>NC_083346.1:103751691-104351691 GCF_019175385.1 Lycium barbarum | reverse complement strand
TCATGTAACATAATTTATTCAAAGTTCAAAATTGCTAAATCTCTTCTCAAAAGCTATTATTGATGGGCAAAATATCATAATTTCATGCAAGTCTTATCTTGAATAGCATTTATTATATTTTTCATATAAAGTCTTAGTAATATTTAAGCTTTATTTTAAATAGCATTTAAAATCCTCTTTTATGCAAGCTATTATATTTTCTACAAGAATTATTTTAAAAAGTATTATTGTTGCTTTCATTTAAAAGTCCAAGCAACATTTATAAGTCTTATTTTAAAATAGCGTTTAAAGTCCTCTCTTGTGAAAAAAATCATTTTATTTTTTTCGTAAATCTTAACTAACATTACTTTCCTTTAAAATCTAAGCAATATTTGTAAGTCATTTGTAAAACTTTAAACATTATTGAGCCCTAATTAATTAACCTAAGTTTGGCCGGATAACCGTAAGTTAACGGATTCTAAAGGATGCCTAATCCCTTCCCTTTAGGATAATATAGAACCCTTACCTAGAATCACATTGATTAAGCAGACTATTAACGGAGGTTCAGTTAAGCTTTACCTTAGTTAATAAATTAGGTGTCCTAATTCACCGTTAAATTAATTAGGTGGCGACTCCTTAAAACAAAGCAATTTAGGAATCTCCAATATGTTGTACTCTACTTTAACTCCGGTTGAAATGGGGTATAACAGCTTGGCGACTCCGCTGGGGAAAAAATAGGTTCTAACTTAGGTTAATAATTAATTTGTTGGATGTTTGGTTGTTTTCTTTATGTTTGCCTTTATTGTTGCCTTATTTGTTTCTTTTACTGGCTCGCTTGGGAACTGGAATCGAACCATTTTTGCTCTACAATCGACATTAGCATAACAAGAAGCCAACCAGTCCATGCCCAAAATAACATCGAAGTCGATCATGTCTAACTCAATTAGATTTGCCACGGTAGGGTGGTCACAAACTATAACAACACAGTCTCGGTATACCCGCCTAGCTATAACCGGATCACCAATTGGCGTAGACACCTTAAAAGGTCTAATCAACTTGGGCTCTACCCCAAACTTTCCGACAACAAAGGGCGTAACGTATGATAAAGTGGAACCTGGATCAATCAGTGCATAAACATCAGGGGAGGAAACTGATAATATACCTGTAACAACATCAGGAGATGTCTCACGTTCCTGTCTACCAGCCAATTCATACACGCGGTGCTGAAGGTCGCTCGAGCTGGATGTTTCACTCCTCCCCCTACCTCGCCCTGCTGGCGTCTGAAAAACTTGCCCTGAAGGGTGCACTGCAGAGAAAGAGCCAGCCACAGACCCTGTAGGCTGAACCATACCTGAACCAACCCCCATCGAGTACTCTCTCATCGTGTGGCCTAGCTGTCCATAAGCATAGAAAACATCTGAACCCAACCGACACTGACCTGCATATAACTTGCCACACTGGGGACATCGTGGAAAAGGGGGCCTCACCTAGCCTGACTCTAGTCAGTACTGAGAGCATGACGCTCTAGAACTCTGGCCCACTCCGAAATAAGAAGACCGGTCAAACCTCGAACCTGGGAACCGCGGAGGTACACTCCCTGCCAGCTGATAAGAATACCTGGGATGTTGTTGTCTCTGTCCTCCCCTAAACTCACAAACCATATCAAAAGATCTAGACATCTTACCACGGCTCCAGTCACGCTCACACTCTATCCTCCGCTGGCGTTTACGATCCTCCAAATTCTGTGCATACGCCTGTATACGAGAGATGTCCATGCCTAGCTGTAGTGCAGCAGTCGTGCACTCATCTATCAAATGTGGCCCTAGACCGGCAACAAAGCGATGAACTCTATCCTCCATCTCAGCCACCATGGCTGGAGCATATCAAGCCAAAGAATCGAAGTGTACACAATACTCTTGTACATTCCTACTACCCTGCTCAATACGTAGAAACCTATCTGCTCGGGCCTGCCGGACCTCTGGAGGTAAGTAATGGCGAAGAAAAGCATCTGAGAACTCTCGCCACACAGCTGGAGGGGCATTTTCTCTCCGTGATAATTCTCATGTCTGTTACCACTGTATCGAAATATCCCGAAGTCTATATAAAGCCAGCTCTACCGATTCAACCTCATCAGTGTGCATAACCCTCAAGGTCCTCTGCATACCATCAATGAAATCCTAGGGGTCTATATTTTGCTTCACCACAGAAAACTCAGGAGGACCTAACCCAAGGAAGGTCTTAACCCTTGAACTACTGGCCCTGTCTGCTGAGTCAATACCAACTCCCTGCCGTTGTGCCTGGGCTGCTACTAATCTGGTCAACAACCGTACAACATCCCGTACGTCCTGGGCCTCTGCATCCGACTGAGGAACTGGGGCTGGTGTTGGAGGCGGGGTATGCGATGTCTCAGACGTCCCCTCACTCTGAATCTCATCTTGGGCCCTCGTGGCCTGTCGAGTACGACTAGTGGCCTCACCGGCCGCTCTCTTGCCCTTCTGTGCGGCGGTAGCTTTTTTGCAGGGCATCGCTAAAATCAGAATAATTCATCAGGAGCGAACGCTTAACATAGGGCTCGATCGCACAATCTAAGAGAGAAAAAATGACATCATCATAATGTCCTGTAGCCTCCGGTATGTAAGTATGGTGCACAACACGCCCATAAACAAGACTCTACTGGACATGGTCTATAGACAACCCTAGGACGAACTGCTCTGATACCACTTCTGTCACGCCCCAAATCGATGAGCTGTGAAGGGAGTCTGACCTCTAGCGACCAAACACCCCTAAACACGTATCTGAAACATACTGAACATCGAAAGCTCATAAATGGCATAAACTAATCTCGTAAGAAGGAAACATCAGAACTCTGTACAATCAACATACACATACACAATGTTATAACTTATTTTAACCGGAGTCAAAATAGTTTACAACATCCCGGTAATTCCGAGGTTAATTAAAGTTAGGGAGTCGCCACCTAATTATTTATGGTGAATTAGGACACCTAAAGTTCATTAAAGTTATTTTCTAAAGTTAACTCCGTTTTAAGGTCTACTAACTTAAGATTCTAGGTAAGGGTTCAATTAATCTAAAAAGAAGGTATTAGGCACCCTTTAAGATCCATTTAATAAATGGTTAACCGACCGAACTTATGTTAATTAATTAAGGCTAAAAAAATGCAAATGTAACATTTTACAATATTTAAGAAAATATCTTATAAGAATTTCTAAAGTTATAGATAGAAATATAGTAATGCTATTTAAAATAGGACTTGTAGAAAATTATAATTTGCATAAAAGAGTTTAGTCATAAACAAACTGAAGAAAGTGTGGGATGGTGCACGTTTTATAAACATTTGGAGAAAATAAGTTATACCAACTATCAAATTAAAAGAATCATTATAAGATTAATATCGGTAAAGTTTTAAACTTTTACGGTATTAAAATATGACGAAATCGTTGGAAATCGGAGAGAGGATTTTAATGTCTAAAAAAAGAATGATCCAAGTCTTCATTATTTTAAAATATTTTGAAATCAACATGATTTGTTTGGATGGTATGGTTACTATTTATCCTTTGGCGTCCTTTTGGGAAATCATTTCGTGTAGCTCAAAAATGTTGTAGATACTAACATTTAAATTCATTCTAAGTTTTAAATGATCCTACTTAATCTTCCAAAACTAGAATTCCTACAAACCCCGCTAGGATTCATCTAAGCTAAGAAAAAAAAAGAATAAGATAAAGTGTTGGACAATCCATACAAGTCAAATACACGAAAGGAATAGAGTAGAGGAGGTAAATATAACTAAATGGGCTTAGCCCATTTAAACGCTGTTGCAATCGTCTCTTTTTACCATATGGGCTTGGCCCAAGAATCTTTTTTATATGCTGCGGATTGAGAATGACTCGAGAAGAAAATTTCGTTGGGTTTTGGCCCAACACTGAATGCGGAAGATGATGAGTCCCTTGGACTCGTACGCGATGGTCATGCATAAGAATGAAAGAAAAGGATTAGTATGTAATCAATAAATAAGGCTAAACATATATAATGTAAATTCAAAACAAACCAATGGATTATGTATATATTGTGTATATTTAAGTATATCTCGTGTATACACATTCGTAAGGATACTTAGAAGGTTAATATTGGAAAGCTTTTGTCGCCGTCTTCCCGATGTTGCACAAGTTCCAAGGGATTTCATGAATCCCAGGCATGGCTAACACTGGGGAGGGTTCAAGCTTGATCCATAATGACCAATCTAACTTCCCTATAAATGTATTGGCTAAAATATACTAGTCATATACACACATATACATAACCGATACAGGTACACTTAGCATATAAAACTGAATAGCTGCAGAGCGTAACATGCTTCATAGAGCTTTCTAATTTTGATTACAACCAAAGGAACAAGGAAAGAGAGGGAAGAACAAAGGGGTCTCACATCAAATCTATATCAAATACACTAGATATACATATGGCATGACATACTTGACACACATTTGATTCATATATTCATCAAAAAGAGATTCCAAAATACCCTCCGTACATAACAATGGCACACAATGGTCCACATACTAAAGCTATAGCCTCATACATATAACATACTCTTTAACGTGACTTATGTTAATACTCAGTGATATAGAAAACTAGTATTTCGACGGTTCAAAATTTCATACAACCCAACAGTGTGCCTACGCCATCATAAAATGAACAGAATAGGAAGGGGAACTTCTTAAAAGCTTATGTCAACATGGTTCCGTTCAACATACCCACGTAGGAGAAGAACAGAAAAAGAGAGATGGCGAGATGTCATACAATCAGGCAGGATGCAGTATGTCAATCAAATTAAATCAGTTTCACACATAGGTTCTCATATGTATAAGAAAGCTTAACACACTAGTCCATTTTTCATTTGTCATGGTGTTCAAAATCTAAAAAGGGAAAGACACATGTTGAAGGTTTAACACAAAGCAGGGAAAGGCATGAAAAACTCTATATGGTCAATATAAGCATGCACTTTGGCCTAGCATTTTAAACATGGCATACATATGGTGGGAAACATTGTATCATGATTCAAAGAGTTCCAAATGAACATCATACTGGTTTAAGGTACACAAAAAACATGATATCATTTCCTCTTTCCAGTAGGCAGAAAGCAAAATGATGGTTTCAGGTTGTTATAATTGTCTTCAATGGCAAAACAATATAGCAGTGATATATTATAGCCTAGGCTGTCCCAAAGGGGCAACATCATTCTAATCCTTCAACAAGAACAGACATTCGTAACTCCAGCAAATAACAAGTTTGGCCTTTCTCAAGGTAGAAATAAAAACAAAAACCATATATCTTAACCACAAGTAGTCATGTTTATCACAATAACAAACTAAATGTTCTTTCAATAGGTCTCCATCTAAGCAGTCCATGTTACTATGTCATTACTAATATTATATTAGGCATAAATAACATTATAGGAGGTATTATAGGCTAATCTACTCATGGACAGGTAAAGTTTGAATACAGGTTACTATTAATCATGTTTGACTTTAAAAATAACATTTAAACGTAACTGAACATTCAACCAACAGGGCATACAAACCACTACATTAGCACATACTCTATTAACTAACAAGTAAAACCTAAATAGATATGCTAAACTACTACTAATAATAACAGAACATATTAATGACATAAAACTTAAGCTAAGCACAAACAAAGACAACAAATGATGAACTAAACAACACAAAATAACTTAAAGGAAGAAAGATTACCCCTTTCGGGTGCAGTGAACAGGGTGCGGGAGTCTCGGATCCACACTCGAATGTTAATATCTCCGAGCTTGCATATACTCGGATTCAAAACAATAATAGAGTAAAAGAGAGTAAAAATGTTTGGTATTTTAAAATCGATGTCAAGAAACAAAATGAGACTGTTTTCTATTTTCAGAGAATTGAAGCTGCTAAAAAAAGAACCCCCCTCTAACGAAGTAAGAAGCGAACATTTATAGGAGATTTCTAAGATTTTTGGGGCTCGAAATTTTGGGCGGGATTTTATCGATCAACAACCGTTCGAATTGAAAATCGAATCTTTTAACAGTAAAGCTTTTCAGAAACTTCAAAAGTTTTTGGCCATTTGTGTTGACTGGCTCGTTGAAGAGGAGAGAGGAAAATGTTGCACAAAACTGGGGTGGCAAGGATCTGCCATGGTTGAAAGGGGGTATGGAAGTCGTCCATAAATGGAAGGGAAAGAGGAGAGGCGTGGCTACTCTAATCCGAAAATGGGGGTAGCAGTCTGTGATGGTGAAAGAGGGTTGTATTGTAGCCGAAAATGGAGAGGGGAGAGAGAGAGTAGAGAGAGGGCAGAGAGAAGAGGAAAGAAAGAGGGCTGTGACGGATCTTTTGTGAAGAATAGGTTTAGGGATTTAATTATAGTGGGCCGGGTCGGGTTAAGAATGATGGGCTGGCTGATTGGGCCGGATGGTAAGCTGATTTGGTGGTTGAATATTTCGGATAGTGGGCTTGATTATTTGGGCCATTTATTTGGCTGAAATTGCTCTTCCATATAAACTCAATGGGTTTCTAATTTAATGGCAAGTGCAACATATTATTATGTGATAGCAATCGACGATCAATACGTAGAAAATAGAGTACTAATATTATAACCCCACCATGTATATAGATACTAATAAAATATGGATTTATAATTAATTTAACAAGTCGAATCTTGATATGAAATAACCACAATCTATTAAAATGGTGATAAATTAATACTATTGTCGTTGATAATAAAATAGTCAAGATGACAGTAAAAAGAATAATAGTATTAATAGTAGTAGCGTTAAAATAGTGATGAAAATAAAGTATTTAGCTCGTTAATAGGAATAAAGGAGGGACAAAATTGGGTGTCAACACACAACATGCGGAAGAACAGTGCAAGCCAGCTAGGCTGCTACATAAACTGTACACACAAGAATAGAAGCCGACATGGCTACATCATCTGACTACTACATACAACTGTCTACAGACCTCTACTGGAATAAAAGCTGTAGAAAGGATGTGACAGGGCCCCGTCATACCCATATGCATACACATCTCAAAAGGGGCATACCAAAACTGACTGTAGCTCCGGATCGAATGGAGCGTACTGACCAGTGCTAGATCTAGAGGTCCTACTGAGCTGGACCACCTGTCTGTCTCCCTCTACCTGCGGGCATGAACGCAGCCCCCCGAGCAATGGGGAGTCAGTACGGATAATGTACCGAGTATGTAAGGCATAAGAACAACATATACATAAGAATCATGGATAAGATCTGAACTCATAAACTGAAATGACTGACTGCACGTACTTGTATGAACTAGTTGTTATACCCCATTTTAACCGGGTTGAAGCGGAGTACAACATATTGGTGATTCCTGTTTATTTTGTTTTAAGGAGTCGCCACCTAATTAATTTAACGGTGAATTAGGACACCTAGAGGTTAACTAAGGCAAAGTTAAAACTAAACCTCAATTGATAGTCTGCTTAACCAATGTGATTCCAGGTAAGGGCTCTATATTATCCTAAAGGGAAGGGATTAGGCATCCTTTAGAATCCGTTAACTTACGGTTATCCGACCAAACTTAGGTTAATTAATTAATGCTTAAATAAGATGCCTGAAATTTAAGAAATGGGGCTAGGAAATGTTGCTAAGATTTTTAAGAAAATATAAGAATGTTGCTTAAGATAGGATTTAGAAAGAATATAATAATCTGCATAAAAAGAAAATTTTAAATGCCTTTTAAAATAAGACTTATAAAAGTTGCTAGGGCTTTAAATAAAAATACTATTTGGAGTGGGATTTGTAGAAATTATAATAATTTGCATAAAAGGAAACTTCAAATGCCATTTAAAATAAACTTATAAATGTTGCGAAACTTTAGATAATAATGCTATTTAAAAAAATATGATTGCTTAAAATATATAAGTAGAAAAAATGTGAATTTGTGCAATGTTTAATAAATATTTGAAATAACTGAAATGCCAGGATATTGATTAATTTTAGGAGTATAAAAATACGAAAATAGCTAATAAAAACTCTCTTTATCCTTTTCATTACTTCTTATTAACTGTGCTTCGCTAAAATTTTATGATTGATTCAAACTTGAAGAGCTATTTATAAAATATACTTGAATTTATGTTTACATATTAGTGACGTTTTGGAATTTTCTAGGATAATAAGAATAAAATATGATTCTCTTAACTCGAAATATAAAGTCGTGCTGTTTTGCAAATCAATCATTCCAAATAAAATAATATTAGACATTATAAATAGTTTTAACACATCAAAAAATAGACTTATGGAATTGATTGTTAATCTTCTTTAATCTAACTACCCATTGCTAAACTATCCATACTAATTTCCAATAATTCATCTAAGCCAAGGGACAACAGAATAAGGAAAAAGTGTTAGTCAAATAATATACAAGTTAAAGGCATAAAATAAAGCAGAGGCATAAATAAAGTTAAATGGGCTCAGCCCATTTTTTAGGACTGCTGCTGTTGGGAATGGGCTCAGCCCATTTTAAAGCTGCTGCGAACTGTTCATGCTTATTGGGCTTTGGCCCAAGATTTCTTTTTCCGCTGTAGACTGTTGCTGCCGTATGGGCCTCGGCCCAACATTATTTTTTATTCAACTGATAGGGCTGACTCGATAAAGAGTTTCGTTGGGCTTTAGCCCAACATTGAATGCGGAAGAAGGACGAGTCCCTCGGACTCATATGCGATGGTCATGCATAAAACGGAAAGAAAAGAATTAGTACATAATCAAAGAATAGGGTCGAAACATACGAACTGTAAACTAAGAAAATTTCGTTGGGTTTTGGCCCAACACTGAATGCGGAAGATGATGAGTCCCTTGGACTCGTACGCGATGGTCATGCATAAGAATGAAAGAAAAGGATTAGTATGTAATCAATAAATAAGGCTAAACATATATAATGTAAATTCAAAACAAACCAATGGATTATGTATATATTGTGTATATTTAAGTATATCTCGTGTATACACATTCGTAAGGATACTTAGAAGGTTAATATTGGAAAGCTTTTGTCGCCGTCTTCCCGATGTTGCACAAGTTCCAAGGGATTTCATGAATCCCAGGCATGGCTAACACTGGGGAGGGTTCAAGCTTGATCCATAATGACCAATCTAACTTCCCTATAAATGTATTGGCTAAAATATACTAGTCATATACACACATATACATAACCGATACAGGTACACTTAGCATATAAAACTGAATAGCTGCAGAGCGTAACATGCTTCATAGAGCTTTCTAATTTTGATTACAACCAAAGGAACAAGGAAAGAGAGGGAAGAACAAAGGGGTCTCACATCAAATCTATATCAAATACACTAGATATACATATGGCATGACATACTTGACACACATTTGATTCATATATTCATCAAAAAGAGATTCCAAAATACCCTCCGTACATAACAATGGCACACAATGGTCCACATACTAAAGCTATAGCCTCATACATATAACATACTCTTTAACGTGACTTATGTTAATACTCAGTGATATAGAAAACTAGTATTTCGACGGTTCAAAATTTCATACAACCCAACAGTGTGCCTACGCCATCATAAAATGAACAGAATAGGAAGGGGAACTTCTTAAAAGCTTATGTCAACATGGTTCCGTTCAACATACCCACGTAGGAGAAGAACAGAAAAAGAGAGATGGCGAGATGTCATACAATCAGGCAGGATGCAGTATGTCAATCAAATTAAATCAGTTTCACACATAGGTTCTCATATGTATAAGAAAGCTTAACACACTAGTCCATTTTTCATTTGTCATGGTGTTCAAAATCTAAAAAGGGAAAGACACATGTTGAAGGTTTAACACAAAGCAGGGAAAGGCATGAAAAACTCTATATGGTCAATATAAGCATGCACTTTGGCCTAGCATTTTAAACATGGCATACATATGGTGGGAAACATTGTATCATGATTCAAAGAGTTCCAAATGAACATCATACTGGTTTAAGGTACACAAAAAACATGATATCATTTCCTCTTTCCAGTAGGCAGAAAGCAAAATGATGGTTTCAGGTTGTTATAATTGTCTTCAATGGCAAAACAATATAGCAGTGATATATTATAGCCTAGGCTGTCCCAAAGGGGCAACATCATTCTAATCCTTCAACAAGAACAGACATTCGTAACTCCAGCAAATAACAAGTTTGGCCTTTCTCAAGGTAGAAATAAAAACAAAAACCATATATCTTAACCACAAGTAGTCATGTTTATCACAATAACAAACTAAATGTTCTTTCAATAGGTCTCCATCTAAGCAGTCCATGTTACTATGTCATTACTAATATTATATTAGGCATAAATAACATTATAGGAGGTATTATAGGCTAATCTACTCATGGACAGGTAAAGTTTGAATACAGGTTACTATTAATCATGTTTGACTTTAAAAATAACATTTAAACGTAACTGAACATTCAACCAACAGGGCATACAAACCACTACATTAGCACATACTCTATTAACTAACAAGTAAAACCTAAATAGATATGCTAAACTACTACTAATAATAACAGAACATATTAATGACATAAAACTTAAGCTAAGCACAAACAAAGACAACAAATGATGAACTAAACAACACAAAATAACTTAAAGGAAGAAAGATTACCCCTTTCGGGTGCAGTGAACAGGGTGCGGGAGTCTCGGATCCACACTCGAATGTTAATATCTCCGAGCTTGCATATACTCGGATTCAAAACAATAATAGAGTAAAAGAGAGTAAAAATGTTTGGTATTTTAAAATCGATGTCAAGAAACAAAATGAGACTGTTTTCTATTTTCAGAGAATTGAAGCTGCTAAAAAAAGAACCCCCCTCTAACGAAGTAAGAAGCGAACATTTATAGGAGATTTCTAAGATTTTTGGGGCTCGAAATTTTGGGCGGGATTTTATCGATCAACAACCGTTCGAATTGAAAATCGAATCTTTTAACAGTAAAGCTTTTCAGAAACTTCAAAAGTTTTTGGCCATTTGTGTTGACTGGCTCGTTGAAGAGGAGAGAGGAAAATGTTGCACAAAACTGGGGTGGCAAGGATCTGCCATGGTTGAAAGGGGGTATGGAAGTCGTCCATAAATGGAAGGGAAAGAGGAGAGGCGTGGCTACTCTAATCCGAAAATGGGGGTAGCAGTCTGTGATGGTGAAAGAGGGTTGTATTGTAGCCGAAAATGGAGAGGGGAGAGAGAGAGTAGAGAGAGGGCAGAGAGAAGAGGAAAGAAAGAGGGCTGTGACGGATCTTTTGTGAAGAATAGGTTTAGGGATTTAATTATAGTGGGCCGGGTCGGGTTAAGAATGATGGGCTGGCTGATTGGGCCGGATGGTAAGCTGATTTGGTGGTTGAATATTTCGGATAGTGGGCTTGATTATTTGGGCCATTTATTTGGCTGAAATTGCTCTTCCATATAAACTCAATGGGTTTCTAATTTAATGGCAAGTGCAACATATTATTATGTGATAGCAATCGACGATCAATACGTAGAAAATAGAGTACTAATATTATAACCCCACCATGTATATAGATACTAATAAAATATGGATTTATAATTAATTTAACAAGTCGAATCTTGATATGAAATAACCACAATCTATTAAAATGGTGATAAATTAATACTATTGTCGTTGATAATAAAATAGTCAAGATGACAGTAAAAAGAATAATAGTATTAATAGTAGTAGCGTTAAAATAGTGATGAAAATAAAGTATTTAGCTCGTTAATAGGAATAAAGGAGGGACAAAATTGGGTGTCAACACACAACATGCGGAAGAACAGTGCAAGCCAGCTAGGCTGCTACATAAACTGTACACACAAGAATAGAAGCCGACATGGCTACATCATCTGACTACTACATACAACTGTCTACAGACCTCTACTGGAATAAAAGCTGTAGAAAGGATGTGACAGGGCCCCGTCATACCCATATGCATACACATCTCAAAAGGGGCATACCAAAACTGACTGTAGCTCCGGATCGAATGGAGCGTACTGACCAGTGCTAGATCTAGAGGTCCTACTGAGCTGGACCACCTGTCTGTCTCCCTCTACCTGCGGGCATGAACGCAGCCCCCCGAGCAATGGGGAGTCAGTACGGATAATGTACCGAGTATGTAAGGCATAAGAACAACATATACATAAGAATCATGGATAAGATCTGAACTCATAAACTGAAATGACTGACTGCACGTACTTGTATGAACTAGTTGTTATACCCCATTTTAACCGGGTTGAAGCGGAGTACAACATATTGGTGATTCCTGTTTATTTTGTTTTAAGGAGTCGCCACCTAATTAATTTAACGGTGAATTAGGACACCTAGAGGTTAACTAAGGCAAAGTTAAAACTAAACCTCAATTGATAGTCTGCTTAACCAATGTGATTCCAGGTAAGGGCTCTATATTATCCTAAAGGGAAGGGATTAGGCATCCTTTAGAATCCGTTAACTTACGGTTATCCGACCAAACTTAGGTTAATTAATTAATGCTTAAATAAGATGCCTGAAATTTAAGAAATGGGGCTAGGAAATGTTGCTAAGATTTTTAAGAAAATATAAGAATGTTGCTTAAGATAGGATTTAGAAAGAATATAATAATCTGCATAAAAAGAAAATTTTAAATGCCTTTTAAAATAAGACTTATAAAAGTTGCTAGGGCTTTAAATAAAAATACTATTTGGAGTGGGATTTGTAGAAATTATAATAATTTGCATAAAAGGAAACTTCAAATGCCATTTAAAATAAACTTATAAATGTTGCGAAACTTTAGATAATAATGCTATTTAAAAAAATATGATTGCTTAAAATATATAAGTAGAAAAAATGTGAATTTGTGCAATGTTTAATAAATATTTGAAATAACTGAAATGCCAGGATATTGATTAATTTTAGGAGTATAAAAATACGAAAATAGCTAATAAAAACTCTCTTTATCCTTTTCATTACTTCTTATTAACTGTGCTTCGCTAAAATTTTATGATTGATTCAAACTTGAAGAGCTATTTATAAAATATACTTGAATTTATGTTTACATATTAGTGACGTTTTGGAATTTTCTAGGATAATAAGAATAAAATATGATTCTCTTAACTCGAAATATAAAGTCGTGCTGTTTTGCAAATCAATCATTCCAAATAAAATAATATTAGACATTATAAATAGTTTTAACACATCAAAAAATAGACTTATGGAATTGATTGTTAATCTTCTTTAATCTAACTACCCATTGCTAAACTATCCATACTAATTTCCAATAATTCATCTAAGCCAAGGGACAACAGAATAAGGAAAAAGTGTTAGTCAAATAATATACAAGTTAAAGGCATAAAATAAAGCAGAGGCATAAATAAAGTTAAATGGGCTCAGCCCATTTTTTAGGACTGCTGCTGTTGGGAATGGGCTCAGCCCATTTTAAAGCTGCTGCGAACTGTTCATGCTTATTGGGCTTTGGCCCAAGATTTCTTTTTCCGCTGTAGACTGTTGCTGCCGTATGGGCCTCGGCCCAACATTATTTTTTATTCAACTGATAGGGCTGACTCGATAAAGAGTTTCGTTGGGCTTTAGCCCAACATTGAATGCGGAAGAAGGACGAGTCCCTCGGACTCATATGCGATGGTCATGCATAAAACGGAAAGAAAAGAATTAGTACATAATCAAAGAATAGGGTCGAAACATACGAACTGTAAACTAGGAAATAGATCAATAGGTTGTACATATACCACGTGTATCAAGAATGAAATAGAGGCAGGGAGAAAAAAGAAAGGTTTCAGAATAATTCAGGCAACCCACAGAAGGCTCAAATCAAATAAGTCACTTAAAATCAAATTTAGACTGGCCCAATATGAACTGAAAGTTTAGTACGTAAAGGAGGCCCAATAATAAATAACTAACAAGACTTGACCCAACTGCATGCATAGACTACAAATTTGTACTTGTACCAATGATCTACCTGATTCATGCCAAATACACAAGTTCCCTTATGCTAACAGTGTGCAGGACTGCCTATATCTGGTATATTCAAGTATATCCGTGGTATACTTGCTCGTAAATCTACAACCAGACCCACATAGAGGAGGGGGAAGAAAGAAAGAAAAAAAGAGGCGAAGCAACAATTCCGATTCCTAGTAGCTGTTAGGCAAATTAATCTCAGTTACTCAAAACATGACACATAATTTCGAGATATTACCATCCCAACAGAATCACTATAGCAGCAGTCTCAAAAGACTGCTGACTTCCAATTCACAAAAAAAAATGATCTTCTTAAAATCTTTGTGGGTATTTAAACCAGTCACCAGGTCCTATGTATTAAACTTATTTTTTACTTAACAAACTTTCAGATAAGCACATAAAAATCTTTTATGCGACCACTGCAAGTTCAAATGAGGACAAAATGACTTGTGTTTTTGACACACACACACACAAGCAAAGTCTACAGACCAACAACCAGACATTGTTAACTTGAAAGAAATCTAAACGAGGCAGCAGCCATGTGAAACAAGTTATGCTCTTAGGAAATATATCAAATCAGCTTTTCAGACACCAACCAATTGACTATTCATGCCTTCGATATCGAATCTGTTTCAGTGTCAGTGAATGCCAACAGTATGGTCGTATGTTTATCATCACTCAAGAAAACAACAAAGGAATGAAAAATATAGACATCAGGTGCATGACTGAAGCAGACAACATCACTGATCAAGATGAGGTGCCCTAGAGGCCATGTGATTCACACAGACAAACACACAGCATGCATACTGTTGGAATAGAAGCTGAGGGGAGGAAAGCATTCAAGAGGACCCATATCAAGAGGAAACAAAGTTATCATATGAATATTACAAGGTAACTTGGGCTCAGGAAAATGCATAAGCATGCAACAAACATAATCAAAGAGGACAAGCAGCTATAAGCAATGCAGGAGAACATACTAAACTTAGTTGAAGTCATCAGGTGAGATATTTTCAGCATGAAGTGAAATAACAGGCTATGGTTGGTGAAGAACTGAGTTACTGTGAAAAGACAAGATAAGGACATCCTGGCAGTCTATATCAATGACTGTCCCAAGCCAAACTCAACATACCAAAGCAAATACAAAGCACAATTACATGCATAACCAAAACACTTTCTCAGAGTCAAAGTAAACTTATTAAACTGTATGCAACATCATATAGGTTGGTTTAGCTGGTCAACTTCAATTCTAAAATGGTTCCCTGAATTTGACACAATTTACATATACACCATATTTTAAAAGTTAACAGTTTCCACTTTTAACTTGGAACAAACTTTTGACTCTGAATCTAGTCTTCAAACTGGCCTTGACAAACTAATCCTTATTTTTCTTTAACAGATCTCTCAAATGCATTTGAGCATATTATTACCGGTTTAATAAGTCTTCATTTTCCTAACTCATCTTAAACAAACACAATAGCATATTTGTCAAGAAAGGAAAGGAATACAATAAACCCTTTAATCAATTTAACCTTATGCTTAAACATACACTAGCTCATGGATTCTTGGTAATATTTGGCATCCTTTTATGATAGTGAGAAAGAGCCCATGATTCTTGCTAATGATGTTAATCAGTTCACAAGTGGCATAACTTAATGACTCATACACAGGTAATGATATCAACATAATTAGATAGACTGTGAGCCTGAAACATGCAAGATTAAGCCATTTAAGTATGCAAATATGATCCTTGAAGCTGATATAGGCGGATAGCGTATCATCTTGAGGGATTAATTTGAATTCAACTAATCACAGGGAACCAAGTCTATACGAAAACTTATCAAATAATATAGGACTTCACAGAGATGAAATGAACAATAGCTAATCCTTTAACAAAACATGCCCTTGAAACACCGGATGGATCTAAACTGGCTTACAAAGCCAACATACTCACAGAATTAAACCAAACAAAACAGGTCATGATTAATTCGACCAGAATAATTACGAATAAAATTGAAACGAAAACAAAAATACAATTAAGCGAACCAATCGACAAAGACAGTTTAAAACATTCCAGCGGTCACTAAAATAACTTTAAAAGGAGGGAATTTACCTTCTTCGGGTGCAGCGAAGTGGGTACGAGTCCTCGATTCACACTCGAACACTTCAAAACTCGATTCCCAGAGATAAAAAGGACTGATAAAACTGAAATTTTGCTTAGGAGGTTTTTTTTTTAGCGACAAAAACGAAAGCTTTCAATTTCTATAGAATTTTTTGGGCTAAAGAACTCAATTTTTTCAAGGGATTTTGTATGGCTCCGAATTTCCTCTTCGGGAATCTCTCTGCTCCCCCTTCGCCGTTCAACTTTTGATCCTATTTATAGGGCTCGTTTGTGTTTAAAAAAAAAAAAAGAGGAGCGTCGGGGAGAGACGATCGGCGTTGGGAACAAGAGGAGATGGAAGTGGCAGGGAGGAGGATGGCGTGGGGAACAAGGGCGAGTGGAATGGCAGGGAGGGTGGGGATGGCGATGGTGGGGAGAAACTTGAGGAGAGAGAGAAGTAGAAGAGAGAGATGAAGAAGATGGAGGAGGCGGAAAAAATGAGAAAAAAAGAAAGAGATGAGAGGTTAGGGTATTAGTATGTTGGGCCGGGTCGGGTCAAAAGAATGGGCTGGTCCGTTTGGGCTGGCCTATTAATTTAAATGTGGGTTGAAAATGTGGGTTAAGTATTAAAGTCGTGGCCTAATTATTTGGGTATGAAAATGATATTGTATTTGTATTTTGGGCCATTAATTTGGCTAAAAAATATTGGTCCTTCCTCCGCTATTTTAATTATTTTCGGGCTTCCAATTTAATAACTGGTATAATATATATTATGTAAAGACAATAAATAATTAATATGTAAAAAAAATAGATATTTTATAAAATGCTGTCTTGTAATTAATTTAACGAGTCCAAACTCAAAAAAATGAAATGATGACAAAATCATCCAAAATTTGTAGTAAAGTGATACTTGTAATGTCAAAAATAAAAGTAATGATATTAGTAGTAGTGGCAATAAAATATTGTAAAAATAAAGTATTTAGCTCGTCAGTAAATTTAGAAAACTGAGTAAATTAAATAAAGGAGGGACAAAATTGGGTGTCAACACTAGTATCTATCTATATCTACATAAATCTGCGTGATTGACAATGCCTATGTGGGCATATAATATGCATGCTCATACCTATCAATGATGATCGTGCATCTATATGAGTGCGTATATAACGCCTGATGTATGTGCGTATATAACGCCTGTAAGCCTCTATGGCATCTCATCATATCATATTGGCTCCTCTGTGGCCATAATCAATATCAATATCATTATCATAGTAGTAATGCGTATATAACGCCTGTATTTCTTCTCATACTTTACATATATCTAGTATTCGCGTATATAACGCCTGATATGCGTGTGCGTATATAACACCTTCTAGTCAAATGTACATAAATATATAATGAATGTAATGCATGACTAAGCTATATGTACAGAACTAGCTACATAAGACTGGATCCATGAATAGAGGGATTTCTCATAAATAGGGTACATGAACATCAAAGACTGAAGTACTTCTAATGCTTCTAAGAGTAGAGTAATATGGAAGCTCGCTTACTCATTTGTTGGATCATATCATAGGATCATGCCAAAAGAAGGAAGGAATGACCTTAACATACCTTGGAGTATACTCAATCATCCAACTTCTACCTCTCGAACTTGCAAGTCTACAATTAAGATAACACACGGCTTAGTTAGACTACTTACTTCGCTTACTAACCATCCTCAAATACGTATAAAGCTCAACGAACTGTAGACAATAAATTCCTTTGTGAGCTTACAACTCTCCAACTCCTCATTCAATCCCACATCAACTACAATACTCACATCAACAATGACAACACATATACATATCAAAATATAATCACATCCATCCCCAATCATCTCTTAACATAACCCTTAGTCACTATCTTGCCCATCATCAACTTACCACTTCCACAACTATCCCCTCTTTACTAGAATCACTAAAACTCTTGATAGTAAACTCAAATACAAGGGTAGGAATTATTTTGCATACCTTCAGGGGTCAAGAATCCCAAGAATCACTTCAACTTCAACTCCCTATGCTTCACAATCTTGGAGAAACCCTAGAAGCAACCTTCCTCTTCACAAGCTCGGGTTTACGGGGTTCGGATCTTGTCAAATCTTCACTAATATGATATAAATGTTGGGAGAGCAAAATATTAGGGTTTTCTAATTTGGAGAGAAGGAAAATATGAAATAGGGTCGTGAACCACCTATTTATACTTGAAAGCCAAAAGGCTCCAACGGTCCGGTTCGACGAGCGGGTCGACGGCCGGTCGATGAGTCGACGATCCATCGACTTGCACCGTCAACCTGTGCCTGCAGATGCAAGGCTGCGGGATCCAATCGACGCCGCACGCCGACGGTCCGTCGAACATGTCGACGATGACTGGTGTCCTGCAGGTTTTCTGATTCAGTTCAGATCACGTCGACTCGATTCGTTCAACTTCTAACTCTATAAATTGCCAGGAATATCTGCTGGTACCCTCGTACACGGGGTAAGACATTTTCTACCTTGAAACTCGGGCTCGGGTCTCTATTCCAAGGGCATACCCGACTAGAAAACCATAGGTTCTACTACTATGAACACGAAGGGTGTAACAACTCACTGTTTTGCTATCATAAAATACGGCCATAGAATACGGCCCGTACTTTGAAATCCGGTCCGTATTTCTGGGCATATTTCACCCGTTCCCTAGACTGCTCATTGTTCTGTAACGTTACATACGACCACAGAATACGGCCCGTATTTTGAAATACGGTCCGTATTTCTGGGCATATTTCGCCCGCCACCAGCTGTGTATATATATAGCGGGTTCAGTTAATTTTATCACTTATTCACATTCTTATAAACCCTAAGGATGAAAATCTTTTCTCCAAGTCTCCAAACATAAAGGTAAGAACATCTTTAACGTTATAATCAATCTAGCATTAAACCCGTGATTCTTAACATGATTTTTGAATGAAAAACCTAGGGTTTGCAAAGTAATCATTCTCAAAGTGACTCAAGCTAGGATTTTGGGTGTTATTCGCTAAGAAGGCGAATTGTTAGGATACGTAAGGCTTAATTAAGGTATGTCTCTCTTTTAAAAATCTTATTTTGGATGTATGTCTTCTTCTCAAAAGTTCTTTATTGAATAAAAAGGTGAACTTCTCATACTTTAAAACCCTATTTCATGCTTTGATTGTGGTTGGTGTGCGTGAGGGGACAAGTCCACATTAAACCTTGATTGTATTATCCTCTATATACGTATTTGAAATCATAATCGTTTTCTTCTATAAGATGATCAATAATGATGGCTAAGGGTTGGTAATAATGTTTTCATGTTGAACCATGACAATGGAGTCTTGTTTAAAGAAGTGGAAACGTTTTCAAGATTATCTATGAAATTATGGACCTTCGTAATGGCATAATGAACCTTAATGCTAATTGATGGTGTGACTACTTTGAGACAAATTGTGAATCGGCTTTTATGCTATGAACTTTATTGTTGTGTTTGGCCTAGCTACTCGAGAGAAAGGGTAGCCACTATGGATCTTAGTGTGGTAATTGCCTAGCCATTCGGGAGGAAGAGTGGCCACTGCCGGGTTCGCTACTCGGAGTGCGGTTTACATTGATTTCACATGGTTTTCAGAATTGATTTCTTTAAGCATTATTGTATTCTATTTTCATATTACTTGTTGTCCCCGAGGCACTCACTGAGTACAAAGTACTCAGGCATACCATTGTTGTTTTTTATGGTATGTTAGGTAACGGAGAAGAGCAGGTTCTTGATACTTTAGGCGCTTAGGAAGGACTTGCTGTGGCTGCTGACTTGGTGAGCCCACATATTCATTTGTGGGACACCCCTATTATATTTATTCATTATTTTAGTACTTTAGCGAGCTGTGTCCCGATGTGTCAGACATTCATTCTTTATTTAGAAGCTCCATAGTATACATTCTTGTGGGTAGTTGTCGAGTTGATTAACTCTTGGGCATGTGATACGTTTTGATTAAGTGTTATGACATTAAAGACTTCCGTTGATTTAATTCATATATCATGACTCGTTTGAATTTGTTTTATAAACTGTTGGAGGTGATATTGAACCTGGCGGGTTCAAGTGTTAATAGTGCATCATTTAGGTTCTTCCGATGTTGTTCATGACGTCGGATGCCGGTCACGTCTAGGGTGGTGTTTGGGGCGTGACATAATCAACAAGAAATCAAGGTTTAGCGAGAAGGAAGGAGGAAGAAGGTAACGCAAAATTTAGAGAGAAGATTATTTCATTCAGTGAGTAGTATGTTGTTTTGTTGATTCATTTGTACAATATACAAGTGTATATATACACATATACCCAACTGAATCTATGCTAAGTTCCTCATAACTGTCATTAGAAAAATAACTAACTATTTCTCAACTTCCCTAACTAACTTAACTACTTTCCAGAAGAGATAATATTGCAATTTTGCCCCTGCTCACTGATTTCACTTTGTTCAGCACTTATAGTTCCAATTTATAATTGTTAGATGTTAAAGAATGTCCACGATATGTTTGATTAATTTGTCATGATTTAATTTATTCAGTTTACAAGGTCTGATTTATTCATGTAGTTGATCTTTTCATTTGATAAGCTTAATTTATAAATCATGTAATTTACAATTAATTTCCTCTTGAAACAGAGGTTTGAAAGGCGGATAGGAAGAGACAGATAGCTTAAGTTGCACTTCCTTTGTCTCAAAATATTTGTCATGTTTTTTTTTAAGAGTTAATTTGATTAATTTTCAAATATAAATTAGATAATATTAATTTTAATATTTTAAAATTAAAATTTAGATATTCGAAAAGTATACGAAATATTATAAATTGCAATTCTTCTCATATTAATATCATGAAAAAATATAGCTTAAAATATTGGTCAAATTCGAAAAGCGAAATATGGTAAGTATTTTGGGATGGAAGGATCATTAATTAAGCTTTCGTCAAGAATCAATTTAGGATGAAGCTATACCAATTTAGTATCCGGATGCCAAAAATATAAAATGAAAAATTGCTTAAGCTGTATTAATTAAGCTTTCTTCAAGAATCAATTTGGGTTGAAATTATACTATCTGGATGCCAAAATATAAAATGAAAAATAGTTTAAGCTGTACTATTAAGCTTTCTTCCGGAATCAATTTAGGTTGAAGTTATAGCAATTTAGTATCTGGATGCCAGAAATATGAAATGAAATTAATGATGTTAATTATGTAGTACATATATTTTTCATACAAAAGATGAGTGCGTTCCTAAAACCAATCCTCTTAATATGGTTAATATGCTTCTTATTTTATTTAATCTAGACCCCTAAAAATTAATTAGGACAAATGTCACTCGTCAAAGCGTGCACTTGACGAAATGTAATTTACATTTTCCGACATTTTTTCCCATTCAGAAGACGTCATTAATCACTTGGGACTAATTAATTTACATTTTCTGCAAGAATGATTTAATATCATTAATGAAATAACGACTCATCACCATTGAGAATTACTATACATGATTTGATTAATAAACGACTCATTAGATGGCATTTCATTTGTTTAACTATATATATTGTCATTTCCAGTCTACATTTTCTCAACATGGTCTTATCTAATGGAAAGGACTAGCTTCTATATTCATTTTCTTCTCTCCTTAATATCATTCTTTATTCACAAATCAAATGGGATGAATTTAACAATGGAGGGCAAAACGAAAAAGCTAGAAAATTGGGAAATTGTAGTTTGTAACTTTGCATCAAGGAAGTTGGGTTTATGATGATTCTTACCCACTTTATGATTCATTAAGTTGCCCTTTTTTATTTAAGGGTTTCAACTGTCGTAAGAATGGCAGGCTTGATAAGTCTTATCTCAAATATAGATGGCAGCCTACTGCTTGCCATCTACCCAGGTATGACTTGTAAACTCTTTTTTCTGGTTCTAATTCAGTTTTTTATGGATTGGATTATGCTAATGAAAATATGTATATGAAAAAATAGAGATTGTTCTGTTGGGCTAAAACGGCCCAAAGATACTCTGAACATGATGTGATATTGTCCGCTTTGGGCCAAGCCCGCACGGTTTTTCCCAAAAGGCCTCACATCATTAAGAGTATCCAACTCCTTATAAGTAGCTCCTTTTTCTTTCCAGCTACCAATGTGGTACTTTGTTCGCATATCTAACAATTTCCCCCTCGAACTAAGTTCACGTAGCTCATTATCATACCATGGATCAGAGATTCAACATGTCTGTGTGTCACCCACACTGTCAGAGTATTTACAGTCACCGAAGCCCAAAGGCTGTGTATGCGTCTTCAAAGCTACGGGTAAAGGTTGTAAACCGTCCCATAGACAGGCAAAGGGAATAAGCCGGGCCCCACGCCACACTATGCCATCTTCATGCTCGTCCCGCCAAACCATTGGCTCTGATACCAGTTGTTGGGCTAAAACGGCCCACAGATACTCTGAACATGATGTGATATTGTCCGCTTTGGGCCAAGCCCGCGCAGTTTTCCTCAAAAGGCCTCACATCATTAAGAGTATCCAACTCCTTATAAGTAGCTCTTTTTTCTTTCCAGCTACCAATGTGGTACTTTGTTCGCACACCCAACATGTTCGTGATATTTTCAATGATGCACATAATAAGTAATCAGGGGCGGACATATATATTTTAAGGTTATGAGTTCTTAATTCTAGAATAAGATAGTATTTGAGTTCCGAATAAATTGTCTATACATATCATGTAACAATATTTTTAATGCATATAGAGTTTGGACTAAAGATACTAAATTTTAGCGCGCGAACTCATAACTTCAATGCTTGAGTTACAGTTGAAAATATATAATGGATATAAGTAGAGTTTTAATGAAAAAATCAAATGTAAAAATGATGATTGAAAGACAGTCTCATAACTTATCTTCCGAACTCATAACTTCAATGATAGATCAGGGGAAGATCCAGAGAGTAATATGTGAGTTCATAAGAATCTAGTATATATACTCACATAAGAATCTAGTGTGTATGTGTATGTGTGTGTATATATATTTTTTTTTCCGGGCCCCATACATATAGCTAGTAAAATACTCGCTAAATTTATAAATATTTAATTGTGTACCTAGTTATTAATGTATATTAAGTCGTTATAGGAACTCATAAACTTTAAATCTTGAATCCGTCTCTACCCATTTGTATAAATTATAGAGAAATTCATCATCAGTCCATTTTATTTAAAATGAAATTAATATTGCAGTGAAAATATTGTAGTAAAAGTGAAATATGTTTTCTTGAATTTTGAAAATAGGTTTAATGGAAGAGCTTTGCTGGAAAAAATGAAAGCTAAAGAGGTAGTGTTTGTGGAGACTCATTAGGCAACAATCAATGGGAATCCCTTGCATGTTTGCTTCATGCAGCTATCCCTGCTTCCAAATACGTCTATGAGCCAGGGGATACTCTTGTCACTCTCAAATTTGCGGTAAGCATAATATTTACAAACACAACTCTAATTAAAAAGGAATTTCATTTATATATGCTATCAGTTTAAATACTACGGATTCAAAATTTAAACTTGTAGTGTAGTCATGTATTAGGTTTACTATTGAAATCATAACAATTTTATAATTATAGGCAGTGTTGTAAAAGGTGGGGGCATAGGGTGGGACGTTTTAAATATGTCTCGGCAAGACGTAAGCTTCTATGAGTATTTAATTATTAGTATTTCATAAAATAATATAATTACAATAAATATTTTTAAATTAGTAAAATTACATAAAAAAAATAAAAGAAATTTGTAAATAAATGAATATATATAGATGTGCTTGATCCTCACAAAAAATTAATTAAAGCAATCCATTATACGCCACTTACAACTTGTAATTATATATAACATAATTTTACAAGTATAAATAATACAATGAAATAAAAGCTATTATGAAATGCAAATCAACTCTAACGTCTTAACTTTCAAACAATGAAATAATCACAATTTCTTAAAATAATATTACTATCAAACTATTCATTTTATCTCCTAATAAGCAATTAATCAATAAACTTTATCAGTATTATAATTAAAACGTAACTTCTTCATGAATAAAAATAAAATTACTTTCAAATAGCGAAATAATAAATATGATAATTTTGATACATAGGACAAAAGACCAATGACAAGTGAAAATGTACAATTCGGCTATGTATTTTTAAAAGAAATATTAAGTGATATGCACCCTCACGATGTTCTCAAATAGTAAATATCCAATACTATGACTTGTTATTTGAGTTACACCCAATCATCTTATTTCTATAACTGAAACCTATTAAGTATCATTCATTTGTTAAAGAATTATGAGGGTCAGCGATTTTAATTAAGGAATTTAACATATAATTTATTAAGCCTCATAGGAAATAAGCCCCGCACATGAGCCCCGGGGCATTTTGCTGGTGACCTGTCCCGAGGCGAGTCATGTAACTGCCTTTTAAAATGTTAATTATAGGTTCAACATTTCATACTTGTTAGTTGCCATCTTAGAGATTTTTCACATGCATATTTATGTAGAATTTGTTATCATCCTGTCTAACAGTTTAAGTTATTAGAGATAACGTAATTTTATTTAGTTAATTAGGCTTTTCAACATGTTTGGCCCTCATGTGCAGGTCTATTACTTTTCCCTAGTCAAGCACGTGTAGTTTTTTATAATGAGAGGCGGTGGGACTTAATAGGAGTTTTGCCTCCTCTTATAAGAACATATTAAAATGTGTGATCATCTCATTTGAAAAATTAAACTGTTCGAGAGGTCACACTTTTATTTAATTAATTATGTCTTTAACAATCAATCTACTCTAATTAGAAAAACTAAGTTCAGCTGAACCAACTCCATCTACATTACCTCAGTCTTTAAGTATAAAGATTCTTTACACCATCAAAGAAATGTAATATGTAATAGCAGGTTAATTATCAATTTACAACTTATCATATAGATTTATCTTTAATTACCTAAAGTTCACGTAATTGTGTTTTTTAAAGAAGTTACTCTTCTTGTTGACTTACCAAATTTGTTATTTTGCCCTTGCAAGGATTATGGATTCTCAATGCAGTACTTGAAGAATGAATTTCTGGTAGACTATTCCATTGAGAAAGCTGGTCGAATTTTGAAGCTTGACTCCATTACTAGCAGCTCATACTGGAAAGGAGCTGATGTTTTAATCTTTAACAGTTATCACTGCTGGACTCATACCGGCAAATTACAAGCGTAATGCCACTACTACTCCCTTCATTTTAATTTTATGTGAAACTAAAGAATGATTTTTTTAATTTTGTGATCTTAAATTAAATATGTACGTAAATGTCTTTAAAAATCTTGTGGATCTAAATACGGTTATGTGGGCAGAGGCGGATCTGCAGTGTCTCAAACTGTTCATGGGAATCTAGTAACCTTTACTTAAATCGGGCATTTATATCAAGAACTTCATTAAGTATATAACAATATTTAGTCGGAAACACAATATAAAATAGGCTATCGATCCAGAGGAACCCATAAATATCAAACACTAGATCCGCCTTTGTAAATGAGATATCAGAATTAAAGAGTTACTCATATAAAATGTGATATTCTTTTTTAAATAAATTAAAAAGAAATTAAGACAATAAATTAAAAGAGAGGGATTAATTTTCTTTTTTGTGAATATGAATGTTCTACCCTTCATAGATTATAGGCCAATTAGTAAAAATCATTATATGGAGCTCTTAATAATTGTTCCTTTTGTTTTGTCTCCCCAATTAATGTAGGTGGGATTTCATTGAGCTTGGTGGCAAACAATTTAAAGATATGGATCGTATGAAAGCATACAAAATTGGGTTGACTACTTGGGCTAAATGGATCGACTCCAACATTGATCCTACCAAGACTAAAGTGTTCTTTCAAGGAAATCCTGCTGTCCATTTTGCGTAAGTCCTCTTAAATTTGATGAGTTACTCTCTCCTATTTCAAATATTAGTCGTTTTAGCATAGAGTTAATTAAATGAGATGTTTAAGTAGAGTTAAAGACTAGTTTGGTCAGAGATTGTTATTATTAGTGATGAAGCTAGAAATTTCGTAAAGGTGTTCATAATTTAATTTGGCGGAATACATAGACAACCTCTTAATTTAAACGTATAAAAACTAAATTTTCGACAAAGAATATTTAACTGACCACTCTTTCGTCTAGCTCCGCTATCGATTGTGACTAAGCAAATTAACAAATTTTTTGTAAAGAGTGTAAAATCTTAAAAGACTTATAATGAGAATGGGATGGAGTATTATTTAAGGATAACACTTTATTCGTGATCTTTTTCTTGGTTGGCTTTGAGACCAGTGGTGCAGACTGGGATGAGCCAAAGGAGAAAACTTGCAGCGGGCAATCTAAACCCTTAGGAGGATCAAGTTATCCAGGAGAACCTTCATAAAGGAAGTATTGAACACAATGAAGAAGCCTGCTTATTTGCGTGGTATTACATTATTGACTCAATTGACAAAAGATGGGCATCCATCTTTGTATGCCGAACGTGGTACTAGACTGCAGCCATTGGTGTGTTGCTGGAGTACCAGATACTTGGAATCTGCTATTGTATTATTTCATAAAAGTGCTTTTTTAATTAATTAATCGATGATATATCCTCTCAGTTGAAAAATACAACATTCTTGTCATGTAAAATAACAAATTGAAAGGTTCTCCCTGATTAATCAAGTGGTTAAAAGTTCACAAGTTGGATCGCAGTGTCACAAATTAGAATTCTTATAACAGTATGGTCATAAGTCGGATTGTTGCAACGTCGATACTCCATTATCGATAAGCTATGCTGAGAGAAATGCAATTATATATTCGATGTGTAATCAGTAATGTCACAAATTAAAATTAAAATAGCGTCGTATTTGCAGGCATATATATATATATATATATATATATATATATATATATATATATAATTGGACCTTCTTGCAAACTATATGAGAAAACACAGTTGGACCTCCCTTCATTGTAAACTATGTTGGTTTTTTTATTTGATAATTTTTAAAACAAAACTGGTGAAAAAATAGGGAAAATTACACAGTATGTCTACTGAGAGAAAATATTTACACGCTTTATCTCATATTTTGAGTTTGTTATCCAGTTTAGCCCATATTTGTGTATAAACACCTTTTATATACTTTTATACAAGGTTGATACATTATATATAATGCTCCCCCACCCTGGGTATAGTGTTGTATAATATTATATAATCTATATATATAATTATATAAAGCAGAATATTATATAATCTATCTATATAATTATATAAAGCAGGGCAATAGGCCCAGCATGTGGCATCTCTCATTGATGAGGAAATACATTTATCTATTTTCTCCAATTTTTAGAGTTTCTCTCCTATTTTCTTAAAACAGAAAACCAAAAAAAAAAAAAAAAAAAAAAAGAAACTCTGAAGAGCCACAATAGCAAAAAACACAGCCGTTCGGAATGGGTGTCAACATATCAATCAATATGAAACCTGGTTTCCTCTTTCTCCAACCTCAATACATTTGACCAAATTATCTGATATAAAAAAAAATACAAAATAAAGTCGCTGTAGGTTTGCTACTTATTTCTTACTCTAGCAAAAATAGCATCATCATTACGTCACTTTGAATAACATGTTTGCTTTTCCTTGCTTTTCTTTTTCCCTTTCCTTTATTTCGCGCATTTACACATTATTTTCCTCCTATCTCCATTTTCTTCCCTTGATTTCTTCATTGGTTTTTGCAGTTGCAGATTCTTTCTTATACTTTACCTTATTGTGGCATTACTATTGATTCTTTGGACAGTTATGACTCCAAATTGAAGGTTGACACAAAATAACTTCAGTCTTCTTTTTTCCACTTAAGTTTCGATAAAGATACCACAGAGATAATAAGTTAAGGTATAGCCAACACATATAACTATTTTCCTTTCCTCTTTTTCCTAAAAAAAAAAAAAAAGGTTTCTATCCTTTACCTATTTGTAGTCTTTTAATTGTCTAAGCAATTTCTTGGTTCATTTTAGCTCACGATTGTGATCGTTAGTCATCTACCAACATTTTTGCTTCTGAAATAATTACCTAATGGATGATTATTTATTTTATTTAAGGCATTTTAGAGTATTTTTTTTTTAAAAAGGAAAATGCCAGAAGAATTTACACGATAGTACTTTAGTAAGTACGCTCTATTTATCTTATTTATTCTTGTGTTCCGTCTTTGATGTTGTTTTGTTCTCTTTCTTCTTTGTCCTTTTCATTTCATTTACTTTTTATTTACTCAGATGACGCTCATTTGCTTTGTGAATTTGCAGATCTAGTCTTTAATTTTTTTTTTTAACTGTGGTGTCCGGAGCAGTTTTCGCGCACCTAGACTAATTTCACGGGATACCTCCCACCAGCAACAGGTACCAGGTACTAGTTTTGAATATTATTTTTAAAATTACATTCTTTATGACATTTTTTTGTCTTTTAGCATCTCTGCTTAAAAAATAATTGGCTAACTGATGATATTTTTTGTTTTAGGCATTTCGGGGTTCTGACAACTTTGAAAAAGGAAGGTTGAAAGAATTCATGGCGATTATGCTTTATTTCATTTATATACATTTTTATCTTCTGATGTGTGACTAATAAGAATTTAGATACTTTAATTTGGGTTTCTTTTATTAATTTTAGATCTCCTTGAATCTTTCTTAATTACATGAAAGTTAAAAAAGCTTCCTTAATATAATAGTATAATTAACTATACATTACATAGAGATACCTACTAAATAAATAAAATTAATAAACTAACATATATATATATCAATGAACCCAAACGTTTTTTTTTTTTGGGGGGGGGGGGGGGGGGGGGGGTAAAAGAACCCAAACGTATGTTATTTTATGAGCATTTCCTTTTTTATAAAAATAAAAGAGAGGTATAGTATCTAAATACGTTATTTGCTTAAATTTTTCGTAACATTCATTAATGACTTTTACGCGCGAGCAACTTTACAAATTTACTATATAAATGGTAAATGGTCATAAGATTGATCAGATGAATATACGTTAATATCTTTTTTTCCTACTCTTTAAATTTTCCTTAGAGCATAATGAATTGCTTAATATGTGATTAAATTCCTGTTTAATTATTTCATTTATCATTTATTGGAAGATAAATTTACCATTTAGTACAAAAAATTGTACAAATAGTGTTTAGATGAGGGGTAATAACATCATTTAACTTTTGATGTAATTTTGGTCATTCAACTTTACACTTAGGTCTCTCCATTTTTAGAATTTGGTTTTGCTTACCTCAATGAATTTTATAATTAAAAATACTCTCTTCATTTTATAAAAGTGTTGTGTTAGCTTGGACACACTTCTTAAAAAAACTACTCAGTCCTATAAAGTAAGATATATTTTTACAAATTTACACTTAATAAATGCCTTGAAAAAAAAATAGTTTTTAGTAGTTTCTTGATTATGTCAAAATTTCTTTACTTAAATAAGGCTAAAATTGAAAGAACAAAATCAACGCATTCTTAATTATGTAAAACAACACTTATTTTAAAACCACTTGAAAAGGTGAAACACCATTTATTATGAACAGATAGAGTATGACTTTATATCATTTCCTAGCACAATAAAATATTGATATATATATATATTAACTTGTTGTCCTTCTGGCTTTTAGTTTCGTTCCATTTTCTCATGGAAGATGAAAGTTAATTTGAGATTTATACTAACTTTCAGGAATTTTTCAACAAAAATCAGCGAATTGCTCTTTTCTTTAATTTCTTGAAGGATTGAGAATCTTCTATCTTATCAAAAATTCTAAATAATATTATCTGATTGTAAATTGACTAATTTATTTTAGGATCACACGAAGGGCGGCAATTTACTAATTTAAATAAAATGATCCTTGCTTGAACCTTTCAAAATCGACCTTCCTAAGTCTTAAAATAGTGAAGAATAAACTAAGATAGTATAAACATGTCTTGTGTTTCAGATTCAAGTGATGTGGTTAGCATTATATCTGCTATAGTTTGCACTCGCTCTGAGCATATTGACAAGCGCTGAAGTGGATCATGAGATATTTGAAGGGTACTACAATCCCAACCAAGTTTAGGTATTGTTTATACTTGAATGGTGTGTGTGTGAAGAAACGAACCCACCCTGATCGATTTTCTCTCTCTAGAATAGACGCTTTAAGAAATGAACCCACCTCGATCTTACACCGCCTGTTGGGTAATCATCCAACACCACCGTAGAATGACACCTCTACTGGGCAACCACCCGGTTAGGACGTCAGCATCGCAGATACTACTAACGATACGCCCCCAACTCCAATTCCATCTTCATCGGAAAATATTCAACGAAAGAAACATACGCAAAAGAAATGCACATCACAAAACCCTCAAAACAAGCGATCAAAGTCTTCAAACTTACTTTCTGACCATTCGAAATAGAAAATGGCACTCTGACAATCTCTTTCACTATGGAGGAAGAAGATCTCCTCGCACACAAATGCTGACTGACATTAGGCGGCAAATTCTCAAGAAACAGACCACAAATTGAAACAATCAGAAAGGAGATTAAGCGAAAATTTCAAATTAAAGTTGATCCAAATATAGGGCTTTACGATTCTAGGCATATCTTTCTTGATTTCTCCGATGAGAACAACTGCAAGAATCTATACTAAAGGCGGTATATTCCGTTTAATGAAGAGGAAGTGATACAATTACAGAGATGGACAAAGGATTTCAAACCATCAAAGGAAAAGACATTGACACCTGTCTGGGTGATCTTTCCAAGGCTAAAGTGGCATTACTTCCATTAGGAAGCAATATGCAGGTTAGTTGCATCAATTAGATATCCCTTAGCACTAGATAAAGCTAATAATTCATAAATCAGACCGAGTGTAGCCAAAGTTAGGATTGAAATTGATCTTGCAAAACCTAAACTAACTAAGATCAAGATTATGGTGGTTAACCAATCTTCTAGGAAAATAGAGGAAATCATTCAACTAGCAAAATATGAGGGGATGCCATATTATTGCTTTTAATGTATCATAGCTGTTAATCAGGACAACTCTACTCATAGTGACAATAAGATTAACTCTGACAAATAGGGCAATTTGACCGTGAGGAGAAAGTTAAATTTTGACAATGACCCTGAAAGGATCACAAAGTTTACTAACTCTAACTACTTGTCACCTGGAGGAACTCAAATCCTCCAAAGGGAAAAAACTGGGACCCCAAGGGGAACCAAAATCACTCCCACTAAAATCAATTAATGTTTAGCTTCCTCTCTTGGAATAAAATGAACATTAAAACTATGGGTGCTTAGAGAGGCCGAGAAGGCTCAGAATCTAGCACCATCTCCCTTTTGTTTGCATTCAAGAACCAAAAAGGAAAGCCAAACAACTGATCAAGTACATGATGAAGCTTGGCTTCAACCAAGCTCATAACAACCTTAATAACAAGATTTGGCTCTTTTGAGAGTCAAGCCTCTCTGTCAACATTGTTGAGAACTCTGATCAATAAATAACTGTGCATATTATTTGTTCAAATAGTTGTACTAATATTTACTTAACCTGTGTTTATACTAAGTGCACCATCTAACTCAGAAAACCTTTATGGGAGGAACTTCAAAGTTTGTCTAACAAGCTGAAGGAACCATGAGGGTGATAGGAAATTTTAATGTAATCTCTTGTCCAAAGGAGAAATATGGTGTCACTTCTTACAACATGTATAAGAGTCTTGATTTCCTAGAGTGTCTCACTGATTGTGGATTGATTGATGTATGCTTTTCAGGTGCTCAATACACTTGGTGCAGCAAATGAGGTCATCCAAGAACTATTTAGAAAAGGCTAGATAGACTTCTATATAATGAACAATGGATGGAAACTTACAATGACACAAGAGTGACTCACCTCTCTAGGATTGATTCTGACCATGCCCCCTTGTTAGTGTGTGCAAAAAAAAAAAAAAAAAATTAGAGATGAGAAACATTTCAAGTTTCTGAATTTGTGGTGCGGACACATAGACTTCTTGAAAACAGTGAAGGAAGTATGGCACACTCCAACTAAAGGTACTGCAATGTGGAAACTGCATGTGAAGATGAAGGCAGTTGCTACAAAAGTTAGTTCCTAGTCCAGGAAAGTTTATGGTGATATCTTTAAAGATGTAAATGAGGCAAAGAGAAACATTAATAAACTGTAAAGAAAACACACAGAGGATAACAATGAGGAAACTAGGAGTGCTGTGAATAAAGCTAGGGCAGAGTTTACAAGACTTTTAATGAATCAGGATGAAATTTATAGACAAAAGGCTAAAGCAAGATGGCTTTAAGATGGGGACAAAAATACAAGATATTTTCACAAGGTTATTAAGGATAGGAGAAGAAAGATGAACATTCACAACATTCAAGACCATGATGGCCATATAATACAAGGGCATCAAAACATTGCCAGAGTAGCAATCCAACACTTTGAAGAGATATTCAGGTATCAAGAATGTAAAGGAAGTTACAGAATACTGGACCAGATCTCACAATTGGTCACGGCTGACATGAACAAGATGCTCATAGCCAAACCTAGTGAGCAAGAGGTGAGAACGGAAGCGAAAAGCATTGATCCAGATATTGCTCCAGGTCCAGATGGATTTGGAGCAAAATTCTATCAGGTTTGCATAAAGTTAATCATACTAGAACTTCATAATGAAATTTTAGAGGTCTTTGAATGTGCTCCTATTCCAAGTTATGTCACTCACACCTTCTTAATCATGCTGCATAAATGCCCCAACCCTCAAACATTTTCTGATATTAGACCCATAAGCTTGTGTAATATTTTCAGTAAGATAATTGCTAAAATCCTTTCCAACAGAATTAGTCAAGTCCTTCCCCATATTATATCCCCCAATCAGAGTGGATTTATTCAGGGAAGGTCAATTACTTACTTACTCAGGAATTAGTCCAAGATATTTCAAAATTGAATATATATGATAATATTGTGCTTAAATTAGACATGGCTAAAGCATATGATAGAGTTTCCTGGCCCAATCTTTATAGAGTTATAAGGAAACTGGGGTTCAATGAGGTGTGGATTGACTTAGGTTTTAGACACATATCTAATAATTGGTACTCTATTGTGCTTAATAAGACCAGAAATGGATTCTTTAAATCTAATAGGGGTCTTAGGCAAAGAGACCCCTTGTCCCCAGCTCTGTTTGTTATTAGTGTTGAACTCCTATCTATATTACTTAACAACCTTTCTTTGGATGAGAATTACTCAAGTTACTACAGACCAAGCAGAGACCAAGTATCACTCATCTTGCATTTACAGATGATGTGATACTTTTCACTTCTGGTAAGCCATTTGATATTAGAAAAGTCTTGAAAATTCTAATTTTTTATGAGAATGTTTCAGGACAGCTAATAAACAGACACAAGAGTTGTGTGGCACTAGTACCTAAAGCCAATCTAGAGCTCAAACATAGAGTGATTCAACTAACTGGAATGCACAGAAAGGGCTAACCAATAAAGTACCTTGGTTGCCCTTTATTTGTGGGGATAATGAAAATTGTATACTTCTCAGAAATGGTGCACTCAATTACCAGAAGAATTCACACATGGCATGCAAAGTTTCTTTTGATAGGAGGTAGGATTATTCTAATCAAACATATTATGTTAGAAATACCTGTACACTCCCTAGAAGCCATGAAACCACCTAAAGGGACTTTTGAACAGCTCGAGCGTGCCATAACAAGATTTTTGTGGAATGGCAATGAATCAATGAAGAAATATCACTGGTGCAAATGGGTGAAAAATGTGCCTCCCCTTTGATTCAGGTGGAGTTGGATTCAGGTGCTTGAGGGACATTAGCAAGGCCTTCATAGAAAAGCAGTGGTGGAATCTAAGAACCAAGGAATCTATGTGGAAAGAGTATATACTTGCAAAATATTGCACAAGAACAAATCCAGTTACCAGAAAAGTAACAGGGGTGGTGTCACAAACATAGAAGCATTTTGTAGTATCAAACAACCAGTTGAGAAAAACATCTTGTGGCAAGTGAGTGAAGGAAATATATCCTTCTGGTATGATAATTGGTCAGGATAAAAAGCCTTATTATGTGCCCAACAAATGCATGCTGAATGAGGTGTATACAGATGGCAACTGCAATTGGAACAGAGCTGGATACAGAGTTCCTTGGGTAGTCAGAAATGAAGTTAATCACATTGAGATCAACTTCACTGAAAACGACAGGGACAAACCAATTTGGATCCCCAATCCAGAAGGCAAATTCACAATTTCATCTGCTTGAAATCTACTAAGGAAGAGAGCAGATGGAAACTGGCATGATAAAACAACATGGAACAAAAAATGCTCTATGAAGATCAACTTTCACTTCTAGAGAGTAATAAAAATTAAACTCTCCACAGATGACAATATAGGAAGGTTCAATATACATGGACCTTCTATTTTTTGCCGCTGCTCATCACACAGAATAAAAACGGTAGAACACCTCTTTGGGAAAAGTGACATAATTCAGGAAACATGGACAAAGATGTGCCATCCTCTAGGCCTTAAAGTCCAGAGTACCCTTTGGGACAGATATTTGTCAGCGATTGGAATCTAAGAGCAAGAAATCCTGTTCTCAATATGGTTAAAGGAACTATACATCAGATAATCTGCTGGGAAATCTGGAAAGTAAGATGTAGTATTAGATTTAGCTTCATCAAGTTTAATTGAACCTACTCACTGAGGAATATCATGACACACATCCTCCAAGTTATCAAAATTCACTCCCCACAAGTGAAGGAGGAACCAGACTGATCAAATTGTGCAGTACTATGAACAGAAACTGCATAAGGAGAAATTTCAAAGTAGTAAAATGAATACCTCATCCGCTAGGTAGAATGAAACTAAATAGTGATGGAAGCTATAGAGGAAAGGACTCTGGAGGTTGAGATATTTTTAGATATGATAAGGCAAAGTGATTGCTTCTTATAACATCAATTTGGCAAGAGTACAAGTAATGGGCAGAAGCTAAAGCATTACTGTAACACACCGTAAATTTGGGTTAGGTGTGAATGTGTAAAACTATTAATAAGATGATATTTTAGTTATATGAATCCATTCGGGATGAATTTGGGGGATAAGTAGTCGTTCTGAAGTCAAACCAAATAATGAAGTTCGTAAGAGTTCTCAAACTCGTCTAAATTGCAGTAGGTTTGAATTCTAAGCAGGTTTCCTAAAAATACACTGGGAGTTTTAAAAATTCCTCTGTCAAAGTTATAGGTATTTGAAATACCTTTCCAACGGTAGGTCGCCCAGCTCCAACGGAGCTCGGTGTTTGGAGTTATACCCATTTTACTAAACATCGTTAAACAATGTAAAAATTAGGCATGTGCGGCGCCCTGGGCGTTTCCTTGGGCGGTGACCTAGGCCAAGTTTCCAGAAAACTCAATATTTTTACACCACCAAAATAGTTACACTGTGCGCATTTCCCTGGGCGATGCACCATGCCATTTTATGCCTGAAGCAATTTTTCTCGAATTTTATAAAAGCCTAATTTCGTTATATTCATTCCCACTTCGTTTTGGCCGAATTATTGAGAGGAAACAATCCTAAAACTTCCCCAAAACATATAAGGTATGTTCTTGATCAATTTCCATCATTTCAACATCAAATTAACATTAGTTCATCCTTCAAACCATAGATTCTTGAAAACTGAAGAAAGAGAAGTTGAAGGAGACTTTGGGAAACTTCTTAAAGGTATGTTCTATGATTCTTACTAAGGTTATTGAGAGGTATGGGACTAGTGTAAGGTATTAGAAACAATTAGAATCCATGGGTGATCCATTGGGGATTCAAGAACACGTTTTTAGGCTTACAAAAACCCTAGTTTTTTGAAACATAAAGAGAGTTCATACAAAAAAATAAAGATTTAATATTTCTCATCTAAATCCATTGTAGATTGATTGTTGAACCTTGGGGATTCTATTTGCTAGATTTTAGCGGGATTTGAGGCATGTCTCTTTTTGAATGTACTCTTTCTAACGGTTTTATGAACTCCTTGGTTGAGGTTTGTGTGCGTGAGGGACAAGCCCACATTAAACTTGTTTGTAATATATTATATATACATAGTCATGATTTTATTCATATCTAAAGTATGATTGAAAATTGAGATATAAATCTTGGTGTTTGAATTCGAATTACCCCATAAGGGATGTTTAAACTTGATAATTGAAAAGCTTGACTATCTCGTGGGAATGTTCTATAATAGATTGTGTTGAACTTGAAACTTGTTTAAAGAAGTAAATTCGATATCTAAATATTGAATGACTTGATGTACCCATATAATGGGATGATGAACATGATCCTTAATGAATAAATTGACTATCATGATATGACTTGTGATTCGGCTTCTATGCCATGATTTGAGATTTGGCTCTATGCTATGATTATGAATTGGTTGTTTTGCTATGATTCTCCGTTATTTGTGTTTGGCCTAGCTACTCGGGAGGAAGGATAGTCACTATAGATCCTAGTGGGGTTAGCCTAGCCATTTGGGAGGAAGAGTGGTTATCAAGGATTACATACCTCGATGTGGTATTTGCCTAACTAATCGGGAGGAAGGATAGTCATTGTGTGTCAAATTAACTATTAACTATTGTCACGGAGACATTTACTGAGTACCCAGTACTCAGACATATTATTGTTGTTTTTTATGGTTGTTAGGTATCATTGAGGAGTAGGTTCATGATACGCCTATGACTTAATAGAACTTGCTGCTTTCGGGACTATTCGGTAAGCCCACATGATGGTTCATGGGGCACCATTCTATCTTTACTTTTCATATTTTAGTTTCTGGGCTGCGTCCCAATGAGTTAGACATTTATTCATTATCTTAGGAGCTCCATAGATATTTATCAGATTGTGGGCAGTGTGCTGGAGTCTCGTATGACTCGTTGGGGCATTTTTCCACCTTTATTAACTGAATACTTAATTTTATTTCCACTGAATTATCTCTAGAAATGATTATGCTTTCATTCAATTATAGATGACTTGTTTTATGTTCGGTAAGATGATTACTTAACAGTAAAGGTTAGGTGTACATTGATTACAATAAGGTGCTTCTGGTGTTGTTCATCGCATCGGATGGCTGTTATGTCCAGGGTCGAGTTTGAGGCGTGAAAAACTTGGTATCAGAGCCTAGGTTTTTTTGTATCCTAGGATTTGTCTGTGTCTGTGGAGCTGTGCCTAGTGGAGTTTTCCTTATGCATCCTGATCACCTGCATGATCGAAAGACTACCAGGACATTTATAAGTGTTTATCTTTCTTCTTTATTTTAGATTGTGCTATAGAGCTTGAATTTCTCTTAGAATTGCCCTGACATGTTCGTTAATTCGTGCTTCGCAGAAATGGCTTTAACTCGGGCGAGAGCTGCTAACCAAGGGAGTAATGGTGCTTTTGATTCATCATCTGGCGGACGAGCCACTAGGATCATTAACCATAGCACTGTTGAGACTAATATGGGAGTTGAAAATGGTAATGGAAACCAAGCACCATCGCCGGTATCACCTATTCCAACTGCCTTACTACGGGCATGACTGATATTGGGTCAATGCAGAATGCGATCCATATGCTTACTACTCTTATTGCAGCCCAACAACAGCGTGGGGGTGCAGATTCGACACTTGGTAGGGGTGAAGGCTTAAGCACTTTTTGGGGTTGAATCCACCTAAGTTATTTAGTTCGCGAGAGGAGGATGATCCCTAGTACTTTATGGATGAGACTTTTAAAGCTCTAAGGGCCATGGGTGCTCATGGTTCTGAACCTGTGGAATTCGCATCATATCAATTGAATTTAATAATGCTCCAGCTTCAGCTCCTACTTGGGCTAAATTTAATGGGGCATTCATGGAGAGGTTTCTATCTGATGAGGAGCGGTTTGCTATGGCTACTGATTTTGAGAAGATTTAGTAGGCCACTATGTCTATTCGTGAGTACAGCTTGAAGTTTACCTGTCTGGCGAGGTATGCGGCGTATATGATTTCTACTAAAAAGCACAAGTTGACCCAATTAATGCGTGTTTTAGTGCCACATATCAAGTCTGCGTGTGCTGCTGCTGCTATATCTCCTACCTATACTTTTTCATCTTTGGTTAGGTTCGCTTAGCAACAAGATAATTGGAAGTGTGAAGAGAGGCTAGAGAGGGAACAAAGTAAGAAGGCCCAATCTGCGGGTGGTTTCAGTGGTTCACAAAATGGAGGGAAAAGGAAAGGGTATTCTGCACCTACTCAGTCTGTCGCTTATTCTAGTGCTAGTGTTCCATCTGGTAGACAAGGTCAAAGAAACAATAATCAGAACAGGTATTCGCAAGGTGGTAATTGACATTCATCTGGATGGGAAGATCGTATTTGTCATCATTGTGGTATAAGAGGCCACAGTTAGAGGGAGTGTAGGAAGTGGTTACATGAAATAGCTAACTCTTTTTGCTAGAGAAACAATTCATCTGCACCTGTTCCTGCTAGGAATCCACCCTCTGTTAATACTAACAATGCTTCTAATGCTCGTGGTAATGGGAGTCGTAAAGCGGTTACTAACACCACTAATGGGGGTCAAGCCTGACTTTATGGTTTGACTCGTAATGAGGCAGTTGAAGCCTCAGATGTCGTGGTCACAAGTATTCTTACTATTTGCTCTTTCGCTGCATATTTGTTTATTACTCTGGGGTCAAATATCTCTTATGTGACACCATATTTTGCACTTGATTTGGTGTGAAACCTAAATAACTGCGTGAACCCTTTTTTGTGGATACCCCTACTGGTGTTCCTGTTATTGCCTCTAGAGTTTATAGAAATTGTGTGGTTGTAGTTAAGGTTCGTGAAACTACAGCTGACTTCTTTGAACTAGAGATGATAGATTTTGATGTGATTATGGGGATGGATTTGTTAGCTGCCTGTTATGCTAATGTGGACTGTCATTATAAGTTAGTTCAATTTGCTTTCCCTAATGAACCGGTTATTGTGTGGAAGGGAGATATTGCTAAGCCTAGGGGTAGGTTTATCTCGTATCTTAAGGCTAGTAAAATGATTTCGAAGGGATGTATTTACCATCTAGTTGATGTCAATGATACTCAAGCTGTAGTGCAGAGTTTAAATCCGTCCCTATAGTTAATGAGTTCCCCAAAGTGTTTCCCGAAGATCTTCCGAGTATCCCTCCTGATAGAGTTATCGATTTTGGAATAGATGTTCTTAAGAAACTCAACCAATATCCATCCCACCTTATCTAATGGCTCTGGCGTAGTTAAGAGAATTGAAAGATCAATTGAAAGACTTGTTGCATAAGGGGTTTATTCGACCAAGTACCTCGCCTTGGGGTGCTCCGGTCTTGTTTGTTAGAAAGAAGGATGGTTTTCTCAGAATGTGTGTTGATTATTGTCAGCTAAATAAGATGACTATCAAGAATAAATATCCTTTGCCTAGGATAGATGACTTGTTCGACCAACTTCATGGTTCTAAGTTCTTTTCTTAGATCGACTTGCGGTCTTGGTATCATCAGCTGAAAACAAAGGAGGAATATATTCCGAAAACAGCATTTCGTACTCGGTATGGACATTTTGAATTTCTGGTGATGTCCTTCGGTCTAACTAATACCCCTGTTGTATTTATGGACCCGATGAACCGTGTTTTCAAGCCTTTTCTCAATCGTTTCATAATTGTGTTTATTAATGATATCCTGATATAGTCGAAGAGTCGTAAGGAGCATGCAGGGCAGTTGAGAATAACTTTGAAAACACTTGAGGAGAATAAGCTATATGCTAAATTTTCTAAGTGTGAATTCTGGCTTAACTCTGTGTCGTGGGTCATGTAGTGTCTAGTGATAGTATCAAGGTTGATCCTCAGAAAATTTTGGTAGTAAAAGATTGGCCAAGACCCACGGGTGCGACGGACATTCACAGTTTCTTAGGCTTAGTTGGTTATTATCGGAAGTTTGTGAAAGGTTTCTCATCTATAGCTGCACCTCTAATGAGGTTGATTCAGAAAACGGCTAAGTTCCAGTGGTCGAAAGCCTGTGAGAAGAGCTTCTAATAGCTCAAGGCAAGATTGACATCAACTCCTGTTTTAACTCTGCCTTCGGGTTTTGAAGGTTACATAGTTTATTGTGATGTTTTTCGAATTGCGTTGGGTTGTGTTTTGATGTAGAATGGTAAGGTTATCGCTAATGCTTCTTATCAGTTGAAGAAGCACGAAAAGAATTAGCCCACTCATGATTTAAAATTGGCTGTTGTGGTGTTCGCATTAAAAATCTGGCGTCATTACTTGTATGGGGAACATTGTGATATTTTCATCTATCACAAAAGCCTGCAGTATATCTTCAAGCAGCGAGAATTGAATCTCAGACAGAGAAGATGGTTAGAGTTGTTGAAAGATTACGACTTGAACATCTTGTATCATCCTCGTAAGGCGAATGTTGTTGCTGATGCATTGAGCCGGAAATCTATGGGTACGTTAGCGTATTTGCATGCTCGGCAGATGCCAATGGGTAGAGAAATTCGGAGGCTCGCTGGCTTTGGAGTCCGACTTGATGAAACCAAAGACGGGGAGTTAGTGGGACTTACACCCGCGCAATCCGATATTATGGAGAGAATCAAGTCCAAACAATACGAAGATGGACTGTTGGTGAAACTGCGAGATGGGGTGGAAAGGGGGTGAGTGCACTTCATTCAGAGTTGGGGTTGATGATGATGTCCTAAGACTGCAGGGACGTCTATGTGTTCCCGATGTTGATGGTTTGTGTCAATAATTATTAGTGGAGGCGCATAGTTCTAGATATTCTGCGCATCCAGGATCCACCAAGATGTATAAAGATTTGAAGCAACATTATTGGTGGAAGAGCATGAAGGTTGACATCTCTAACTTTGTGGCTAAGTGTTTGAACTGTCAACAGGTAAAGGCTGAACATCAAAGGCCTGGAGGCCTGGCTCAGAATATTGAAATTCCGCAATGGAAGTGGGAGGTGATCAATATGTATTTTGTTGTGGGTTTAACCCGCACAAAGGCCAAGTCTAATTCGATTTGGGTGATAGTGGATAGACTCACAAAGTCTGCCCATTTTATTCCTGTGAAGATGACAGATACCGCGGTGCAATACGCCAAGTTGTATCTAAAGGAGATAGTTAGATTGCATGGGATTTCGACATCCATTATATCTGATAGAGGTACGCAATTTACTGCCCATTTTTGGAAATCGATCCAAGAGGGTTTGGGAACTCGTGTGAACTTAAGTACTGCCTTTCATCCTCAGACAGACGGGCAAGCAGGGAGAACTATTCAGACTCTGGAAGACATGTTGAGGGCGTGCACCATTGACTTTAGGGGTAATTCGAATGAGAATCTACCTCTTGTTTAGTTTGCTTACAACAACAGTTATCAAGCAAGTATTCAAATGGCTCCTTATGAAGCTCTTTATGGGAGTCATTGCAGATCGCCAGTTGGATGTTTTGAACCAACTGAAGTAGAGTTACTGGGTCCTGACTTAGTTCATGAAGCAATCGAGAAAGTGAATCTTATTGTGAAATGACTCAAGACAGCTCAGAGTCGACAAAAGTCATATATGGACATGCAACATCGTGAGCTAGAGTTTGTTGTATGTGACAAGGTATTCCTAAAGGTGTCACCAATGAAAGGAGTTATGCGGTTTAGTAGAAAGGGTAATCTTAGACCTTTTTTTATTGGACCTTACGAGATTTTGAGAAGAATTGGAAAAATGGATTATGAGTTGAAGTTACCATCTGATATAGCAATGGTGCATCCTGTGTCTCACATTTCGATGTTGAGGTTGTACAATACTGATCCTTCTCATGTCTTGAATTATGAACAGATTGAAATCAACTAAGGGTTTTCTTATGAAGAAGAACGTGTACAAGTCTTGGATCGTCAAGTTAGGAGGTTAGGAACGAAAGATGTGGCTTCGGTTAAAGTCCTGTGGCATAATCATAATACTGAAGAAGCTACTTGGGAAACTGAGGAGGACATGAAGAAGAGATATCCTCATTTATTCCCTATTGCAAGTATGTGTTGAACCTTTCAGTTATTCAGTTCCTCCGAGAGTTTAGACTAGAGGTATGAACCCCTCACTCCTGTGCATAGGCTTAAATGATCTGTTTGATGTGTGGTAGTTTTATGTTACCTTGAAGAATAACTCACTTTGTAAAAGAACTTTAGAATTCTGGGAACATGAGGTTTAGTGAAAAAGAAAATCTTAAGGCCATGACTTCCATTCGGGGACGAATAATCCTAAGGGGGGATAATGTAACACCCCATAAATTCAGGTTAGGTGTGAATGTTAAAAACTAGTAATAAGATGATATTTTAGCTATATTAATCCATTTAGGATGAATTTGGGGGATAAGCGGTCTTTTTGAAGTCGAACCAAATAGTGGAGTTCGTAAGAGTTCTCAAACTTGAGTAAATTACGGTAGGTCTGACTTCTAAGCCAGTTTCCTAAAAATATGCTGGGAATTTGAAAACTTCCTCCATGAAAGTTGTAGGTCTTTGAAATACCTTTCCAACGGTAGGTCTCCCAGCTCCAACGGAGCTCTGTTCTAGGAGTTATACCTTTTTTACTGAACATCGTTAGTACAATGTAAAAATTCAGCGTGCACGGCGCCCTGGGAGTTTCTTTGGGCAGCTCCCCAGGACAAGTTTCCAGAAGCTCAAAATTTTGACACCGCCAAAATAGTTACACTGTGCGCGTTGCCCTGGGCGACACACCAGGACATTTTATGCCTGAAGCAATTTTTTGAATTTTATAAAAGCCTAACTTCGTTATATTCATTCCCACTTCGTTTTGGCCGAATTTTTGAGAGGAAACAATCCTAAAATTTCCCCAAAACATATAAGATATGTTCTTGATCAATTTCCATCATTTCAACATCAAATTAACATTAGTTCGTCCTTTAAACCATAGATTCTTGAAAACCGAAGAAAGAGAAGTTGAAGGAGAGTTTGGGAAACTTCTTAAAGGTATGTTCTACGACTCTTACTAAGGTTATTGAGAGCGATGGGGCTAGTTTAAGGTATTAGAAACAATTTGAATCCATGGGTGATCCATTGGGGATTCAAGAACATGTTTTCAGGTTAGAAAAGTCGTAGTTTTTTTCGAAACATAAAGAGAGTTCATAGAAATGAATAAAGCTTTAATCTTTCTCATCTAAATCCATTGTAGATTGATTTTTGAACTTTGGGGATTCCATTTTGCTAGCTTTTAGCGGGATTTGAGGTATGTCTCTTTTTTAACATACTTTTTCGAACGCTTTTATGAACTCCTTGGTTTTGGTTTATGTGTATATACATAGTCATGATTGTATTCCTCTCTAAAGGATGATTGAAAAGTTGAGATATAAATCTTGGTGTTTGAATTCGAATTACCCCATAAGGGATGTTTAAACTTGATAATTGAAAAGCTTGACTATCTCGTGAGAATGCTCTATAATAGATTGTGTTGAACTTGAAACTTGTTTAAAGAAGTGAATACGATATATAAAAATTGAATGACTTGATGTACCCCTATAATGGGATGATGAACATGATCCTTAATGAATAAATTGACTATCATGATATGACTTGTGATTCGGCTTCCATGCCATGATTTGAGATTTGGCTCTATGCTATGATTATGAATTGGCTGTTTTGCTATGATTGTCTGTTGTTTGTGTTTGGCCTAGATACTCGGGGGGAAGGGTAGTCACTATGGATTCTAGTGGGGTTAGCCTAGCTATTCAGGAGGAAGAGTGGTCATCGAGGATTACATACCCCCGATGTGGTATTTGCCTAATTATTCGGGAGGAAGGATAGTCATTGTGTGTCAAATTTCCCAGGTGCGGTGCTTCTATGCGGTTTAGGGAACCTTAAATGGTCATCCCTTCGTTATGTTGATTTGGGCCTGTATCGGCATGTGTTATACTTTGGTTGCCTGTGAGTGGCTTGTTGATGATCTTGAATTCATGATTGAAAGAACTAACTGCGATAAACGACATAACAAGTTGAAAGTGGTTTATTTCTTCTTTAACGGTTTTCATTAATTATGTTACTAAGTTTGGTGATTCATTCTATCTTTGAATTTAAACTGCTTTCATTGACAATGTTTTATTGATCCTTATTATATAACTTTGTTATGTTAACTATTGTTCCGAAGACACTCACTGAGTACCCAGTACTCAGGCATACCATTGTTGTTTTTTATGGTGTGTTAGGTATCGTTGCGGAGCACATCCGTGATACGCCTATGACTTAAGCGAACTTGCTGCTTTCTAGACTATTCGATGAGCCCACATTATTGTTCGTGGGGCACCATTCTATCTTTACTTTTCGTGTTATAGTTTCCGGGTTGCGTCCCAATTAGTTAGACATTTGTTCATTATTTTAGAAGCTCCATAGATAGTTATCGGATTATGGGTAGTGTGTTGGAGTCTCGTATGACTCGTTGGGGGAATTTTTCCATGTTTATAAACTGAATACTTGATTTGATTCCCGCTGAATTATCTCTAGAAATGATTATGCTTTCATTCAATTGTAGATGACTTGTTTTGTGTTTAGTAAGAAGATTACTTAACGGTAAGGGTTAGGTGTACATTGATTACAATAAAGTCCTTCTAGTGTTGTTCATGGCATCGGATATCTGTTACGTCCAGGGTTGGGTTTGGGCCGTGACAATTACAACATGGGATGAAAATGTGCCTTAACTTGGCTGGAGGGAATTAATATTTTAAGTTAAGTCTTTTGTTGCTAGTACATGTCATACATGACAAGATCAAAGCACCATGGAATATCAAATAGATTATCAAATGGATTCAAACACAAATGCAACAGAATCAAATCCAAATCAAATACTACCTGAGAGAAGCAAACCAGGCAGCAGACAAACTAGCACAAATCAGTCACTCTCATGTTGACATAGTATCCTATAATAGCTTTCAAGAACTTCCCATATATGTGAAAGGCATCCTTAATATGGACAGATGGGGCTTGCCAAGCTTCAGAATCAGAAATCAAAACAATGCACATTTCTACTTTGATCTCCATAAATCTATGATGTTTGTGTACTATAGGACTACATTAGAACTGATGTAATAACAGTTGACATCTAACACTAACTAAAAATAAGTGTGAGAAGTTAACTGTAATAGGAATCATGCATCACTTAGATTGAATCTCATATGTTTTAGTGTCCAAAACACCTGAAATCTCATATGTTTGTGTACTATAGGACTACATTAGAACTGATGTAATAACAGTTGACATCTAACACTACCTAAAAATAAGTGTGAGAAGTTAACTGTAATAGGAATCATGCATCACTTAGATTGAATCTCATATGTTTTAGTGTCCAAAACACCTGAAGTCTTGCATCATATAGACATTATAGGACTTATGTATATATACATCATGCATCAAAACTGGATATGTCCTGTGTCATATTGCATTGGGGTAAGGTTTATGTCACCCCCTGTCATGTTGATTTTTTACCAAATTAATATAGTACCACCCAGGATCTGATTTTTGGTCTGGGTGGTTCCCCTAAAAAAAAGAATGGTGTGTGTAGTATTCAGTAGAACCTTGCGAGTCAAAGAAAATATTTGTTGTTTGTAAAAAGGAAAAAGATTCAACATAAACTCACATTTGGAGGTGTAATTTCTTATTTATCTTTAGGGTCTGTTGCAGTTTTTTTTTTTTTTTTTTTTTTTGAGGTTTTTAAATCTATTTAAGGTATCTGATGCGCTTTTTGGTGTTGTGATTTGTTAGATTTAACTGATTTTTTTTTATGTTTCTAATTAAATTCTTCCTGTAGCATTTTTAAGTGATAATGTGTAAAATTTACTTATTTTAGAGTGACAAATTTTACTTAAAGCCATTGAGAATTACTTGGATGACCCCCAAGAAATTAATCCCTTTTAAATACTCATTAATATTATTCATTTTACGTTTTATGATGCTGACTAAATCAATTTCCATGACATAGATAAATAATCATATGAATGCTAATTGTTAATACTTTCGAGACTGAATTAATTTTAATAACTTGAAAATGTTTATTTTTTAAAGATAAAAATTAAATAAAACTTTGATTAAAGCTCTGCGTGCTGCTCGAAGAGAATTGATCATTACTTATATTGAGTACAGAATATTGAACAGTGGCCCTGCATCTTCAAAACTAAAATTCACACACTTCCCTTCTTCATTCTATGTATCATCATCTCCTTTTATTCCCATTCCTTTTGTCTCTCTATAACTAAACAATGGCAAAAAATGCAAGTTCAGGCTCGAGAAATTCTAGTTTCAGTGTGGAGAAAGAGTTTGTGTTGAAGCCAAGAGATGAAGAGTACAAGTGGACTAGAACAGACAGAAAGAAAAAACCTAAAAAAAGAAAAACAAGGAGATTGAAGAAAAAAGAAAGTTTTTAATGCCACAAGATTACTCTATAATGAAACTCCATCTGATGATGAAGAAGAGAAAGTTGAAAAAAAAAAGAGAAAGAGTATAATGCCACAAGATTTCTCTATAATGAAACTTCATCAGATGATGAAGAAGAGAAAAGTGATACGCTATTGCTTTCTCTGGACGGAAAGAAAAAAAAAACAAGGATGTTGAAGAAAAAAAGCCTACTAGAGAGAAAGAAGACAAAAGCACAATGTTACTTTATAATGAAACTCCATCCAAGCAAAGTAAGAGGGCATTCCCTTCTCTGAAGAGAGTCAAAACAAAGAAGCCTCCCCCTTTTCAAAATTGTGGAGTGATAAAGATGAAATTATCGTACTCAAAGGTATGATTAAGTTCAAGAAAGAAATAGGCCGTGATGCCGCACAAAATATGGTTTAATTTCATCCTTTTATGCTTAAATCACTTCTTCTTAAGGCTAGCGAGTCCAATTAAGGAAAAAAGTACGACTACTGAAGAAAACTTACGAAAAGAGTGTTGAGACTGAAAATGGTTCCAAAATAGTGCATGAATAGGATTTGTTCCATTTTATGTGAGAAAATTTGGCCGGTTAATTCCAAGCAAGTGACGGAACAACCTAAGTCATCTGGAATCAGGCAGCCAGAACAGCCTAACTCATCTGGAATCGGGCAGCCGAAACTGCCTAACTCATCTTGAACGGGGCAACGGGAACAACAAGATGTACTGGTAAATGGGCAGGGGGAGAAACAGAACATTCGAGAAATTGGGCCGCCAAGACAAGGGCCTAGACAACATATCATTATCCCGAAAACCATACTGAATGGGTAAGCCTTGGAAGCTTTGTTCGAGCGGCTATCGAAAGATATGAAACTTGTTATAAATTCACAGGCATGTTTGCGCGGAAATCAAAAGGAAGTTGATATGAGAGCATTTGATCTTTACGTAGATATTTCAAAATTAAGGATAAAGTTTGAGACATTGGTGCTCGAGAAAGGGAATTCGCCAGAGTTGGTATAAGCATGTTTATTTTTTTGTTTTTCCCTACCATTTCTGGTCATCTTTTTCCTGAGCAGAACAAAAACCTAGTTGTCTGATATTTGTGTGTTGAATTGCATGTCAGTGAGATTCTCCAGAGCTACTGGAACAAGAAGTAATAAGGGCTTATCTGGAAATGAAGATAGATCTCACACAACAACTTTTAAATGCTTGTAATAGTTTCAGTAAGGTAAGAATTCTATCTGTCCTGATTATGTGTCACAAGATATTCAGATTAATAAGTATAATGTCGTTTTGAAGGTTTCTTTTATGGATCATTTTCTTGATTTATAAGAATCTTTATGTAGACATTTTGAATCTTCTTGAAAGAGTGATGTGCTGAAAGTTTATTTGCTTTCAAAATTCAGGTCTTTGATTTTCAACACGGTAACTACTCTATAAGTAAATCATCTAGACAGTCTTGTCTAAGCCTAAAATTTTGTTTCCGTATTCTCACATGCGGAGCATATTATTTAAATTACTTGGTAAATCATATGGATTTGATCAAAAGTATTGAAAGTATCTAGAGATTGTTCCCTTATGCTTAAAGCTTAATATCTTTAACTTATTTGATTGCCATTAGGTAGGAATATAATCCAAATTTTCTCAAAAACAGGCAACTATCAGTTCTATATTTTATTATGCTCATGAATGTCAGTTAAGGGATATATGGATTCTCGAGAAAAGAGGAGCCATGGTGGGACCGCCAAGCTTTAGACTATCATTGTTGCTGGTTTTATTGTGTTTTATCCAGTGAAAGTTCCTTACTGCTACAAAGTACTATTTTCCTGTCAAAGTTATTCGGTTGTTAGGACTAGAGTCGTTGAGAATACTTTCTAGAATGAAAATATTTGCTTGATAATCCTATGTTACTTGGACCTATATATGGTTGTTGCCATGTTGGATATGGTTGTATGTCAGGTGTCTGGGATTTGTTGTGCTGAAGACTTCACATTTAGGATATGGAGATATAACTAAACTGCTAAACACAGATGTAGAATACAACTAATAAGCATGAAGTTAATATTGCATACATGTGATATTTGACTGTAATATATTAAAATTACAAAGGATTAGGGCTCTTGCAAGTTTATACCGTGCATATTAATATGTTCCTCGTTAATATCTAGTATTGTATAAATTGAAAACATGGCTATGTGGCGAAATATTTTATGTTGGCTGTACATTTTTTAAAATTTCCCAAAATAAAAAACAGAAAACAAATGGCGAAAAAAATATATATACAAAGTAAAAGAGTAGATTTACGATTCATGACGATACTTTACAGTTTACAAAACATAACATTAGAATAGTTACAAAATCTATACAAATGCAGTAAAAAAACAAAATATGGTAAAAATATAACCCCAATAATCACGCAAGTAACGCTTCTGCGTGATCTTCTTCCCAAAATTTCTCACTTACGATATTCTCTCACTTCTTCCTAATTTCTCCATGTACTGAATCAATTCAAATCCAATAAGCTGACGAATCAAAGTCGATACAAAAAGAAATTTCTACAGACTTCAACTTTCAAATAAGCAAATTTCAGATTCAAAAGAGATACACAATTTTTCATTGTTAGGTAAAAAACGAGCATAGCATAATGTTTTATCCTCTGTTTTTTGCACATTTTTGTCGAGGAATTGAATGTGATTGAAGAACCGCGGATTCAAAATCGATGCAAAATCGGATCAACTTTACGTCATTGAAATCATTCAATTTCTACTTCAAAATATAAGAGATTAAAGTTTTCATAGTTCAACAATGGCGGCTACCATATTTCAGTCAATTTTGATTCAACACGATGGAAGATGAGATTAATTAACAAGTAAACATATATGAATTCAGATTTTATACACAATTTTATACGCCATTGAAATCATTCAATTTCGACTTCAAATTCCTCCACAGTCTGTTAATTCAATTAAATGGAATTGAGATTTCAAAATTCATACAAATTTGATTTCAAATCATACGGGTTGAAGCTTTCATCGAGTAACAATGGCGGACAGCATGTTTCATTCAATTTTTATACAACATGGTGGAAGATGGGACTTAACAGGTAAATATATGTGAATTGTGAATACACTAGGTATACAATCTCTTTAAAAAGGCATGATTTGGTTCATGGAAAAATCTGTATATATATTGTATAAAAGTGGTATGTTTTTTGGTACATGAATAATTTGTGTGTATTTGATTTAGAAAAATGCATATAAAACATGTATGATTTATGTATAACATATGTACATATAGTTGTCGAAAAAAGTTGTATGTATTTGGTTCAGGAAATAGGTTTATATAAACACATAGATAAATATATGTATATTGTATGTTATGTGTATAATTTCTGAACTACTGATCCAAATGTGTTGTTGATTGAAGTTAATAACCTCCTCTGAATTCCTATATAGAATAGTTGATGGTTTAAGAGTTTCATAGGGTGCATTCGCACTAGGAAGTTTAGTTCATGCTTTGGTTGTTATCGAGTACAGACACCAAGATGTAGAGTACTACATCAATAAAAAAAATCTCGATACGTATGCAAACCAGTTAAACCTCTTTTATGCGAAAGTACATGGGATATTCCATTGCACGTGTTTGAAAATTTTTTGTTGCCCTCATATTCTAAAAGACCATCGGAAAGGCAAAAAACATAAGAGAATGAAACCATTTGATGATGTGAAATTGAAGAAATAATGTGATACAGAGAGTCACAACAACAAGAAGACTTGTACCAATGTTCCACAGGATTAAAATTTTCATGATGCTTGATTTTTTGAGTTTTTTTTTTCTCCAGCCAGAGTGAAAACAAGTTACCTGAGTACAACATTAATAAGCATGATGTTGCAATTTGAGATTCTTGATATCGGTATGAATTTGGTTGTCAACAATATGTGTTTGGTTTCGGCTGGATATAACTAAATCTTCTTTTTGTATGAAATTCACATGTTCAATGTATAAATATTGTATACATAATGTATGTAACAGACCCATGTATGTTTTAAGTATAAACCTACATATTTTATACGTATTTTATACATCACCACTGCATTACTTTTATACACATATTTAAAATTAAAAAGATCTGTTAACCATACTTGAAATAAATACATGTGGAAGATCTAAATAAATTTATGATATCAAACTGCATGTAAAATGTATTAGAAGTGAAAGAAACAAAGTTGAATCTCAAAATGGTAAGACTATAGCATTACATTTAGATATATTCATTAAATATTTGCATAACAAAATAAGCAAAAACTAAATAGGTCCCAAGAAAATATAAAAAGTTACCAACAATCCATCTTTTTACGTCAAACACAAACCAACTAGTTACTCTAATAACTATTTTTGCACTTTCTGTTTGGATCGCGACATCCCTAATCTAAGATTTATCTCGAAAGACTCTAATTTACTGCTTTTTTTGGTACTTTGGTTGACTAAAAAAGTCAAAACTCATCATCCTGTGCGGTGCATTGGAGTTTGCAACAAAATCACTGTCCATTCCGCCTTTCAAACCGATCACAATGATAAACTCTCTAATGCCAAAATAATGCTCTTTCACATTCAAGTTAACGATGAAAATATCGTCCCTATCATTTTGGGTTTACGCATACATCAAGTCGTGGATGAACTGTGGCTGAACCTTCAGGTTTGGTAAATCAAAAAATAATTGAAGGGGGGAATCCCTGAACATCTGCAATTGTGCCTTGTTAAAACGCGCCTTAATTAAATTGATAGCATCCACGTTGATGTAATAATACTAGCTGAGCCCGTTTCTTCCTTTCCTGAATAAATAATAAGTTATACACATTTCGGACAAACATAAACAAACCACACACTCTTATTCTGATGCACGCCAGTTTCTATACACAATCTATAAATGCTTCATACACTCAGTAACCACACACATTTTAAAAGGTGATACAACCCGATTTCCATACACATTTAATTCAAAAAATAGTAATCAAAATAGATTGTTAATATTTCATACACACAAATAAAAATACCCCAAAAAACTGATACACAACATTTTATATACACAATCCACACAATCAACGGTGAAAATATTTTAAAACTAAAGTATATAAATTCTACATACAATCAAGCTGTGAAAAAAATAAAAGAAATCTCAAAATTAAATGTTTTTATACCTTCGATTTTGGCTTGACTTTCTTCTTCTTCTTCTTCTTCTTCTTCTTCTTCTTCTTCTTCTTCTTCTTCTTCTTCGGTTGGTTCTGGCCATATCTTAGGGCTCGTTGAAGCTGCAATTCTAGGGCTTTTGCAGGGCGATAAATTTATTGGAGCTTTTTACTCATTATTTTGCACAAACAAATGAACTTGAAGTACACCTAAAACTCTGGTAATATAAGATCGAAAACACTGTTAATATACAAAAATGACGATGAACAGTAAGAATGGTGAAAGAGTAACGAAATCGCGATTTGAAATGGATGAATTTTTGTTTGAAAATTAAGAGAAAGTCATGTTAAGACTATTTCTGTAGAGAGAGATATATTTTGAAAAGAGATGGAGTTAAATGGATAACTGCTAGAATTCACCCAAAATCGGATCCCTAAATTTTAGCCCGAAATCGTGGATCTGTGCATAACCCAAGTCTTGTTATGCTTTGTAATTAACTTGTTATATTTCGTAGATAAGGAAAAGTATGTCTATGTTTTGTAATAGAGGGTCTTAACTAGACAAAACTAGAACATTTTTTTTTTTGCGCGGATTTCCCTTCTTTGGGGATTGTCTTTAATTTTTACCCTTTGCCTAATACCCCGAGGTTCTGGGTTTAAACACCAGTAGTAAAAAAAAAAAGGAATTTCACAAGGCAGAGGTTTGGATTCACAAGTTTTGAAGGCAAAATTCTGCCCTAAGGCAAAACTCTACCGTAAGGTAGAGTTTGAAATTCTGCCTGAAACAGGTAAAGTTTTGCATGCAAAACTCTGTCTTGCGAATCTAAACTCTGTCTTGTGAATTTTTTTTAAAATTTTTGACTGAGCGGGGGTACGAACCCGAAACCAAGGGGTTCAAACGAAGGGCAAAAATTTAAAGACCACCCCACAATAAGGACATTTCAGCGAATTTCCCAAACTAGAAAGCATTGGTACATGGTCCAATCCATGGCTCACCCTATTCTGTTAGGTACACTGTAGTCGGTGCTTAAAACACCAGGTCAATAGAATGGGCCGATAGTTACAAATCCTCTTAGAGCCCGTTTGGATTGGCTTATAATATGCTGGTTTGACCAGCTTATAAGCCAATTTTAACTTATTTGAGTGTTTGACAAAAATAGAAAACAACTTAAATCAAGTTAAAAAGTGCTTAAAATAAGCCAAAACCAATAAGTTGCTCAACCCTAACTTTTTTTTTTTTTTTGGCTTAAAAACCATTTTGATTTGACCAACAACTTTACCCTTTTGTCCCTTATATTTTCTATTAATTTCAATACTATCCTTACTTCTAAAAACTTTTTAAGCACTTTTATCCAAACACGTAACTGCTTATTTATAAAATAATTTTTAACACTTAAAAGTACTTTAAGCACTTATGCTTAAAAGTCACTTTTTTTCCAGCTAATCTAAACGGGCTCTTAGTTTGCCCAGCAACATGTCTTAAATGCTATAACTACAACAGACTTGGTTAATGTCCACCTTAATTAGTCCATGAATCATGGTTTAATTTTAGGGACAACTACGTATATATACATCTTAAGGAGAAATATTTACGAAATGTAACGATAATTTTATATTTACAAAACATAACATTACAAACCCTACACAAAGCATGCTTTTTTTCAAAAAAAATATATTTTTTAAAATAATTTTTTCGCTCAAAAACTTATGTATGAAAGTTGTATAAAATGTGTATATCTCGCTCAAGGCTTAAAAAGTTCGCTCAAAATTTAGTGTATGAAAACGGTATGAACAATGTATGAAATGTGTATATCTTGTTCAAGGCTTAAAAAATCTGCTCAAAATTGTGTGTGAAAACAATATGAACTTTGTATCTCGCTCAAGTCTTAAAATTTCGCTCACATTTTTATGTATGATGCTCATATTAGATTTCTGGAAAATTAATACAACAACAACAAAATTGTATACAACTTTGATACAACATTCAAGACTTGAAATAATCGCTCAAATTTTTGTGTATGAAATGTGTATATCTTGCTGAAGGCTTAAAAAGTTCGCTCAAATTTTATATATGAAGAAAGTATGAAATGTGTATATCTCGATCAAGGCTTAAACATTACGCTCAAATTTTTATGTATGAGAATGGTATGGAATGTGTATATCTCGCTCAAGACTTAGAATTTCATTCACATTTTTCGTATATAAAGTTCATATTAGGTTTTTGGAAAATTAATACAACTAAAACAACATTATAACAACTTCCATAGCATATTTAAGGCTTAAAGTTTTCGCTCACAATTTTATGTAAAAAATATATTAAAAATTTCGCTCACACATACACATTCCATACATTTTTCATACACAAAAATTTGAGGTAATTTTTTAAGCCTTTGAGCAAAAAAAAAACAATTTTTTTAAAAAAATATATAATTTAAAAAAAAATCTTTTTTTTTGGAATTATTTAAAAAAAAAAAACGAAAAATATATGAAAATCCGTCATGTTTCGTAATATATCGTTATGTTTTGTAAATAAGGAAAACTATCTATATATTTTGTAATAAAGAGTCTTAAGTAGATAACCTATGTAATTTTCCCTTAATTGTAGTCAACTTCTCACACGGAAAACTTAATATATCCAAAATCACCATATTAGCAACAGAACTTATTTTTATAATACAAAATCAACAATGTTTTACATATAATAGTCTAAGAGATGACCCCTGCGAGATGAAGCAAAGGATTAGTCAGGTCTTTTGCATTAATTTTAAGATATCAATGCATGCTTATAAGCATTTATTAGCAAAGTTGAAGACAACCAAACAGTTTTTTTTTTTTTTTTTTTTTTTTGTAACAATTGCAAGAGGCAGGTTAAACTTTCATTTAATAGTGACGTTTGGGCTTTCAAAAATGGGTTAGTGAAGAGATTTAAAAAGGGCCAAGCAAACGGATTTTGCTAACATACAGACACTTCAGCTTTCTTTTGCTTGAATTTTCAGATATCAATGCATACTAATAAACATTTATTAGAGAAGTTGAAGAGAACCAAACATCTTTTAACAATTGCAAGAGGCAGGTTAAACTTTCATTTAACAGTGACGTTTTTGCTTTCAAATACTAAGAGGCGTTGATGAAGAGATTAATCAAGGTCAAGCAAACGGTTTTTGCTAATATTGCAAGCAAACAGACAGTCAGCATCCATTTAATATTGACGATTGGTATTTCACATATTAATTGGCGCTAGTGAATTAGTATATGAATATGAACGGAAAATGCAAAACAAATGAGAGAATTAATTACAAATATCCTATATGTATTACAAATTTTATATTTTAAGGAGTTTACTTGAAAATATCCTATAATTTGGGTGACTTTGAAGTGTAAAAAAGGCTCTATGTATTAGATATTTGATATTCTGTCAATTACTTTTCTTGTATGCGGTCGAAAAAAAAATTAATTTCTCAATTTGCTATGTCATTTGAGGGAGTGGGGGATTTGAATGCTTTTACTTTCATATTTAGGGCGTATTTGGAAAGTCACCTAGGTAATTAGAATTGGGTGTATTATACAGTTTGGTCTGTTTGTTTGATCAGGTAATTACACAGTTAGGTGGGAATTGAGTGTAATTCAGAGGGTGTAATTACACTCTTCAATTCTCGGGGGGGGGGGGGGGGGGGGGGGGGGGGGGCTGAGAATTGGGTGTAATTACACCCTGTAATTACATGGTTACTTTTTAGTTTATTTATTTTTATTTTTTTAAAATTTCTTTTCTTTTTAATTTCTATTCTTTAATCTCTTTTTATTTTATTTTATTTTTATTTATTTTCTTTTCTAGATTATTTATATTTATATTTATATTTTCATTTCTTATTTATTTTTTCTTTTTCAAATATATTTTTCTTTTTATATTATTTATATTTCATTTCCCTTCTTTTCATTCCCTATATACTTCTTGTGGTTCCACGTCATTGCTCATATTTTATTTTATTTTATTTTATTCATTTAGCATAACCGTGTTATTATTCAAATTTTTGAAACTACATCTCTTAATATTAGAAAGAATGAGTCATTAACAAACTTGGCATATAATGAGTGACGTTATTAAAGTACAATTTCGTTGTGAATGAAGTTATATACTTATATTTCCCTTTCTTTTGAATTATAAGAGTATTTACTTATGTTGTGTTGAAACTTACTTATGTAATATTGGAATTTGACATAAGAGTATTATGTTAATTTTTTTCTCTTTTGGATTTTGAATTTAAGTTATATTTTTTATTTTAATTTATTTGTTTTAGTACCATTGACTTGTTATTTCACATTGCATGCTGTTTATTTGTCACTTAGTTGATAGAATTTCTGTCAAATATTTGATTAATGTTATGACATTATATTTATAAATATTCCTTTTGTGTCAAACATTCAATCCCATGATGTTCTCACAAAAAAAAAAAGTATGTTTTTAAGTTTTATAATCAATTAAAATTAAAATATTATTAATTTGAATTTATATATCAATTATTTTTTACAATATTAGTTACAAATATATGATTATTCAATTAACATATTTTCAAGAAAAAATGTGTTATTAAATAACTAATTTAATATCTTTTATAAAGGCACATATTTTTTAAATATTAAATTTTAATTTTTTATAATTAAATTTTATTTTTAAATTAAAATAATTGTGTAATTACACTTGTGCAACCAAACAACACGCTTGTAATTACACTGTAATTACATTATGACAAACAAGCAGGTCGTTGTAATTACAACACTTTGTAACAACTAGGCTGTGTAATTACTAGGGTAGTAATTACACCAATTCCAATTACCAGGTGGCTTTCCAAACAGACCCTTAAAAGATTTATAGCATTAAACTTGCCAGGATAAAGATCCTATTCAACAAACGTAATTAGTTACTTGGGATTAATTTACCTTTTGACAAATATTTCTTATTCAGACGTCATAATCAATTGGGAGTAATTTACCTTTTTGCAAGCGGATTTAAAGCATTAATGAATTAATGATTCATGAATTACCATATACGATTGGATTCAATTAACTGACGTATGTGTAAATTATTCTTCGTATTCCATTTGTGTTAAGTTCTAAATTCTTGTATATATATTTTCATTTTCAGTCTCCATTTTCTCACACTCTATCTAATGGCAAAGAATATCTTCTATATTCATTTTCTTCTCTCCTTAATATCATGCTTTATTCACAAATCAAATGGGATGAATTCAACATTGGGAAGTTGTAATTTGTTTGAAGGAAGTTGGGTTTTTGATGACTCTTACCCAATTTATGATTCATTGAGCTGCCCCTTTTTATATGATGGTTTCAATTGTCTCAAGAATGGCAGGGTTGATAAGTTTTATCACAAATATAGATGGCAGCCTACTGCTTGCAATCTACCCAGGTATGTCTTGCTAATGAAAATATATAAAATAAAATAAAAAGCAAAGATTATTCGTAGGCAAAGTTTTTTCGTGAGATTTGAATGATGCACTTAATAAGTGATCAAAGGCGGATTCTGAGTTTTAGGACAAGACATGAATTGAGTTCAGAATAAATATTTACATATATTTAGTGTTTTGTTTAAAATATAAATACAGAATTTGAACTAAAGCTACTGAATTATATGGAATTCATACCTCAATGTTAGATTCGCCACGTAAGTGATACATGATGGAAATGTTATAATCCCTAAAACCTCGTTAAGCTCTTTGCATGTATGTTTCTTTTTTTCACAAAAAACTCGTTAAGATGCAAATAACTGAGTATGCCATAAATGTAAGGGACAATACATAGAGAATATAAATTATTCAATCCATCAAATATTTGGCTATTGTCTAAATTTATTGTCACTCGATTTCATTTAAAGTAAGTTGATATTTATGTAAATTTCTAGTCATGGTGACATTATTTTTTGAATTATGACATAGGTTTGATGGAAGAGCTTTGCTGGAAAAATTGAAAGGTAAAAAGGTTTTATTTGTGGGAGATTCACTAGGCAACAATCAATGGGAATCCCTTGCATGTTTGCTTCATGCTGCTGTTCCTTCTTCCAAATACGTCTATCAGCCAGGGGGTACTCTTATCACTCTAGATTTTCCGGTAAGCATAAACATTTAAAAACATAACTGTAAATAAAAAGGAATTTAATTCACATAGGCGCTATCTACGACGGATTCGGGATTTAAACAAGACACATATATTCATCTTTTATGTTTTCGCAGTCAAAAACTTGAAATCATGACATTTTTGTAATTATAGGTTCAAAATTTCATACTCCCTCCATTTCAATTTAGGTGAACCCATTTGACTAGACATGCAGTTTAAGAAAGTGGAGAAGATTTTTAAACTTGTGGTGAAAAATGAGTCACATATATATTGTGTGGCTATAAATCATTGCATAAAGATAAATTGTTTCCAAATATAGAAAGTGATCATTCATTTTGACACGGACTAATAAGGAAATGAGTTCACATAAATTGAAATAGAGGGAGTATTTGTTTACATTTTAGAAATCTTGTCGCATACATATCTAGGTAGAATTTGTAACCTTCTTACTAGTCAAAACATTAGAGAGAACATACCTTTACTTAATTATGTTTTTCTACGTGCATGCCCCTTATATACGGGTCAGTTGAGTCAAGCACGTGAAGCTTCTCTTTTGTAACGGGTGATAGGAGAAAAGGACCAAAATAGTATATTATTTTTTGCTTTAGATTTAAAATCATACATGTTCTTTTATATAGAGCAATGATAGTCCATTATGTTTGCATAAGTGGTGTACTTTTAGTCAACTTCCAAATATTTTGTTAAAATTTAACGGAAAAGGGCAAAAATGCCCATGAACTATTAGAAAAGGTCTAAAAATACCCTTCATTCATCTATTTTGCTAATAATAACTCTCAATTCAACCATTTCGCTCATTTATCTCCTTGGACTAACGGTCAACGCTAAATTTAAATATATATATATATATATATATATATATATATATATATATATATATATATATATATATATATATATATATATATATATTTAACTTACACATGGCATTTTATTACTAGAATATTGATTTTTTTTAAATCTAGAAAAATGGTTTTTTTATTAATCAGGAAAATTGATTACTTTTTTTTGTCCTAAAATTTTTAGATTTTAATGATATTATTTTAGGACACTTTAAAAAAAAAAAGAATGAAAAATTAGTTTTTTTTTTCAAAATCTGAAAAAATGGATTTTTATTAATATCTAGAATTTTTTTTTTTTTACAAGTGGAAAAATCGTGTTTTAAAAAAATAAATCCAGAATTGTTTTTTATTATTTTACTTCAAAATTTTCAGCTTTTCAGATCTAAAAATCCAAATTTTAATTACAAAAATTCAATTTTCCATATTTTAAAAAATAAAAGGGTTTTCCACCCTTTTTCATTAAAAGAAAATAGTTTTCCAGATTTAAAAAACAAATCACATTTGTCAATAAAAATCCAATCCTGATTTTTTTCTTTTACCACATTTTTTAAATAAAATTAGGAGTTTCAGATTTAAAAAAAAATCAATTTTTTCAGATTTAGAAAATAGGACTAGTAATAAAATGCCATGTATAATTTTTTTTTTTTTTTAAAATAAATTTAGTGTTGACCGTCAAATTAAGCATAATAGATGGATGAAGGGTATTTTTAGACCTTTTCTAATAGTTCAAGGGAATTTTTGCCCTGTTCCGCTAATTTTTTCATAGAATATTTGGGAATTACTAAAAGTGCACCACTTATGCATAATGGACTACTAATAATTCATGTAAAAGAATATGTATGGTTTTAAATTCAAATCCAAAGATAATGTACTATTTTGGTCCTTTTATCTGGGTGATGGTCAGATTTGAAACTGAAAGTTTTGCCTCCTCTAGATCATATTAAATTGTGTGACTTTCTCATTTGAAGTGTTGAAGTGATAAAGAGAGAACACTTCTATTGAATCCATAATGTCTTCAACAATCCATATACTTTAAGTAGAAAAACTAAGTTCAGCTGAACCAACTAAATCTACATTACATCCAGTCTTTGAGTATAAAGATTATTTACACTACTAGAGTAATCTAACATATGATAGCAAGTTAATTATTAATTTACCAGGTTACCAATTAAACTTTAAACTTAGTATCATACTGGTTTATAAGTTAACGTATATTATGTAAATATTTTTCTTACACTGTTCCTATAATACAAATTAAACTTTTTAAAAATTTTACTCTTATTGTTGATTTTTTGGTGGATTACTTTGGAAGGAATATGGAGTGACACTGCAGTACTTGAAGAATCAATTTCTGGTAGACTATTCCTTTGAGAAAAGTGGTCGAATTTTGAAGCTCGACTCCATTAATAGCAGCTCATTCTGGAGAGAAGCTGATGTTTTAATCTTCAACAGTTATCACTGGTGGATTCATGCTGGAAAATTACAACCGTAATGCCATTATTATTCCCTTCATTTTCATTTTTATGTGAATATTAAAAAAAAAAAAAAGAGTTTTGAATTTTGTAGTTTTAAACTAAATATGTATATAATATACCAAAATGTCTAAAAAAATCTTGTCTATTTAAATACAGTCAAATCTCTCTATAACAGTGTCCTTTGTCCGGATTTTTTTATTGCAATAACAAAATATTATTATAGAGAACATATAATATAATATCACATGAAAATGTATCCAAAGAAAACTTAGTTGTTATGGAGAAGTTTGGCTGTATATAATATGAGTTATTGAAATTAAAGAGTTACTACATTAAAGTAGGAGTACAAGATTAGCAACGAATTTTTGATTTTTAGCTATAGAATTTGTTCAGCTCTAATTTCTATTTTAACTAACGTTTTTAAATAGATTAATAATTGTTGAGCTCTTAATAATTGTTCCTTTTGTTTTGTCTTCCCAATTAATGTAGGTGGGATTTCATTGAGCTTGGTGGGAAACAATTTAAAGATATGGATCGTATGAAAGCATACAAAATTGGGTTGACTACTTGGGCTAAATGGATCGACTCCAACATTGATCCTGCCAAGACTAAAGTCTTCTTTCAAGGAATTCCTGCTGTCCATTTTGCGTAATTCTTCTTAAATTTGATGAGTTACTATCTCCTCTTTTAAACATTAATTGTTTTAGCAAATTAAATTTGCTTAATAAAAATTGAAACTCGATGAGTTACTATCTCCCCTTTCAAACTTTGTAGTAAAATTTTTCTTGGTTGACTTTGACTAGTGGTGCAAATTGGGGTGAGCCAAAGGAGAAAACTTGCCGGGGCCAAACTAAACCCCTAGTGGGATCAGCCTATCCAGGAGAGAGATATCCAGGAGAACCTATCTTAAAGGAAGTGTTGAACACAATGAAGAAGCCTGCTTATTTGCTTGATATTACATTGTTGACTCAGTTGAGAAAAGATGGGCATCCATCTTTGTATGCCAAGGCTGGCACACTAGATTGCAGCCACTGGTGTGTTGCAGGAGTACCAGATACTTGGAATCAGCTATTGTATATCGCTCTTATTTCATAATAGTCTGCTTTTGAAGTAATTAATTGATGATAGGTCTTCATAGAGACCGATTCATGATTTAAATTTACGGATTCAGATTCTATTATTCTTAGCATTGAAATTGTTGTACTATTAAAATTACGGGTTCAGATATGATATTTGTTGAGATTATAATAAATTTTTACACATATATATATATATATATATTTGCACTCCGTGTTAAAAATAAGTTCAAATGAACCTATAGCACTACTAAAAAAATCGGGATTTTCGACCACACGAGGTCGAAAATGCCATTTTTTCGATCAATTTTTCGACCACACCCGTAGGCCGCTAACAGGTAGGTCGAAATGTTTTTCGACCACGTATGGTCGAAATTTGCGACCACGTGTGGTCACAATCACATTCTTCTGAAATTAATGGAAAAAACTGTTTTCGACCACAAAATTATTTTTATATTAAATTATATATTTAACTTTTTTGACTACGTGTGATCGAAAACATTATTTATATTTAAATATAAAAAGAAATTTATTTTTCACAATTTCGACCACATGTGGTCGAAATTGTAAATTAGGCCCAGATTTTCGACTACATGTGGTCGAAATCTGGCAACCATATTGCTAAATTTCGACCACGTGTGGTCGAAATTTTGGTGTACTTGGTTCAATTTCGACCACATGTGGTCGAAATTGAGAAATATCTGGGCTGATTTTCGACCACTTGTGGTCGAAAATCTGGAATATTTTTTTCAGCATTTGTCTGTTTTTGGCATCTCACTTGCCAATTTTCAAATAACCAAATTCATCAACCAAAACAGTCATCCAATTCATCAACAATGCAACACAACAACCATAAACAATGTTCAAACACTTGAACACTTAAACATTGTCCATTCAAACACTTAAACATCATAAACTACGTTCAAACACTTAAACATCTTAAAATTAAAAGTACTTCTAGTTCAAATTAAAACTACATTCAAACCCTTAAACATAATATACATATCCATTTAAACATAGCAAAATTAGAATCCAAAAGCACATTAATCAAAAAGGTCAATGTTCAGTGTTAGAGACATGATCCGTATCCTCCCCACTAGACTCATAGACAAGAGCATGATTTATGTCAGCTTGTGACCAACGTCCTCTACCGTGGGAAGGTTGGGGTTGGCTAGGGGGCTGTGACCTACGACCATCCCAGGACACGGGGGAATTGGAAACGGCCGTGAATTAAGTAAGCTATTAATCTGGGCTTGCATACCGAACATCCTGGCCTCTGAGGAATTAAATGTTCTTGTTAGCAGGTCAACTTGATGCTTTATAGCTTCATACTCCTTAGGATCAACTGCCCCATCACCAGTAACACCTACGGCTTCAAGGGCCGGCGAGTATCGACGAAAGGCTAGCAGAAAGGCTACATCCGCCCCTGAAAGAAAAATAATTCATGTTTTCTCTTTCTTGCATGATATCTAGATAGAGTCCGGAGCCTAAAGCGTATAAAAATACACGGTATAAACTAAAAGGGGGTTAGCCTTTCATATATATACCAAAATGGGTATAACGTGGACTCCTCCACGTTATACCCCAATTATTTTTTTGCAATGCCAGAATCACAACGGAAAAAAGATATATTTAATGGTATAATGTGGACTGATCCACGTTATACAACATATATTTGTAAAGCGTGGTACTGTCCACGACCCATTGTGTAGTGTTGCCCTAATTTTTCTCCATTCTCCTCCGCCTCTTCCTCCGTCCTTTTGAAGTTACAGAATTTCATCTTCGCCTCCATCTCCTTCTCCTTTTCCTTCTCCTCCATTTATTTTCTTTTTAAACCTTGCGCTACAGTCTAATTTTTGGAGCAACTTCTTCATCTTTATCTTTTGTTGCTATCTAAATTAACGTATTTTTTCTAAATCATATAATATTGTATATTTATAGTAGATGTAGGATATTTGTTTGTCTTATATATCTTAATTGTTATTTTTTATTTGTGTTATTTTAATACGTATAAGATATATGTTTGTCTTATTTGTGTTATTTTAATTTGAACTTAAGATATGATTGTTAGAAGCATTATCATATGAAAGGTCTGAATTGTTTAGTAGCACTTTTGAAGAAATTTGTTGTTATGTTATTGTTATTTTTGTGGATTGTTATATAAAAGATCTGAATAACTAATTATTTTTCATTGTACCTTTAATGTGATATTTATATAGCCGAAAAATGAAAATTAATTGATGCCTCAGTAGCCCAAAAAAATGATACTTAAAATGTCATGATAATGCTTTATTATATGGGACCTAAGTCTAAGTGGGTGGACAATTATTTTGTCTATACCTTATGGGTATTAATGTGGTCCACTATCAGTGGTTTCTAAATAAGGCGAATGGAAGTTGGCTTTATCTAGCCAGTGCATATTTGTTCTGCTAAAATTGGAATAATATTTTTTTTAATAGTAAGTTATTCCAAATAGGTTGATCTGGACTTCAATATTTTTTTTTTATCTAAGTTATGGAGCTTCCACGGGTATGCGTACATCCGGGGCCAGAAGTGTACGATGTGTTAACACTCCAGGAGAAGCATCGATCACAGGCTGTGTGGGATGGTGCCTTGAGAGGACCAACCGGATGCCTGTTTCCACGCCGCGCGGATACCGAATTTTGGAAGCACGTGAAGCATCATCCTTTTTCATCCTCGCATCCTTGACTACTTTGGCCTGTGTGGATTTAGGGGAGTAGTAGAGGTAGGATGTGTATCATATGATTGGGCAGTCATCACTGCACTTATAGAGAGATGGCGTCCTGAGACGCACACCTTTCATCTGCGTACGGGTGAGGCGACCATCACATTACAAGATATTGAGCTCATGTTTGGCATGGTTGTTGATGGTAATCCCTTGAATGATGTTAATGCTAGAAATATAAGTATTGTTGGGTGGCAACAATTAATCCATGAGCTTATTGGTTGGGCACCCGGTCTGAATTGTTTTAATGGTGTTAGTAGATTAGAACTAATTAAATTAATTGAATATATTAGAGGCTTAGATGACATTACAAATCAGACCCCAGAAATTGTTGTGCAATAGCGGGTTAGGTTGTACTTGCTATGGCTTTGTGGCGGCACGATATTTCCGGATAAGTCTGGTGACTTACTTAATTTGGACTATTTGCTTGACATGTGTGACCTTAGAGCAATGAGTAGACAAGCTTGGGGAGCGGCTGCATTGTCATATTTGTGTACTTGTTTATGCTGTGCTTCGTTGAAGAAAGCCAAGGATGTGTGTGGATTCATTTCCTTATTGCAGGTACGTGACCTTTAAAATTATATAATTTTATTTGGTTGTCCTATTTGATAGTTATAAGGTTTTTATGTATTTATTTTAAATTTTTAATATAGGTTTGGGCTTGGGAGCGAATTATACCGATGCAGCCACCATCCAGGGCCCTTAAGCCACACACGGCTCTTGCACAAAAGCGGACTCATCGTAAAGCTCGCAAAAATGAGGCACGTGTTGTGATACCCATATGTAGGGATGTATTGGACAACCTAACAGATGGTCAGGTATTTTATCATAATTATGGTTGTTAATGGCGTTTTGATATAATAGTTACGCTTATGTGTAATTTATTTATTTTATTATCATGTAATTTTATGTTCGTTCTATCATAGTTTGTGTGGCAGCCTTATTAAGAGGCCATCATTAATGGACTCCCTGAGTGGTGTCGGTGTGGCCGAGTTATTTTGATGGCGCAGGTTCCCCTTATTTGTGGGATCTATTGAGAGTGACACATGGTAGATCGCGTTCTTAGACAGTTCGGTAGGAAGCAACATATTCCGGGACCATGTGCTAAGATTAATCCTTCTTATTACAAACGTGACAAGCGGTATGCTATAACAGTGGAGGATCAACGTCCTAATGTACCAAGACCTGCGGCGTGTGGTAGAGGACGTCAATCAGGTAACAGAAGGGGTCGAGGTCCCGTGGATCACCAGTTGGTTGATGAGGAAGAGGTTCGTTTTGATCAAGATATGCCCAGCTCAACGATTCCTGCAGCTGATGATGCATATTACACAATAATAGATTTTGGTATGTCCAGCTCATCGACGTCTGCTCCCGAGGTCCAATCACCAGCGGTAATCAGAAGTGAGGGGCTTTTTCAGGCATTCGCATAGTTTGAGCCTATTAGCCTCACAGTTATGGCCCAACAGTTTGGTGTTCAGACTGGCAGCTCTTATGGGATGACTGAGGGACCTTTACCTGCATTCACTGCACAGAGCTCTTCAATTGGGAGGAGACTGAGTTTTACTGATGTGAGTATTCTAACCACTCAAATAGCTTGTATCTTGTTTAATTTCATTAATGTAATGGCTACCTTATGTGTCTATATTATTTATTTTTCATAGTCTCCCATGGCATTTGATGTTGGATCCTCACACATTCCTGTGCCGGATGTACAGACTTTAGAGCCACAGGTTAGCTTTTAATTCAAAGTATTTGGTGACTTGTGGTTGTTATGCGGTGTTTTGTCTTGGTTTCTTTGGTTGTTTGTGTTGGTATATGGTATTGGAGGAAGTCTTTGTTACAAGGGAGATGTTATCCGATTTTACGTAGACAATCAAAGTAGTTGTTAAGAAAATTTATCTAACGAGTCCAATCATACAAAAATAGCTTCTATTTTTTATGGTATTTACAGGATACGGGTGTGATACAAGAGGAGGTTCACCAACGTAGATAAAAAAAAAGAGCGCCGGCAAACTCGGTGTGCCGGGGGGAGGGGGGGGGAGGGGGGAAGGGACACTGTAAAAATTGAATTTATCTCAAATCTCAATAGTTATGTAATCTTTCAAGAATACATATTGTGTTTTGAATAAATGTTAGATTTGAATGCTGGCCAACGTTTTATAATTAATAAAGGTTAGATTTGAATGCTTGACAATGTTTTACAACAAAAACAATTGCATTCTTGATGTTACAACTACATGACAGGTTTAATGACTGCATGGATTCTCAGCTAAAACGTGCATAACAAAAGTTTCATGCATCAATTACTGCAAAACTGCCAACGTTTTGCAACAAAATGAATTGTTGCAAAACGTTGGCTTGCCTACGTTTTGCAACAATTCATTTTGTTGATTGGTAAAGTTGGCCGGCCAACATACCAATAATTGATTCTTGAAAAATTTTTTACGCCAGAGAATCCTTGCAGTCGTCAAATCACACATGCAACTGTAAAAGAAAAATAGTAAAATAATTTGTCAAATTTTTGTTGTTAAAGCGCGGAATGCATGCATTCGTCAAATCTGCCATGCAATCGTCAAATCAAGCATGCATTCGTAAAATCAAACAGTAAATATACGTGGAGGAGTCCACAAATTCGTTTTGGTCGCGCGCTGTTGAAAAGAAGTTTGATTAATACTGGGAGAGGTCCTTAAAGCATACTGACATGCAGCAATACAATGCAACTGAAGGGGTCTTTGAGATTCTGACATTTGCACACGAAGGTAAGGGTGGAAATATCCATAAAGTCTTTGCCGAAGGGAAAAAGTGTTTGTGTGGGAAGTGGAGAAACTACCATATGCCATGTTCACATGCAATTAAATTTTGTGATATCCGCGGAATTCAACCAAAGACCTATGTTAGCAAGTACTACAGTTGCAGGTTTTACAAGCAAACGAACAGTGGAAATTTTTCACCGTTGGGTGATGAGGCATATTGGCCACCTTCTCCCTTCAGTTTAATTGCAAACACTGAATACGAGCGAACAGGAACGTGGACTACAACTAGAAGGAGGAATGAAATGGATATAGCTCCTGCTCGCATGACTAGAAAGTGTAGTACGTGCAAACAAACAGGTCATAACAAGAATCGCTGCCCCGACAGAAATCAGTAGTTGTTGCTTGTTGGTTTTTATGTTTTTTCTTAAGTTGTACGATTGTTGTTTCCTTATGTAATCTTCCAAGAATATATAACATGTCTTGTGCCGTTTAATAGTTCCTATTTAATTTAACATTTACTACTCAGTTAATGTGTGACGTTTATTTAATTTATATTTTATTTTTTTATTTCTGTTCGCATATATAACACATATTTAATTATTGCATGTGTTAAAATATTTATTTGAGTTAATCACTAAAATTAACTATATGCTTTAAAAATTAAAAAAATCAATAAATTTTTTTTATTAAAAACACAGCCGAATATGATTTAAATAGAGGCAACGTCTTACAAACTATTTGTAAAACGTTGGGGAGAAAAAATTAATGAAAGGTAAAACGTGGACTGATCCACGTTATACAAAATTATATGTATAACGTGGATCAGTCCACGTTATACCATTATATATATATATATATATATTTTCGTTGTGATTCTAACATTGCAAAACAAATTTGGGGTTTAACGTGGAGGAGTCCACGCTATACCTGTTTTGGTATATATATGAAAGGCTACCCCCTTTTAGTTTATACCGTGTATTTTTATACCCTTTAGGCTCCGGACTCTATCTAGATATATGCACACTCCTTTGAAGATTGTCCCTAATGATCAATGAAGTGGTTAAGAATTTACAAGTCGAATCGTAGTGTAAGAATAGTTTGTTATACAGTAGGGAATGCGGATTTGTCCCAATATGGTTCATAGAAGCCAATTTTAAAGGCTTTATAAGTTCATTCCTTCCAAGTACCTTTGTTTAAGTACAGATACAAATGTGAGTGTGTATATTATGATTAAATATCTAAGACCTGAAGCTTGGATCTTTGGCGCGAATGCGGATCAAATCAAACCTTAAGATAAATATTGTTATTTTTTAACTATTAATTTTATAAACCAAACTTCTATTTTATTTGAATTTTAAACTTCAAATTAGGGGTTCCATAAAATTGTATGTGTAAACTTGGCTCGTTGCATCCTGAAGGAGATTGTCTCTATTTTTCCCATTTAGTATACATGTAATATCATCTTTGAAAAAAGGTCCATTTCACGCCTTTAGCCTTTCTTGATTTCATTTTCAGAATATTTCTAACATGTAGACGAATTAAAATCAAAATAACGTCCTGATTACGAGACAACTTATTGTACCTTTGAAACTCCATCGTAGACCTTTGAAAAGAATATTACAATTTTGGATTTGAATTGTAGTAAATAAATTAAACTGAATGACGCCCTGTATTTATTTGTATTTTTTTTGGTTTCTCATCCAGTGTTTGGTGCTCGCATTTGAAGCCCGACTAATCTAAATTCGCACTGTGCAGAGCCCATTTGGGGGCTCCTTACTCTATTGTAAGCTAAGTGAAAAAGATACAATTCGAACCATAGTCACATCATAAAATCTTGATAACCATAGTCACGCCTGGCCTGTATTTACTTGTATTTTTCTTGTTTCTCATCCGGTGTTTGGGGCCCTCATTTGGAGCCCGATTAATCTAAATTTGTGCCGTGCGGGGCCCATTTGGGGGCTCCTTACTCTATTGTAAGCTAAGTGAATAGGATACAATTCGAACCATAGTCACATAGTAAAATCCTGATAACCTCTTGGTGTCTATACACAGTTGGATCGGATCTCCATTTCTTCATTATAAACTATGTCGAAAACAAAGAAGGACTTCATGATTTTTAAAACAAAACTAGAAAAACTAAATCAAGGATAACTGGCCCAGTCCAAGACTCAGGCCCTATGCTGGTTAGGTTTTCATTTTACAACTATAAAGGTAGGTTTACTGTACTTCATAGAAGGCGGGTGGTCTTGAAATAATGATCTTCTTGCCCCATCGGCCAAAATTAAAGTTTAACAAATTTTGACTTTTGATGTTGAAGGTTGCCCATGGGGCAAGGGAGAGGTCAAAATTGATCTACAAATCGAAATCACTCCTTTTCAAAGTCATTCGCAATAATTTTCCCGATAGGTTTGTATGTACTTCTAAGTGAAAGTGAAGATCAATAAAATGGGCCGACGGCGCCGACAAGTAAACATACTCTCTACTAGCCCTGTAACACAAACATTTTGTTTCCTGGATCATAGTCTTTACACAAACGTCTAGACTTGTTCTCAGAAAATGTACAAATAACAAATTCTAAACTCGGAAAATTTGATGGACATGGTAGAATTACGAATCTGATGCCACTTCTCGATAATAGTACAATCAGTCTTTTATACTCCTATATAGTTATTACTTTTTGTAACTTATTCACAATCTACATCACTGTTGCATCTCCCTTGCTCTATCTATCTACTGAATGTTTCCCTCCTTACATGTTTTCAAACTAGTAAGGCTATTGTCCTGCTTTTTCCTTTGCAAAAGTGCAGTTAAAGCAAAACGATACACAAATTATGAACCGGCTAATTTTGGTATTGTTCATTGCCTCTTCTTTTTTCTTTTCCCCCTTTTTGCGTCATCTCTTCTTGAGGAGTATTAATGAAATAGGACACCAATAATACTCCTGATTTTTGTCATAATTAGAATTACTTTTATTTTGGTGAAAGAGATTTTCTCGGATAAAAATGTCTCTTTCATATTTGACTGTTTTTTTTTGGAAGAAAAACTTTAAATTTATATAAATAGGAGATCCTTCCTTCTCACACAATAACAAAAACAGTGTTCACAATGTAGTCATTACAAAATCTTATTTAGGGTGAGATTGTTCTCAATAGTTTTTATACTTTCTTGTTATTTCAATGCAGCAAATTATACATATGCAATTCAAGTCTTATTTCGATCCAACAAATTGAACACATGCTATTCAAGTTTTGCTTCGATCCAAAAATTATACATATGTAATTCAAGTCTTACCCATTGTCGATGTGCTACACTGCGACCATGGACATTATTTGCTTTTTCCTAGACATACAATTAACTACTATTATATCCTACGATCATTGAATCCTTATCCCTTTTTTTTAAGTGGATATATAAGATACTTTAACTGTTTTTCTGGGGCCATGGGCTGCCTTATCCACATTACTAGTATTACTGGATACTCATTAATCCACATGCATCATTTCACTTTCCAGCTATCTTTTTCTACTTCTGTCTTGATGACGAGGAAAAATAAAAGGGACAATCGTATGAATGTGACACATGACCCCAATTTGATTTTGTGAAAATTACTACTTCATGTCACTGTGTGGACCACACTTTCAGTCCCAGCAAATCATCCTTCAAAACATTAAAAAGGAAAAAGTAAAATTGGGAATACACATTAAGTAATCATAGTAAAAGTGATATTATGTCATGTTAATGACGATTTTGATAAGAATAAGACTAGGTTCAGTGTAAAACAAGAACAACTTAAGATAATCATAAGACACATTTCGTATTGAACAAGAAAGGAATTTCCTTCGTGTATGCACAGTTGCACACCACAAAAGAGTATAGTACGTACTCGATTTCATATGCATAGAGGCGATTGAAAAAGCCAGCATTGCATGGTATACTAATTATAATGCTACTAATAATAATACTAATTCATTCGCATATGTCTTTCTCCTGTCAAAAGGAAAGAAAAATAAAATCTTTTATCTTTGCTTTGATAATGAAATTTTGCCTCCAATTCTCCATTAAAAGGCAGGGATTCTTTTTATATATTAATTCACGGACAAGTCGGGATTGACATTGCTTGAACCCACAGCTTTCACTTTGACCGAGCGGTGCACTGACCTATTAAACTACAACCCCAGGGTAAACCAATATACATAGGTATAAAAACCATTTACTTATTTATTTTAAGTCGTCCTTTAAATAAAGTCTAGTCTATAATGTTTGTGTAAGCATCTAGACATAACATATATAATATAACACTTATTAATTAATGAGACTACCCAATTGAGCTCAACAAAATAGAAAGAATGTACTCAACTTTCAACCTAACAATGAATTTCATATGTTGTCCTTGCTATAGTGAAGACTGAAGAAACATCCCCACTTCAACTGGCCAAAACAATTCACTTCTCAGTTCCCATTATTTCTTGATTTAGAAACAACTAAAGAAAAACCCTTTTTTATTTATGGCGATGTGATATCAACAACCAAATACATAACCTCATGCTAGAATTTCCATCTACCTCTTCTCTAATATTCCCAATCAAATTCAAGGAACTAACAGATACCAGGACCAAGTGGCCTAAGGTTCCACAGATAGGATCGAAAAATTTCTATCCACATCAAGCTTTAACTCAGTCAGATTACTTTACCATAGTGAAATAGTTAATTGAGGAAATATTAATCATATTTACAGCTTGTTTGGATGGTTGTGTTGTATTATTTCTTTAAATATAATGTTTGTTTTTATTGTTACTTAAAATTAATTTATACATTGTATCGTATTATCAAACCTATTATGTAATTAACCATGAAAATTATCATGTTATGTAACAACTGATTTGTAATCACATCATTCCTTCTTTTTTTTTTTTTTTTGGTTATCTTGCCCTTATATTTTAATAATCTTTTTTACCCTTTATCCTACATTTTTCATAATAATAACTTACCCGTACATACTTTTTCTTTTGAAAAATATAAACTTTTTCTTCATATTGCTAGTGTGACACTATAAAATGATTCAATTTATTCAGATATTGATAAAGGTACGTACAACATCCACATATATATAATGTTATCATTTTCTGCGAGTATAAGCGAACTAGCTCTCTCTAACTTTTGAAAGCCAAAGTTCTCTCCATTAGAAATAACACCTTTCAACGACCTTTGGCTCTTTATACCCTTTGGTTGGCAGAGAAACCAAAAGGTGCACTTCTTAGTTTCTATCTAGAAAAAACTGGACCAATATTGTGTAATTTATCAAGAAAATATTAGACCAAAGTGTAACCTATTAAGAAAATACTAGGCCAAAGTGTAACCTATCAAGAAAATACTGGACCCAAGTGTACTTCTTATCACAGAAAAATCTGGCCCACGATAGCACCTAACAAGCTTCAAGAGCCACCACTCTAGAAAGGTCAAAAAAAAAAAAATGAGGATTTTAACATCATAGAACCATTTTTTCCAACTAAGACAATGATGATGGTGTCTAGAGGCTTTAGTACCCTTCATTAGCACACCAAAGTATAGTCCAGCGGGAATTTAGTTGAGAAAATAACGTTTAAGAGCAATAATTAAAAGTTGCCAACATAAATAACTTAACTTTTGCATCTTAACATAAATAACAAATTTTATATCATTTCTAACATCTACATAGAAATCTGTAAGTCTACTAATCAAATAAAATATTAATAGGGATCCCACATAATTAGGGATTCACATTTATCATGGGGTCAATTTCCATCAATTCTCCATCAATGTATTTTTTACTACCACTTTTCCTCTTTCCTCTCTCTTCCATAATTTATCTCTCTCTCGTTCATAAGTAAAACTTTATCTTCCCTCTGTTGCTCAAGGGAATTGTGATAAATTATTTTTCATCAAATTTTATTTTAATATTGAATAACCTTTCTGATCTTGTTTCATTTTGCTGAAGTTTCTATGGTCATAGGCCCCTCTCTTCTCTTCTCTCTCTCCTCTCTCCTCCACCATCAACGTTAACATCTCCCTCCCCCCACCCCACCTGCCACCACATCCGACGATCAGACCGCGTCCGGCGATCAGGTAACTCCGGCGATCAGGTAACGCCGGCCTCTTTTCCGGCCAGATCTACTTTTTTTTTCTCTCCTTCCTTTTCTTCTTCTTCTCTTCTTCTTCTTCTCCTTCTCTTCTCCTTTTCCCCTTTTTTATCTGCTCCTGGCGCTGCCAGAACACAGCTGTGTCATCGCCGGAGACTTTTTCCGGCACCATTTTCCGGCCAGCCCTCTCTTTCTCTCATTTTTTCTTTTTTCTTTTTATTTTCTTGTTCCCCCTCTTCTCTGCTCCTGTTTCAGGACTCTGTGAAAATAATTCCGGCAGTGAACAGTGAAAATATATGCGCCGCAGGCGGGCTTAGGCGACGAGGAGAAGAGGCGCTTTTGGGAGGATTTGGACGAATTAGTGGGAGGCATACCGCCTACTGAGAAGCTATTCGTGGGAGGTGATTTCAATGGACACATCGGACCTATTTCGGGAGGTTATGATGATGTGCATGGAGGCTTTGGCTTCGGGGACAGGAATGGAGGAGGAGTCTCACTTTTGGATTTTGCAAGAGCTTTTGGATTGGTGATAGCCAATTCGAGTTTCCCAAAGAAGGAGGAACACTTGGTAACCTTCCGTAGTTCGGTGGCTAAGACTCAAATTGACTTTTTACTCCTTAGGAAGGATGATAAAGGTCTGTGCAAGGATTGTAAGGTCATCCCGAGCGAATATCTTACAACCCGACATAAGCTCTTGGTGATGGATTTAGCGATCAAGATGACGAGGAAGAAGAGGGTCGTGGAGGACCGACCTAGGATCAGATGGTGGAGTTTGACCATTATTAGTGCCCTGGAGATGGGAGAGAAATTGAAGGATATGGGGGCCTGGGATAGTAGTGGGGATGCGACCAGTATGTGCGATAAGACGGCTAGTTGCATTAGGGTGGTAGCAAGGGAAGTGTTGGGGGTCTCGACAGGTAGTCGTGGTCAGCATCGAGGGGACTGGTGGTGGAATGGAGAAGTTCAAGGGAAGGTGGAAGCAAAGAAGGTGGTGTATGCGAAGTTGATAGAAAGCAAGGATGAGGTGGAGAAGTAGACGAATACAGAACTTTATAAGATGGCGAGGAAGGAGGCGAAGTTGGCGGTTTCGACGGCAAAAACGGCAGCTTTTGAACGCATGTATGCTGACCTAGAAGAGAAAGGAGGGGAACAGAAATTGTTCAGGCTAGCCAAGGCAAGGGAGAGAAAGGCACGTGATGTGGATCAAGTAAAATGCATCAAGGACGAGCATGGCAAAGTATTTCTAGAGGAAACTGTCATTAGACGGAGATGGCAGTCATACTTCTCCAAACTCTTGAATGAAGAAGGGGACAGAGACATTGTGTTGGGTGATTTAGAACATACAGGAAGGCGTCGCGACTTTGGTTATTGCAGGAGTATTAAGGTTGACGAGGTTAAGGGTGCTGTTCGTAGGATGCGCAGGGGAAGAGAAACCGGACCTGATGAGATTCCGGGGGAATTCTGGAAGAGCGCGGCCCCGGAAGGTTTGGAGTGGCTGACTAGGTTATTTAATGTCATCTTTAAGACGACATTGATGCCCGAAGAATGGAGGGAAAGTGTAATGATCCTTCTATACAAGAATAAGGGAGATATCCAGAGTTGCAACAACTATAGAGGTATCAAGCTGCTAAGCCATACTATGAAAGTGTGGGAAAGGGTGGTGGAGATGAGGGTGAGGAGAGGTGTGTCTATTTCAGAAAACCAGTTCGGATTCATGCCGGGACGTTCAACTACAGAAGCCATCCATCTTATGAGAAGGTTGGTGGAGCAGTATAGGGAGAGGAAGAGGGACTTACACATGGTATTCATCGACCTAGAAAAGGCTTATGACAAAGTTCCAAGACAGATCCTATGGAAATGCTTGGAGGCTAAAAGTGTACCTGTGGCGTACATTAGGGTGATCAAGGACATGTATGAGGGAGCCAAAACCAAGGTGAGGACAGTAGGAGGAGACTCAGAGCACTTTCCAATTGTGATGGGGTTGCATCAAGGATCAACTCTTAGTCCGTTTTTATTTGCCTTGGTGATGGATGGATTGACACGGCAAATTCAAGGTGAGGTGCCATGGTGTATGCTTTTCGCGGACGACATAGTCCTGATTGACGAGACTCGTAGCGGAGTTAACGCTAAGCTGGAGTGTTGGAGACATACTCTGGAGTCTAAAGGGTTTACGCTGAGTAGGACCAAGACAGAGTACTTGGAGTGTAAGTTCAGTGAAGCAACTCAGGAGGCTGACTTGGAAGTAAGGCTTGGCACCCAGGTCATCCAGAAGAAAAGTAGTTTCAAGTACCTTGGGTCTATTGTGCAAGGCAGCGGGGAGATTGACGATGATGTCACACATCGTATTGGGGCAGGGTGGATGAAATGGAGGCTTGCTTCCAGAGTGCTATGTGACAAAAAGGATCCACCAAAACTTAAGGGCAAGTTCTACAAAGTGGTGGTTAGACCGACTATGCTGTATGGGGCGGAGTGTTGGCCAGTTAAGATCTCTCACGTTCAAAAGATGAAAGTTTCCGAGATGATAATGTTGAGATGGATGTGTGGCCACACCAGGAGTGACAGGATTAGGAATGAGGATATTCGGGATAAGGTGGGGGTGGCCTCGGTGGAAGACAAGATGCGAGAAGCGAGATTGAGATGGTTTGGGCATGTGAAGAGGAGAGATACAGATGCCCCAGTGCGGAGGTGTGAGAGGTTGGCCATGGATGGTTTCAGACGAGGTAGGGGTAGGCCGAAGAAGTATTGGGGAGAGGTAATTAGACACGACATGGCGCAATTACAGCTTACCGAGGACATGACCTTAGATAGGAGGGTTTGGAGGACCCAAATTAGGGTAGAAGGCTAGTAGATAGTCTCGTTATCCGTTCTTATTAGTAGTCGCATTATTGCAATATAATTTCTTGTGCTCCGATTTCTGCTATTATCTGTTATTATCTGTTATTTTCCGTGCTTTGGTTATCCTGTGTCATCTGCTCCGATTTCTGCTATTATCGGTTATTTTCTGTGCTCTGATTATCCTGTATTATCTGTGTCGCTTGCATTATTTCATTTCCATATCGCTTTAAATCTCTTATCCGAATCTCTTAACCTTATCTAACCTTATCTGACTTCTTTTTATGCTTTTATTGAGCCGGGGGTCTTTCGGAAACAGCCGTCCTACCTTGGTAGGAGTCAGGTCTGCGTACACTCTACCCTCCCCAGACCCTACGATGTGGGATTTCACTGGGTTGTTGTTGTTGTTTGTTGTTGTATTGAATAACCTTTCTGTAAAATATACATTTAATATATGTCAGCTATAATAGATAACGATTGTGTTTATATAATGTAAATATTCCACTAATAATATATCATATATACAGTTTATACTTTATTATATCAAATATATGGATAGCATATATTCACTATTATACAAGTAACTAAACAAAATCTGTCAGACATACTATTCAAATATGTACAACATATTTGATATATACAGCTAATATATGGTTTTTCGTATGTATCTTTGGAATAATATACTCTCTCTGTTTCAATTTGTTTGAACCTATTTTCTTTTTAGTCCGTGCCAAAATAAATGACCTCTTTCCTAATTTGGAAACAAATTCACTTTATGAATGATTTACAGCCACACAAATTTTCAAGGCTTATTTTGAACCACAAGTTTCAAAAGTCTTCCCTCTTTCTTAAATGTCGTGCCCAGTCAAATGGGCTCATATAAATTGAAACGGAGGGAGTATATAATATCTAAATTCGAATTTTAAGAAAAATTGCAAGTATTAAAAAAAGAAATAAAGACGCTAGAAAAAGGAAGGGTAAAAAGAAATTGCTACTATAAAAAGAAAATAAGAACGGAAGAGATTAGGAAAAAAAGATTTTTTTTTTTTAGTCAACCATTACTAGCATTTTTTAGTTGAGAAAAAAAGGGGTTATATTTATGGTAAATATCTTTTTTTCTCTCTTTTAATAGGGGTTATGCTAATATTATGCAGGATTTTTTTTAAGGTCTTTAATAGTAGTTATGTTAATATGGTAAATATTATTTGGCTATAATTGATAAATCAATCTTATGCTAAAAATTAGCAATGTCAATTTTAAGATTGCTTACATAGGTAACTTCCTCAAAATTTTACTTCTACTTTGTATGTATGAAAGGCATGTACTTAAAAAGAATAAAGAATTTTTATTTTTTATACGGGAAGATGACGGGAGAAAAAGAGTAAAGATCTAGAGTCTGTTTGGATCGGCTTATGTCTATAAGCTGTTTGCAGCTTATAAGCTAAAAAAAAATAAGTTGGGGTAGTCTAACTTATTTTTTTTAGCTTATAAGCTGTTTTCAGCTTATAAGCTGCTTTAGATAAGCTAAGTCAAATGGGCCTAATTATTTTTTTGAGTTTATTTTAAGCACAAAATGACTTTAAGCTGGCCAGCCAAACACTCAAAAAAGCTGAAAACAGCTTATAAGTAACTTATAAGCAACTTATAAGCCAATCCAAACGGACAGCTACTCTTCTTTGCCACTGACACTACTCCTTTCATTAAAATAAGTAATTACATTCTATAGAACTAATTTTTGTATGTATATATTTGAAATTTTGTGTAGCTAACTGGAAAAAAAATTGATATCAGATAGTTTTATAGAATTTAATTTAGATACGTATATAAGTAGATATTTAATAGATTCTTTAATTTTATTCATTACTGTTTAACCCCAAAAAGGGTACAGTTGTATTTGTTAGTGGTTTAATTGCCACAATTTCAGCCATAGAAACTGCCTGTTCCTTTGCTTCCTCTCAACAGGAAGTAAATCTTTACGCGGAAAACAAACGTCTCAAAGCAGAGAATGGAAGATTGAGGTCCGATCTCCGGGATTTTGATTCCCTTTAAGCTTCCTTGACAATGCGTTTGAACGACACAATTGATTCTTTAAAAGAGCGAGAGAATTCCTTACAAGCACTGGCCACTTCCTACATGGGCCTACAAAACAAGAATACTAAACTGGAAGAAGATATGACCAGCATTCGGGAATAGCTTATCAGTGTAGAAATTTCCCATGATTGTTTCAAGTTTCGATGTAAAAAATTACTCTTCCATCGTGATTTAGCCACACTCAAGATGCGAAGGAAAGTTTTTGAAGAAGTTAGTGCCCCTGGATTCAATTTTCCCTCCTCACTCTTTGAAGTGATGACTGATGTGGAAGCTGCTAAAATGACCCTTGAAGATACTGATGATCTCGGAGTTGTCAGGTAAAAGGAGAAAAACCCCCGGACATCTGAGACAGTTGACAATACCTCATAGGCTTTATACTTTTTCCCTTTATTACTTTATGGATAGTTATTTTGACTCCCACCATGTTTTGTCCGGTTATTTTAACCGGAATCTCTACTTAACCTTGGCAATAAATTTGGGTCGATTTATGACTTAACGTATGTCTTGTTGTCAAATTTCCTTATGAATGTATGCATTCATTTTGCTATTTAATTTTTATTCGATTATGATTTGCTATGTAAAAATTCTTCGGAACTAACTGCATTGAATAGGTAACAAACCGAGACAACCACGTCGGTAACTTCTCTTGGAAGTTACACTTTTTTCAAAAACAATAACTTCCGAATTAAGCGGGAAAATGAGACGTCTCCCCTTATCCATGTTCTGATGCACGTTTTATCACACAGTGACTCCGAACACGTGTCAATTTTTGATTGACAAATTGAAGCGGTGAGTCTTCCCGAAGCGTCACCATAATGATGACAACTTCCACTATAAAAACTTCTCCACCAGTTTTACTTTCATTATTTTACGTTCAATCTTCAAATTTTTAACACCAAAACTTCTTCAAAGTTTCCCGATCAGCTCCCATTACAACCATCCTTCCGACCGCCTCTTTTACTAGAACTCCTTCTCTGAGTTGACACTATGGCAAAATGTACTAAGAAAATCACTAATGCCGCTTCTACTTCGGCAAGAAACTCCTCCCCTCCTTCTTCTCCATCAATGGTCGACGGTGTCGGCTGAGCTTCAAAACCTAGAGCCTTTAATATTCCCCCTTCATCTTTCAACTTTTTTAAAGAGTTTGCAGTTTGCACAGCAAACACAAAAGGTGATCGAAGGCAATGGTAGAAGCCTATCCATATTCTATTACTCTTGACTTTGAGAAACACGTTCGGGAGGACTGTGGCTGGGAAATGCCATAGGAAGATGACTCTACTGCTGCTCCTCCACCGATTTTTGGGAAGATAATTTCTCAAATTATTTTCCCATCGGCCAATGAATCTATCCTCACTTTTCGACCGGGTTTATCCAATGTATAAACTTACCCTTTCACTCTCAAATTCAATCCTCCAATTGACCTCATAATTTTAGACTTATGTCATACCTACAATGTGTGTCTCGTACAAGTTGGTCTATCAGTATGGAGGCTAATTGCATGCCTTTGTTTTTTGACCACGGAGTATGAGCTTCCTTTTACTTTGGATCATTTGATCCGTTTGCATACTCCCACATTTTTCCGTGGGGGAATAATCAGACTTCTGAAATGGGGAAAAACCCCATTATCTCCAGCCTTTCTAAAGATTACAACCAGAGCTGGATGGAATGCTTCGTAGCAGTCCCAACCGCCAAGATTATTTAGACAGATCATATGCCCTTTCCGAAGGTGTGGAACTTATCTCATAAGTAACTGCCTTTTTTTTAACCTTTGCCTTCTCTGCAGCTACCACTTGGACTCCCGCTACCATCTCGAATCTGCACTAGTGGGTTTAGGCTATTTTGGCTGTTTCAAAAAGTCGATCACTCTTGGAAAATTATTTCCAAAGATCGATGGAAGGCCGCCAATCACGGTTAGTTTGCACCGGAAGAATATTCGGAAGAGATTATTTCCTTTATTTCTCCTTTACCTTTCCTTTTTTTTTTACTTTTTTTTTTTTTTTTACTTATCAGGTCTTCCGAAGGGATCTTCTATCCCAAGGGTCATGAATGACCTTAAATTAGATCCGGAATCTTCTTCTCTTTTAATTTCTCAATCTGCAGTTTCGAAGAAAAAGACTGCTAGACCACTTATTGCGCCATCCTCTCCTTCGGCACCAAAGAGGAAAAGAAAGACGAGAACAACTTCTTTCCCCGATACTACCGTAGCAACAAATGAATCTGCCGAAGCAGTTGAGGCTCCTCCTATTGTGGAAATCGATGAAGAGGAGACCAATGATGACATCCCACTCAAGAGCGTAAAGGCCTCTACTTCTCCAATTCGTACTCCAGCAACTGTTCCGGCAGTTGTTTCAACTGTCGTTCCGGCAACTGCTCCACTCCCATCAACTGGTCTTGACGGCCTTGACCAATATTTCGAGGAAACTGAAACTACTGGGAACCTGGAGTCTTTTGTAAGTGCCTTGGGTTTCGAACATCTTTTGATTCCTCAGGGACTTCCTTCGTCTTCAAGATCGAGAAGAAGCCACTCTTTTTCTCGTTCCAACCTGGTGAATATCTTTACGGCTCCAATTGCAGATCCGACCCGGCGTAGAACAACAATTATTTCTATTCCTGAAGACACCAATTTCCTGGGTCGACCGGTTGGAGTCACTAGTTATTTGAAACCTTTAATATCAGAATCTGACAAAGAGAAGATGCGTGTAGTCACTTGGAAGTGCTTAATCAATGACAAAATGCATGCATCAAACAAGGTAAATTTTTAGATTTCCTCGATTTATTCCTGCGTATTTCTTCAATTATTTATTTTAATTAATTTAATCCCTTTTTGGACAGTCGTCTATTTTGACTGGGGAAGGTCTTTGCCTTTGCCTTGTAGAGAATGATGATTTAAAGGCTCAGCTGGATGCCCAAGAGAGGGAAATTCTTCATCTGAGGCAAGAGCTTGAGCGGAGAAATAATCAATCCGCAGAGGAGCTTCCCTCAATAAAAGCTTGGAGAAAGAGGCTGATCAACTTTTTAATGACCTCTAGGGCCTCCGAAAGAAGTTTTATCTTTCAAGGAAAAGAATGAATCTCTTCTCTCTGCTGAAGTTGACCAACTCAACAATGAGCTCTCCGTAATTGATGAAGAATGGTCGTTTGAGCTAACCGCTGCTACTCAGGATTTCGAGCAAAACTTGCAGTAGTACTAAGTCGAGAATCGCCTACAAACCAACATTATTGATAAATTGAAATCTGATCTCCATGCCTCCATTCGAAAGAACGAAGAGATTTCAACTCACCTGGATCAGGCTCGTGCTGATTTGAAGGCTGAGAAGGCTTTATCCGTTTTAAGGGCTGAATACACTAAGTGGAATGTTCGCAGGTTTATCCTGGAACAGTCTCGAAGTGGTTTTCAGGATTGGAATGCAAAGATTTTCGAAGCCAAAAAGCTCGAGGTTCAAGCCTATCAACGGATGTCCGCTATTGAAAGCTCCAAAAATGACCCCGAAGACTTAGATGACGAATATGTGTGATTCATATGTTTGTTTCTTTTTTTGTGTTCTCATTATTTTTTAAATTTTTTTGTACTTTTCTAGACCTGTTTTTTGGGTAAATGAATTGATCTAAATTTCCAATTATGATCTTTTGATCTTTACTTTTTTAGTTGTCTTACTCAGATATATGTACGAGACAATTTTCTCATTTTAACTTAATCTGGAATTAATTCCTGTAAGTTTTTTTTTTCAATTTAACAAATGTATTGGGCCTTTGTTTATGCTTATGAACAAGACGTCTCCTGTTCACTTCGAGCATGATTCTATTTAGACGGTATAACGCCTTTTAAAAGAAAGATTCCGACTGGTCTGAATCTGACCTCTTTTTATAGATAGTCCCTAGTCGGGGACTTGACGAATTTGATAAAAATTTCAAGTAAATAAAAATTGACAAAGTCCTTCAGAGGAAACAACTCAGATCATAATTCATTCATACTTCATGAGTTTTCAGACAAGGTTCATTCGACCTTTATGTCTTTACAACAAAAGTTAACATTGGGGGATAGATTCATTCAATCTCTCTTTCCCCTTACATTTGTAATAAAATCAAACTAAACTTCTAACAACACAATTTGGAAACAACTACGAATTGAGAAACAACTCCGGACCGAGGGTATTCCCCCTAGTATTTGTGTTTGAAGTATGAAAATTTGAATACTATGACAAACTGTTGAATTTCATGCAGTCTCTAGTATTCCTTTATGGTAACACACTTTACATTGTTGCCTCGTTAAGAACCTCACAGGAAAAACCCTTTTTGGGGCAAAAAAGGTCTAAGGGAAAAAGAGCGCAACATGTGTTTTCAGTCTTGATTTCCCTTCACTTTGTTGGATTTACTTTGAACCTTCGGTCATTTCCTACAAAAACACAAAAACCTTAATGTATCCCAGTTTAAATTAAAACAACACATACCTTTCCTTCAACAATAGTATCGTTTCAAATGACTTATATTCCAATTATTTTACAGTTTTAGTTCGTCTTCAGCTTCCAATTGGTATGACCCCTTCCCTGTGATTCCTGATATTTTATAAGGTCCTTCCCTATTTGGGCCTAATTTCCCTTCATTAGGATTTTTGGTATTAGAACTCACTTTTCGGAGGACCAAGTCTCCCACTTGAAAATGCCTGAGATTTGTCCATCGATTGTAATATTTTTCCATTCTTTATTTTTGAGCCACCACTCGGAAGAATGTCTTATCACAATGTTCCTCCATTAAATCCAATTTCACTGCCATAGCTTTGTTATTTGATTCTTCATTGGCATGAGAGAACCTCAAAGTTGGTTCTCCCACTTCAACAACAATTAACGCGTCTGTGCCATAAATCGGAAAAAATGGAGTTTCTCTAGTGTTGGTCTTTGATGTGGTCTTGTACGCCCATAATACCTCTGGTAAGGTCTCTCTCCACTTGCCTTTTATAGAAGTTAACCTCTTCTTCAAATTCTAAATGATCGTCTTATTCGTTGACTCGGCTTGACCATTTTCACTTGGGTGATACAGGGTAGAAACAATCCTTTTGATTTTGAGACCATCGAAGAACTCCGTGATTTTTCTACCAACAAACTGTGGCCCATTATCGCAACTGATTTCCTTCGGTATTCCAAAACGACAAATGATATGATCCCAAATAAAATCAATGACTTCTCTCTCTCTAATTTTCTTGAAAGTCCTTGCTTTAACCCACTTAGAGAAATAGTCAGTCATAATTAAAATGAATTTTACCTATCCGAGCGCTGCTGGTAACGGCCCCACAATGTCCATCCCCTATTTCATGAAAGTCCAAGGTGAAACAACCAGATGCAACAATTTCACCGACTAATGAATCATGTGAGCATGCCTTTGACATTCATCACATTTTTGTACAAAATATTTCGCATCTTCCTCCATAGCGGACCAGAAATATCCAGCTCTAATTATTTTTTCGAACCAATAACTCTGTTCCGGAGTGATTTTCATAATGCCATTCGTGTACTTCGCGCATCACATAATCCATTTCTCTAGGACCCAAACATCTTGCCAAAGGACCATAAAACGATCTCCTGTATAGTTGATCATCAACTTCTCCTGTATAGTTGACCATCAACTATGTAATATTTGGCCGCCTTCATATGAAGTGCTCTTGGCTCTTTTGGGTCAGTTGGAAGCTTTCCATCCTTCAGGCAATAAATGTTTCGCCAGTCACAAGTCGAACTTGTGGAATTTACTTCTCCGTGACTGTTATCTATAGCATAATTTAGGAGTTTTACCACTTTTCCAAAACTAATTCCTTTAATATCCACGGATGATCCCAAATTTTCCAAGGCATCGGCTTTACTATTTTGCTCCAGGGCCACATGTCTCACTTTGCATTCTCTAAACCGACACACCAATACTTGAATTTTATCCAAGTATTTCTGCATTATTTCTTCTTTTACTTCGAAGACCCCATTCATTTGATTCACCACCAAGAGTGAATCACACCTAACTTTGATTGATTCAGCTCCCAAGCTTCTAGCAAATTCCAAACCTGCAATCATTACCTCATACTCGGCTTCATTGTTAGTCAATTTCACAGTTCTTATTGCATGCCTGATGACTTCCCCTGTAGGTGTTCTAAGTATGATTCCCAATTTGGACCCCTTTACGTTGGATGCACCATCCATAAATAAGGTCCAAACTCTGCCAGAAGCTACTACAAGCTCTTTTTCCACTTCCGGAATCATTCCCGGAGTGAAGTCTGCTATGAAATCGGTTAACATTTGGGATTTTATTGCCATTATGGGTTTATATTCTATATCATACCCACTAATTTCTACTGTCCATTTAGATAATTTACCCAATAATTTAGGTTTACCATTATATTCCTTACTGGATAAGTCGTTATAACGCAAATAGGATGACAATGAAAATACGGTCTTAACTTTCTAGCTAAAGTTATTAAGGCCAATGCTAGTTTTTCTAAATGTGGATACCTAGTTTCTACATAGCCAGACTTCTACTTACGTAATAAATTGGAAACTGCGTACCTTGGTCCTCTCGGACTAACACAACAGTAATCTCTACCTCTGATACTACCAAGTACAAAAATAATTTTTCGTCTGCTTTCGGCTTGGGCAGCAACAGTGGACTAGAAAGATATTTCTTCAAATCCCTCAATGCTTGTTGACAATCCGGAGTCCAATCAAACTCCTTCTTCTTTTTCAACAATGAAAAGAACTTACGATACTTATCCGAAGACCTGGAAATGAATCGACTTAAGGCAAGTTATCCTTTCGGTAAGACTCTGCATCCTCTTCACATCCTCAATGACTTCTGGGATCTCTTCAATAGCTTTGATTTTATCCTGATTTATTTCAATTTCTCTGTTCAATACTAGAAAACCCAGGAACTTACCCGAGCCTACTCCAAAAGCATATTTCTCTGGATTTAACTTCATGTTGTACTTCCGAAGCACAGCGAATGTTCATTGCAAATGCTTCAAATGGTCTCATGTTTCCAGGGACTTAACCAACATATCATCTATGTAAACCTTCATTGTATTACCTATTTGTTTTTCAAACATGCGATTAACTAGGCGTTGATGTGTTGCTCTAGTATTTTTAAAACCAGACGACATTACATTAGAACAATATGCTCCATACTTGGTAATAAAAGAAGTTTTCTTTTGATCGTCCGGATTCATCCTTATTTAGTTGTACCCGGAGTAAGCATCAAGAAAACTTAACATCTCATGCCCTGTCGTTACATCAATCATACGATCCATGTGTGGCAAAGGAAAAGAATCCTTCGGGCAAGCCTTATTTAAATCTTTGAAGTCTATATACATCCTAAATTTCTTACCTTTTTTAGGCACTACAACTATATTCGCCAACCAATCAGGATATTCAACTTCTCGACTAGAACCAATGTTTAATAACTTGGTTACCTCTTTTTTAACAAACCTATTTGTAACCTCTGCAATGGGCCTTCGCTTCTGCTTTATCGGTGGAAAACTGGGATTTAGGCTCAACTTATGAGTTGTGATCTCTGATGGTATACATGTCATGTCTAAATGGGACCATGCAAAAGAATTCTGCATTAGCTTTAAGAAATTCAATAAACTTAATCCAGAGCTCTAAATTTAACCCGATGCCCAGGTATACCTTCCCTTCGGGTCATTTGATGAACAAGACCACTTGTTCGAGTTCCTCTACGATCGACTTCGTAGAATCTGATTCATTTGGTACTGCAAATGATATGGGAACTTGATATAGATCTTCTTCCTCATCAATATCTTAAGTTTCTCCTTCTAACTTCTCCGATTTTGTAGCTTCTGCTTCTTCCGAATTTATATCCTCCAGTTTCTATAATTGCTATTTATCCAATATTTCTTTATTCTTCACGTCTTTCTCTTTTTCCAACGTTCCCTCAACTGCAAACATTTCCTCAGCTACTGGTTGGTCCCCTCGAATTTCTTTAATCCAATTCGGAGTAAGAAACTTCAGCATCATATGTAGAGTTGATGGCACAACCCCCATATCACGCATCCATGGTCTTTCAAATAACGCGTTGTACCTCATTACACTGTCTATGACATGAAACTACGTTAGTCGCACCGTTCCGACCGTATCAACTGGTAGGATGATTTCCCATTTAGTCGTTTCACTCCCCATGTTGAAACTATTCAAAACTCGAACTGCCAGAACAATTTGATCAAGTAAAACTATTTGTCTAACACCCTCCATTGGATTATATTGGCAGAGCTACTTGGATTAATCAAAATATGTTTAAAAAGAAACTTATTAATTTTAACATAAACTACCAATGCAAAATTATGCGGATAAGCAATATCTTTTGCATCTTCATGATTAAATGTTATTGCTTCATTCCGTAAATGATCCCTGGAACTTTTCTCTCTAGTTACTGACACCTTCGTTTTCTTTGATGCCACGATGGTGGTTTCTGCAATGTCTGCTCCTCTGATAATCATGTTGATTACATGTAATGGATTACTGGTTCCGCAAGCTTATTCGCATCTTTATTTTGCCATAATTCGCCTTGGCCCGATCACTTAAGAATTCCCTCAAGTGTCCTTCCTTTAATAATCGTGCTACTTCATCTCTCAAATGATGACAATCTTCAGTCTGATGACCGTGTGTTTGATGATATGCGCATATCAACCTCTGGTCCCTTAGGTTAGGATCTGTTCAGATCTCTTTCAGAAATTGGGAACCTTCAATACGCCCAATTTCTAACACCAACTCAGCTGTATCTATGTTGAAATTATGTTCAGACAAGCTGGGACTTTTCATATTATTAGCAAAGGAAGTCTCAGTGGTGTTATTATCTTGTAAACCTCTGTTCGAAGTTCTGCGATCGTAACGTGTATCACCACCAGCTCTCTCGGATGAGAAAGATCTATTATTCTGCCTTCGTTTCTACCAGACATTTGACCGCTTTGGAGCTCCATAAGGCTAATATCTGTCTTTTAATGCCTTCAAGTCCGAATTCGCTACTCTTCATGTCCCTTGAATCTTCCTATAGTCCCAGCCGGAAGCTCAGACTGATCATCCTATACCTGTATTTTTGGCTCATACTGGTTATGCACATCCGACTATGTTACTACTAGATACTCCAACAAGTTTTCCTTCAATTTCGCTGATGCACTAGAACTTCTTGGATTTAAACCCTTGGTAAAGGCTTCTGCTGCCCATTCGTCTGGTACTGTGGGAAGGAAAATTCGTTCCTTTTGAAATCTTGTCACTAATTCCTACAACAGTACCACGACCCAATTTCATAAGCCGTGAAGGTACTAACTCCCATCAAATTAGTAAGCCATCCACAACCCGCTAGAACAATTTAAATAAGGAATTAAAGCGGAAAAGAAACAATTCAAGTAATAGTAATCCTTATTTTCATAAAACACGAAAGTAGAAGTACAACCATTCCCGAATCTGGTGTCACTAATACAAGAACGACCAAATGAAGTACAAGTCTAGGAATACATCCGGAAAGTGCATAAGTTGTCTGAATTAAAAGACAACAAAAAAGATAACTAAAGAAGATCTGGTGCCATGGATCAGCTGATGGCTCGCCCCGAATCATCCAGATGACACTCACAACGGTCAGCAGCCTCTTGAACTCCACTTGTACCGGAAATAGAACCTGCACACGAAAAAAGTATAGCAAGTATAGCGTGAGTATGGGAAACAACGTGTACTCAGCAGCAACATCAACCGATTCTAATGAAAACGAAAACGAGGGCTGGCCTACGAGTACTACTTCCACACTTAACCGCCATTAGTTCACAATAATAATATATCAAGCCGTAATAATCTCATTTTAAGCCTATGTGAAGCTCCTAATCTATAAGCACATCAGGTAGCCAAATAAACATCTAAGTCCTCAATCTATTGGTCATCCTAAGCCAAAAAGGCAATCCAAACCATAATCAAGGCATAATAGACCATCGACTTAGTCAAACTATAATATCAACAACGAGATAGAATGAATGATATAATATAAAGTGCAAATGCATGTAATGCCGTGAAATGCAATGCAATGCAAGGCCTTTCCATAACTTGGTATGCACACGTTCAAATATGAACGAATCGTGACCCATGGGGGACTCGTGAGGTCTATATACCATCGCTCCAGAAAATCATCGAATCACGGACAGCTCCGGTAGCACCCCTTGGATAACGGTTTTCCATATATCATATCTCAGCCCCTTGGGCCCGTACAAATCACGTCTCAACCCCTTAGGCTCATATACCTGTGAACTAGCCCATTGGCTCATAATAATCATCACTTCGTTCAGAATCATTTCCCTTCGGACCTTTCATTAGCGCCATCAATGCATATGAGATGCCATGATAAATATAAATATGATATGCTTAACAAAAAGAAACCAATGCATACTATAAAGCACCTTACTTTTAGTCATGATAAGTATGCAGGAGATATATAATAAGCATAGACATGTCATGCATCATAATAAAAAGTCAGAATACACATTAGATTCCCTTTTTCAAGTTCTTATAATCACAAAGGTCCCACCTTTAACCTCTTATACACAATAAGGTTCTATCTCAAGATAACTTCATCACTCCGTTTGAAAACATTTCCCCTCGGGCTCATATATGTATCCTCATATATATAATGCATGAGATACAAAATAAGGCATGATTATAATATGCACAATGAAAAAAAGCCAATAGATACGGTAAAACATCTCATCTTTTTCATTATTAGTTGTAAAGGGCCTATCTTTAACCAATTACGCAATAAGGTCATTATCTTAGCTTTAGCATTTAGAAGTGATGAGTACCACACATAACAAACAAGACAGACACACAATCAAAGAGACAGAAAATACAGGCTCCATACCCCGCTTACAGATCCTGGAACTACACTATCTACCAGCTAGTGCCCAAAACATGGCGTTTCGACCAACTATACTATTTAAATTGTACAAGTTCCCATGACATGTCACCGGTGCCCAATACATGTGCTCATAACCTCACTAGTATCGGGACCCCCTTATTTCCCCCGTTGCACTCTCTTGTTTATATTCAATTTATTAACCACAATGCTTAAGTTAGAGTTTACAGTCTCAACATGCCTGGTAAGAAGTCCAGCCAAATCACAACAGAGTCTTTCCCTTTCGTAGAGCTTCCGAACGATCCAATCTGCTCAAATACAGATTAAGCGTAAGAAAACGAGATAAACGACGCCCATATTACCTTATAGAAGATTTGGGTCCAAAAAGTCAACCCATAGACCCCGTTCCTAACCCTAAAGGTCAATTCACAATTTTATTAGAAAACGATTTCAATATGGTCTAATTAGCATTCTAGGAAGCCATACGATTCCATTGATACCCATAATAATCCAAAAGTCACCCAAAATAGGATTCTGAGCTACGAAGGACAAAATAGTAAATTGAACCTAGAATCATGTTCCTCATACTTCATATAACTCATAAACCAAAACCCATCCATTAATATCCACTAATTCATGCTCAACTGAAAGAATCTTAGTCTCTTAAGTTAGGATTTCAAAACCCCCAATTCCCCTTCCTAAATCATGATTTCTAGCATAAATTTCCATAATATTAGAGGATTAAATCATAAAGGAGTGATTAAGAACTTACCCACTTGCAGAACCTTTAAGAATCTCTCAAAAATAACCCTTGGCCGAGCTCCCAAACTCCAAATATGTGAATGGAATGTCTATGGTTCGAAATAGGATTTTAATAAGGTTCTGCCCAGCAATTTCCGCTTCAGCGGACTATTCCTCGAGTCCGCGAGTCCACTCTTGCGGACAATCCACCACAGAGGCGAACACACTAAAATATTTCGGAGGTGTGCGCCTGCTGACCAATTCCCGTAGGGGCGACTCCGCCTCGGCGAACACATCCTCACAACAGCGAGACTCGAAAATATTCCTCATTCCACAGGAGCGACCCCATAGGGGCGGACAAAGGCTCGCAGGGACGAGTACACCAGAATCAGCAAATAATTAGTTTTTGACTATCATACCCCGAAATTTCGAGACTCTCCTGGAAACTCCCCGATACAAACCAAATATGTAGAAAAATGTAAAATCGCGCTACAAACTCACTCACGCACTCGGAATTCCCAAAAGAGGTCTCATTGACCGAATCAACCCCGAACGGCCAAAAACCAACTTTTCAACCAAAGGACCAAAATGCCCCCAGACTCTTGGGAACTGAACCAAATACACAATCAACCTATATTCGACGTTTCGGAGCTAATGGAACCGACGGAATTCATAAAAAGACACGTTTACCCTCGATATTGACTTTAGTCTACCCAACACTTAAGAAATGTCAAACCACTCATTTCTCACTTATATCACATACAATTGCCTCGGGAATTGTGCCACCCTCGCCCACAAGTCAAATATACCATAACAAAGCTACAGGAAGGTCAAAAGGGGTAAAATAGTTAAGAGTGCCAAAATAATCTAACGGGTCGTTACAACATCCACCACTTAAACACATGTTTTTCTTCTAATCATGAGAGAAAAGGAATATACCAGAATTACTGAAAAGTTAGGGACATCTAATCCACAAATCCATCTACCCAAAATAGAACCTTACCCTTCTTCAAAAATAAGATTATGATCAAGCAATACTGAAACCCACTGGATTACACGAGAACAATCCGAATGGTACTTCTAGAATAGGGAAATGTTTAACACAGGGTGCACACCCGACAACCTGGAGACAAAGTCGAACTCGTATGCTATCTCACCAATACGCTGATGAATTTTAAAAAGACCAATGCACTTAGGGCTCTACTAGCCCTTCTTCTTAAACCTCATCAACCCCCTTCAAGAGTGAACCCTTCAATAAAACCAACTCAAATTCATAAAATCCAAGTCACGAAGTTTCCGATTTACATAACTCTTTTGCCTACTCTAAGCTGTGAGAAATCTTCCTTGAAATGCCTTACTCTGTCCAAGGAAAATCTCGTAACAAGTCTGTACCACAAGGTCTAACCTCAAATGCATCGAGCTAACCAACTGGAGATTGACATCTCCTACCCTATAGAGTCTCAGATGATGATAGTCGTTGTAAGCAAACCCCAAAAAAGGCAAAAACTGGCCCCAATCACCACTAAAATCAATCACACAGGTCCGTAACATATCCTCAAGAGCCCGAATAACTCTCTTTGACGGGTCACCGAAATTTTGTACTAAGCTCCACCTGAGAACCCAACTCTTTCCGCATGGGATGCCAGATATGAGGTTTGAAGTGATAGAAATGTGCACCCCAAGCAACGAACCAACTCTCAGATGTAAAACCTAGCCAATTTCTCTGAATTACAAGTAGTCTGGATTGGTTGAGATGAGCCAACTTAGTCTAATGGTCTACCACGACCCAGGTGACATCAAAATATCCCAACAACCATGAAAATCTTACTACGATAGCAATTCTCTTGCTCACTTAATCTGACAATCCTTCTCGACTTAGTTCAAAAGTCTAATCCTTATTACATTTGACCAGTTCCACTCGAGATACCCGATTTGATTATAACCGAAACTGTGAACACAATCTGTAAATCCCACAATTGTCATCATAGTAGTCGTAATCCTCTATCTGAAGTTGTAACCCATTGTTAAACTTCACCGGCAAAGTACTTCAATCTCACTTATCTTCTTCCCTCGCCTTCCAAATCCATTTCTAGTACCAGAAACCCGTTGAAATCCTATAGTCGTACGCCCCAAGGCCAAGTCATGACTCCATCTTACCAGAAAATAATTTGTGCTAGTATTGAGACAACTTAAAGTATCTCCGTCAACAACTAATCTTATACAAAGCCAATTGCGCAATTCTCAATTCCCATAGTCTTCTACCAACGAGTTGAAATCACTAAGTCAACACTCACAATACAGATCCTCTTAATCCTTCAAATATTATACTATGCATACTACCTTATTGTTTATCTTGTTGTACCAATTCTGTAAAATCAACTGATCATTCCAAAGTAAGGCCTATAGCCCCAGCTTCACCCTTCATAACCCCAAATCCCTAAGTGCAATAATTATTACGCCTTTTAGCAAATCCAAGAGTACCAATTTCACAATTCATGAGCCTTACCCCGCACGGATACCCTTTAGTCATTCACATTACAAATAATAGACAATACTATCTAACCATCAACACGTCGACACTTTTACTGCTGCTAGTCTTTTCTAGAAATTAGGACTTCAACTACCCACTGTAAAGATTCCTTCTTATAGATCAATTCTCGCTGGCCCATTCAAGGATGCCACGAAATTACCTATCTTGGTACTGCGTATTTTCCTTCTCATTAACCCTCATACATGAAGTTCCGCTTGCATTTGGCACACACTAAGTCAAATCATCCATAGAATTCGTCAATCAACCTGTCACTTTACACCATTTCTAAAAGATCTAATATAAGGATACCACATCCCAATCATGATTCAAATAGTCGCGCTACTTCAACTTCGAGTCTTATAAAATCCTCCAAAGCTGGTAAATAAGATGCCTTTTTCTTAATTCCTCTGTTTCCATATCCCACAAAACTACTTTTATCAATATCAACCAAGAATCATCCAAACCCACTCGTGGGGTATATCAAAATACTATAATTGTTTAAAGATAGCTAAGCCAATCATGAAGGTCGTAGCAAAGCACTATCTTGAGCGTCTGAAAGTTCACTTGTCCCACTGAACCTTAAAACTGAGAGCTCCTCTAATTCTAACGCAACACATATACCATTCCTCAAGAAGCCTTTCAATCAGAAAATACCAACCAGCCCTAGTCAGTCAACGAAGTTAATCACCACCGATGTAACTCTCAATCACTATCGAAGTAGTCCGTAACCTGAAGGTGATCCTTGACTACTACACATGAATTCTTACTAACGTCCTCATACAGCTCATACTAGTTTCATTGCCAAAATCCCTTTGAAAGACGAATAGGTGTACCATCTTGATCCATGAGTCTACCGACCCAAAATAAGTATCCAAAGTCCTTTGGAAAATCCACTACTCTTTGTTCAAACTGATTCACTAATCCTCAAATAACCCTCTGAAATATACCCCGCGACTTGAACTGTTTAACATTCACCATTAATCGTAGAACCCTCTGAGTCAAAACCACATTTACACTATCCACAAGTATATCCCATGTAGTCAAATCTTCACACCCATCCCTCACTAGATTCATTCCTATTAATCGATCGTTGACCGTTACAGAAGCCTATGATATAGTCAAACTTACCGATAAATTCACGTCCCTTAAGAAATCACTTCACAGGAAGAGTAGTCTCACAAAAACTGATAGGCTCATAGCTCATGATGATCCCTTACCATCAAACTAACGAGATATCACGCAAACTCGCAAACCCGACCCTTACCAAGGGATCATACCTAATCATTTCCATAATAGTCTATCATCAATAACCACTAATTGCCAGATGCACATATCCACCACTTAAGCTCGTCCCACAACTAAGAATGATCCATTCGAATTCCTTTCATACACCTCTGTTCCGTCGAGTAACTAAAAGCCCGTCACAGGCACCCTAAAACAAAGTCCTTATCATGGTGACACACCTCGTACCGTACTACGTGACGTCACATCCCTCCGTTGATGCCTGAACCCGAAAACGTGTCCTCACCATTAGTGAGAGATTGGAACAATGAATTTTAGATCTTACCAAAATTAAATACGCACGATAAAGAATGAAGTAATGGAATTTTCTTAAGTGTCCCATAGCCTCTCGAAGATAAAAACAAACGTCTTTGTACCGATCCTCAAGACTCTACTAGACATTGTTCTTGTACTTGTGAGATCGATTAACCTAAAGCTCTGATACCAATTTGTCACGACCCAATTTCATAAGCCGTGAAGGCACTAACTCCCACCAAGTTAGTAAGCATCCAAAACTCACTAGAACAATTTAAAGAAGGAATTAAAGCGGAAAACAAATCATTCAAGCAACAGCGTTACGCCCTATTTTGAACGGATCCAATATAGTTTGCAACTTCACAGTTCTTCTAATTGGTTTTAAAAGAGTTAGAGTCGCCACTTAATTTTTAAGGAAAAATAGGAAACCTATACGTATTTGTGTGTCTACTCCATTTTTAGTCCACGAAACCTATAAGATTCTAGATAAGGGTTTTATTTACCCTAAGGGGAAGGTATTAAGCATTCCTCAGAGCCTGTTCGAAGACAGTCCTTAAACTTAGTTTAACTGAGCACTAGAGGGGGATTATCTATCTGTTTATCATTATTATTACCTGGTTTCAAAATGTTATGACTTCATGAAAAGCTACACTAGGTGATAATATATTAAGTATATACAGTGTATAAAAATGTATTTATATCAAGTATCAAGTATTCATAAAGAAAGTATAGTAAAAAAGAATATATAAAAGAGTATAAAGAGAATGTACCTCGTAAGTATAAAAGTGTATCTGTTAGTACAAAGGGTGTACATACATATTAGTGTGAAGAATGTATAATTATATAAAGAATATATACAAAAAATGTAAGACTATGCAAAATAAATATATCAAGGATATAAAGAATGTGCGTCTATGTATATTAAAAGAATGTATGTATATTAAACATATAAAGAACATATTTCAAGTGTACAAGAGTGTACGTCAAACCTAAAATGTATAAAGAATTGTATAACAAGGTATATTAGTGCATAAAGAATGTAAAAATAATTTACGAATATTCATTGGTGTAAAGATTTTATATAACGAAATTATTCAGAAAAGTGAAGTTTATTTGACTTGTTTCTACCGTTTAGTTAAAAAGAGTGTTTGTTTAATGAATATCCTATAGAACAAAATAATTGTAAAAAGTATTGGTAAAAAATAAGTATAAAAAATTGTGGATAAAAAATGAGTGAAAATGTGTAATCCCTCTAAAAAATAAAAGATTTGTAAAAGGACGACCGAGTATTTACCCAACATCGAAATGTGGATTTGACTTAACTAAATATGTATTGGTGTAAACAGAACAACATAAAATGTATGTCGCATTAAAAGTGTATAAAGAATATAAAATAAAGGATGAATTAGTATTTTTGCCTAAACGCCAAAAGTGTGAATTTAATCAATAAAGTATTTATACCAAATCAATTTAATCTATTTATGAAAATATTGGCGGCCTAAGTCTTGCCTAAAACGAATGGAAAATTTTAATTAAACGGATAACGCGACAAGCAAATAAATATATCAGCCCGTCATTCAAAAAATAAAATTTCTACAATTCTATGAGTTTATGTTTCGTACAGTTATAGAGAGTGCGGAAAATTAATACAAACAGTGATTCGAGTTCCTTCCGAGTATTATCTTCGACATGAATTTTTTGGGTACCTGTATAAGCACTCCGTAAAAATGTTAGTAAGAGAATAAATAACTATTTAAAAAATTTTAAAAATGATAAGTAAACTTAAAATAAAAACCCGTCTTTTGTGTAGGGGAGGCCTTGGAAATCGACGAAAATTTCTTCATCGGCCATTTGGGTGTAGTATTTACCCAAATCAATTTAAAATAAAATGATACGAGGGCTGAAGGTGTCAACAATGGTCTCGAGCATTGCGATGATAGCGAGTTGGATGAGAAAGGTTTAAAGACTGCACTATTAGCCGTCGGAGTAATATTTTCGGGCACAAACCCAACATGATATTAACTAAAACAATATAAAAATAATCCAAAAATGGCACAGTAGCAGCAAAAACAGTGGCCAACCAGCCAACCAAAATTATTAGGAAAAAATGGTGCGAGTCCAACAACGACAATAATGAAAGAGGGATAGTCCATGTCACCGGAAAATTTCGCCAAATCTTTGTAGCAACAGTAAATAACATAGGCAAAGCAACTCATAAATAGCAAGACAAATTAATTTAAAACTAGAAAAGAACCCAACGATACATAGCAACAATTAAAAATGCAAGTTTGTAAGAATGGGTCATCGGAGTTGGGGTCATCTCCATTTTGCCGGATTCCGGCTTAAGCCGCTAGCGTAGGGAGTGCGAGAGAGAGACAAAGGACTGTAGCGGTGTCATGGGGGTTGTGCTTGCGAAAAGTAAAAAAATACAAAAAAAAATAGAGGGAGAAAGGGCTGGTGGTGTCGTTGGCCGGAGTTCGCGGTAGTTCGTGGTGGCGGTTTAGGTGCTAGCTGCTCCGGTTCACCGGAGCATAAAGCTCCTCACTGGAGCAGTGAAGAAGACAAAAGGAAGGGCTGTTTGGGGGGTCGTTTGGTTCGTGGTGTTGTGGATATAGATCGGCCGGACTTCCGGTGAGCTTCGTCGGTGAGCTCGGGCACTGGTGTTATGGCTGGACGGAATTGGGGTGGTGGTCAGCGGTGATGGGAAGAGAGAGAGGGAGACGAAGTGGGGTGGTTTGGATGTGTTGTCGTGGTGGTGTGGTTGGGAGACGAAGAAGGAGGTGTGGGGGGGTGGTTTGGTGCGTCACCAGAGCTCCGAGCTCCGGCGTGGTGGCGGCGGCGGCGGCTGGAAAGAGGAGTGAGGGGAGAGAAAAAATGTTTACGTTTTTAGAGGAGAAAAAATCTGAAATGTGCAAAGTGTTGTGTGTGTTGTGTAGAAAATAATTAAATTAACACCCCCCCCCCCCCCCCCCCCCCCCCCCTTTTTTTTCTTATAATGTAAATAAACACCCCCTTTTTGTCTAAAAAATAATGATCTTCCCTCTCTTGTCCCCTTTACCCCTTTTAACCCTTATGCAAAAATACAATAACCAATGGATCAAAAACCCAACCCATCACCTCAAATGTCAACTTTTAAAAAGGTGGCGAGACCTTGATTTGATCGAATTTTTGCTCTGTGTTTAAAAATTAATTGCTCCGGTTTTCTCTGCACTAACGGACTATACTAAAATATAGTTAAATAATAATGTATAAATAATAATGTAAGTATAAAATATAAATATTAATGTATAAGATATAAAAAATGTACCGATATAAAATAAAGAAGCAATTATTAATTGCACAAAATGGCAGTATTACGCTGTACATGTGCAAAAATAATGATTCTTAAAGATGACAATAAATTGATAAAATTCCTAGAATAAGGATAATCATCAATAAAATGTAAAAAAATGTAAAAATGTGTAAAAAGATATTTTGTACTCTTTAACGAATCAGGACCACCTGAAACATTAATTTTAAGCACGTCGAGCCAAAATTAGGTGTCAACAAATAGTAATCCTTATTTTCATAAAACACGAAAGTAGAAGCACAACCATCCCTGAATCTAGTGTCACTAGTACAAGAACGACTAAATGAAGTATAAGTCTAGGCATACATTCGTAAAGTACAAAAGTTGATTGAAAAAAGACGACAATAAAGATAACTGAAGAAGATTCGATGCCATGGATCAACTGATGGCGCACCCTGAATCATCCAAAAGACCCTCACAACGGTCAACAGCGTCTCGAATTCCACCTGTACCAGAAATAGAACTTGTACACTAAAAGAGTGCAGCAAGTGTAGTGTGACTACGAGGAACAATATGTACTCCATAGCATCGTCGACCGACCCTAATAAAAACAGAGATGAGGGCTGGCCTACGATTCTACTTCTACACTTAACCACCATTTGTTCACAATAATAATATATCAAGCCATAATAATCTCAGTTTAAGCCTATGTGAAGCTCTTAATCCATAAGCACATCAGGTAACCAAATAAGCATCTAAGTCCTTAATACGTTAGTCATCCTAAGCCAAAAAGGCAATCCAAACCACAATCAAGGCATAATAGACCATCGACTTACTCAGACCATAATATCAACAGTAAGATAGAATGAATGATATAATATAAAGTGCAAATGCATGTAATAACGTGCAATGCAATACAATGCAAGGCCTTTCCATAACCTGGAATACATACATTCGGATATGAACGAATCGTGAACCATGAGGGACTCGCAAGGTCCATATACCACCGCTTCCGAAAATAATCGGATCACTGACCGCTCCGGTAGCACTCTCGAATCACGGTTTTCCACATATCATATCTCAGCCCCTTGGCTAGTATAAATTATGTCTCAGCCCCTTAGGCTCATATACTTGTCAACTAGCCCATTGACTCATAATCATCATCACTTAGTCCGGAATTATTTTTCGTCGGACCTTTCATTAGTGCCATCAATGCATATGAGATGCTATAATAAATATAAATATGATATGCTCAACAATAAGAAACAAATGCATAAAGTAAAGGACCTTACTTTTAGTCATGATAAGTATGCAGGAGATATATAATAAGCATGGATATGTCATGCATTACAATAAGAAGTCAGAATACACATAAGATTCCTTTTTTCAAGTTCTCATAATCACCTTTAGCCTCTTATACACAATAAAGTTCTGTCTCAAGATAACTTCATCACTCCGTCCGGAAACATTCCCCCCCGGACTCACATATGTATCCTCATATATATATATATATATATATATATAATGCATAAGATACAAAATAAGGCATGATTATAACATACGCAATGAAAACAAGCCAATAGATACAGTAAAATATCTCATCTTTTTCATCATAAGCTTTAAAGGGCCAATCTTTAACCAATTACGCAATAAGGTCATTATCTTAGCTCTTTTTCATTTTTCGACGAGCATTTAGGAGTGATGAGTACCAAACATAATAAACAAGATAGACACACAATAAAAAAGACAGAAAATGCCGGCTTCATATCCCACTCACAGATCCATAGGACCATACTATCTACCAGCTAGTACCCAAAATATGGCATTCAGACCAACTATACAGTTTAAAATTACACAAGCTGACATAACATGTCACCGGTACCTGAACGGCCAAAAGACAAATTTTCAACCAAAATGCTCCCACCCTCAGGAACTGAACTAAATATACGGAACTGAACTAAATATACAACCAATATATATTCAACGTTCTGGAGCTAATGGAATCGATAAAATTAGTAAAAAGACTCGTTTACCCCCAATGTTGACTTTAGTCAACCCAACACTTAAGAAATGCCAAAACTCTCATTTCTCACTCAAATCACATACGATTGCCTCCGGAATCATGCCACCCTCCCACATAAATCAAATATACACTAACAAAGCTACGAGAAAAGGTCAAAAGGGGTAAAATAGTCAAAAGTGTCAAAAAGACTTCACAGGTCATTACAAACAGCTCATAATCTTTCTGCGCTATTCTAAATATATCGACCTTCCTAGCTTGCACCTTTTTTCGCTCCGGCATGAACCTTGATGAACGCTTCTGCAAGCATTTCAAAAGACATAATAGAATACTCAGGTAAATGATGGTACCAAGTCATTTCTCCTTTAGCTAACATTTCACCGAACTTTTTGAGCATAACTGACTCAATTTCATTCGATTGCATATCATTGCCCTTGATTGCGTATGTATATGCCGTCACATGTTCCTGTGGGTCTGTCATTCCGTCGTATTTTGGAAGATTCAGAATCTTGAATCTTTTCGGGATCAACTTTGGTGTGGCACTCGATGGAAACGACAACTGAATATATTCTTGGAATCGGGTCCCTTTAAGATCGGGGGCGCTCCAGGAATCTGATATACCCATGAATTGAAAATAGCCACCTTTTTTTCATTCTTTTCCATGCGGCTGTTGAGATCCTGAAGTAACTTCAGAACCTCTGAGGACTCGTTTGTATATGAGCCTCTGCCATTCCATCACCTCGACCTTCGACGAGTGTCTCGTCGTCTTTAGTTGACCTATTCATTTCATTATCCTTTTCTTGCAGCTGTGTAATCGCTTGTTGTTGCTTCTCTATCATATCAAATATCCTGTCCAAATATGACCTAGCGACCCGTACCCCGTTCTCTACTTCATCCTTATTGTTATTCCTTCTGGACCCTTGAGGCGAAGCAATTTGTCCATTTCTGATTTCACCAACCACTGGATCAAAGACCGGAGCTTCGTTGTTGTTGACAACATTATTGTCATTGTTAGCATCATTATGTTACTAAATACCAGATACTTTTGATAAAAACTTGGATACAAGAAAACCTTAAAAGAAACAAGTGAGATTCAAACAAACTGTCACTATCATCCTTAGCCCCACGGTGGGCACCAAATTATTTACCCCCAAAAAGGGTACAGTTGAATTTGTTAGTGGTCTAAAGGATATGTGGATTGATTTTTGATATAAAGTATAAGTAAATAAGAATAGATAATGAAATCAAGTAAAAAATAAGACAAGAAATAAGCTTGGGCCGTATGAGCTCAAAAGGAATCCTTCGATAAAGATAACTCCAGATGATCACTTAGCCTCGACAAACACTATAAACTCGGAACAACAGAGTATAGATAACAAGCTAAATATGTTGTATTGTTTAAGCATAAAATGTTATGATTGTTGTATTCTTAGAATCATATGCCCTTAACATGAATGCTGGGCTCTTATTTATAATACAAGAATCAGCCCTTTGGTTGTGATTATCTACTAATTATGACTAATAATGATCCATAAATATCCACCTAATGGTTACCGTAATACTTATCTCGGATTTGATCCGATCACGTAACGACTCTCAAATGTATTATTCTCATTCAATGACCCGATTCAATTATAACTCCTAGCAATTCCGTTTCAACTGATTACTTCAGTTGAAATCGATGTCTTTGTAAAGATTTCCCATAATGTCTCCATCTATGCTGCCACATGTCTTGCTGCTGATACACCACGTGCCAAGCTATGTTTCCCTATGTATACAATTACAGCGCGAAGCGCGGATACGTTCACTAATCTTCAATAACAGTAGAGCTGTAGAAGTGTTGAATTAGGCAAAGAAATACTCAGAGGGTCAAAGAATTAAATTTCGGTGTTAATTTGAAAATAATTAGTTTAGTTTATAAAAATTAAGTAAACATTTAATATGTGAAAATTTAGAATAGTTAATCATTTGTCCTTTTTCCAAATTTATGTGATGGTATTTGACTACTCGGCACAAAGTTTATGAAGAAAAAGAAGACTTTGAAACTTGTGATCTAAATAACTCATTGATATTTTTTAGGCTTAAAATCATCTCATTAAGGAAAATAGATACTTTAAAGTTATTTGTTACTCCCTCCGTCCCAATTTGTTTGAAGGTTGACCAGTTTGGGGAGTCAAACAACTCTTTCTTTGACTACGATTTTTTTCAACTCTTTTCATATATTGTGAATTAATAATTATGTAGATTTATATTACTTTTATGTAGTTTTCAAATATGTAAATTTTATTATAAAATGCTCGAAAAATCTATATTTAAAATTAAGTCAAAGAAAAAGTTGTTGACTCCTCAAACTGGTCAACCTTCAAACAAATTAGGATGGAGGGATTAATAAATATAGAAAGATAATATTATTTTTGGGACTGACTGATAAGAAAAAAATATCACACAAATTGGGAGTAAAATATTTAAGAAAATGCGATCAAGGAAAAAAAAACAAGTGTTGAGAGTCCCTCCAAAATTTTCATCCCTTTGAAAAACTTAACTTTATATTTTGTCTTAGACGAAGTCTTCTATTCTTTGATTAGACTTATTTTCCGAGATAAAACGGAACGAAGTTGATCTTCCATTAGACTTTTGACGTCTTCCATTTCTCAACAAATTATATCTGCGCCTACTCATCTTTCCATTCTTAGTGACTAGTAAACGTCATCACATGCACAAAAAATAGCCTCAACGTGACTCAGAGGGATTTTTCTGTAACCTACGTTCGACTTATATATCCAAAACGGTCCCCATCTATTTTCGTTTTTTGGTTAAAACGGCTCATCTATTCAGCTTTCTCTCACTTATTGATTTACAACTTCGTTCCCATGGACCACCTTTTCTGTTGACGCATTTAAGTTAGTACGATCAAGAAAAAATAACATGAATTAAATAAGACACTTTACTAATACTATGTATTTCATGATAAATTAATTATTGATAATCTTTAGTTTTTATCCACACGAGTGTTTGATAATTTAATCCACCAAAACTTAAGCAGCGGGAAAGAAATAGTCTAACATTTTTGACACTCTCCTATAGTGTAATGACTCGTTTCGTCGTTACTGTGAATTTTGAAATATTCGTGGCGATTGACTCCTTGAGACATACTTGGTCCAGCTTGCATTTCTGAAAACCATTAACTCAATTGGGAAATCGTACGAGTTGCCGGTAAAGGAATAGGATCTAGGCCACCTGGGCCCAGTTGTGCCGCTGTAGCGTCCTCCATGCCGCCCTAGTGGTGGCGCAACAACGGATGGATTACCGCAGAAGCGGTATAGACAATTTCCTTCGAGGACAGCCCCAGCGGTGCCATGGTCGCAAAAGCGGAACTGCTGGAACAATGACTCAGCCCGCCCCAACGGTTATGACAAGTGATTTTCCCCTATTTAAGTGACATTTCGGGAATTGACCTCATTTTTCAAAATCCTAAAGAGTCCAGTTGCCCTTAGAGCATTTATGGAGCAAAAATTGATATTCTCTTGGAAGAGGTAATGCTTCTAACTTCTTCCATTCATCCTTCCCATTAGTGATTCCTATTAAAAACCCCTCATCTAGAAACCACAAGAAGGGGTATCACAATCTCCTAAGACTTAAAAATATGGTTGGTTAGTTGTTCTTAATATGGATTCATTGAGTTATTTTCCCTCTTGTTCATCACCGTAGAATGGTTACTAACCTAGTTTCTCATTTTCCCTACTAGATCACAAATGGGTCTCTACTATGAATCTTGAAAATGGATTTCTAAAGAATAGGTAAAAATGACAATTTATGCGACTTGGGAGTTGAGGGTGGTACCTATTTTTCTATGTCTCATGATAAGGGTTCCTGTAATATGCGACTAATCGCCCTATACCATTAATAGTGAATCTAATTGATAATTGGATGGATAAAAGGTACTAACGATTGTGAGTGAGTTCTAGACTGAATTGTAACGAATGTCTTGTGAGTAATAAGTGAGTCTACTTGCACTAAGCTAATTGGCTAATAAAGGTAGAGTAGTAATAATGTATTGCGACTTGATTGATCTATTGTGTTGGCTTGATGCCACGTGTGGTTAATAGGTATTGGAAACTATTGTTACATCTTGATTGTGATATGGTGGTACCTTAATTTGATGTTGACACAAGGGTAGATTTCCGTATGACCTGTGTAGCTGTTGATGACATTGTTGGCATACCCATGTTGGTATTTGTGACCCATATTGGTACTTGTGATATTGATATATTGTTGACATAACTACTGCTGGTACTTGTGATTCGGATATAGTGTCGGCGTACCCATCGTGCGTACTTGTGATATTGAGCATGATTATTGATGACGATACATGCATTGCAGCACTCTCATTCTTTATGATACACTGTTGAGATACTGATGATACTTGATGAAACACTGTGATGAGCTGGGCTTGATTTTTACTTGAGTGACGTGAGAGTTCGATATCCGATTTTCGTTCCGGAATCGTGGATTGAGTGAGTGCATGGACTCCGTGGGTCCCCCAGTGTGGGGCCTGTGAGAACCCCCCGTGGGAAAATATCCTGGGTTCCGTCTGTCTATTAGGCAAAGATCCGGGACGAGTAGCACTTAGACTATGCGAGTTACCTTAGGTTGTGCTACCGATATGTCGATATTTCATTTGGAGTACATGTGTACACAACATTTGCATGGTATTGCATTGCATTGCATCATGACTTGTATTGAGATGACTTGGTGATCTTCTTGTGATGTTGGTTCTAGATTGGACATATGAAGACTTGGTACAATTGGGTTTAGATGTTCTACTTCGGCAATGACGTGTGCTTGGTTCCGAATATGGTTGCCTTATACTTGTTGATTTATCTTGTAGACCATCCGTAAGATCAATTATATGTTTGGCTTCTAAAGGATGTAGACTAAAAGATACTAAATGATGAGTCGACTTCTAGACTAAAAATGAATGGTATAATGAAATATGATTCTTGTAATATTGTTGTGGAATTGACTTGTGGTTGTTAGACGAAAGGTAATGATTTAAGGGTCTTGGTGTTATATTGAGCGGTAGATAGATGTGTGACTTGATTTGGCTATTTATCATGTTTATTTATGAATTCTTTTACTGATATGTGTTTTTAATCATTGTCGGCCTATGATACTTACTCAGTACGCGTTGATTGTACTGATACTGCTCTAGCTACACCCTTTTCGGGGTGTAGAGTGTTTCAGGTGATTGATTGCAGCATGTTCGAAAATGCGCGATGCCTATCTTCCAGACCTCCTCCCACTTCATACTGGGATGGAAGCTGGTCTTAGAGTGTTGTTATAATCCGGATCAATTAGTGCTCTTGTACTAGTCTAGACCAGCTCGTGGGAAGTCAGAATGAGTCTGTAACTATTTAACTGTTGTAATTGTTTTCAATCTTGAGTTTACTGAACTAATTGATTCCGCTGTTAATTGATCATATTTATTGGTTTAAAAAAATTGCCTTTATTGATCGACGTATTATTTAATTGAGGGTTCGCCGACCGAGAAGAAAAAAGGTAGATGCTCGCGCGATCCTAAATTGGATCGTGACTGTTACACCCGGATTTTCGCACGTTAAAGTCGTAGTATGAGTTAGTCGACGTAAGTTCAAAAGAAATTATCTTGAGGTTAAAAGGGATGGAGCTTATTAATATAAATGGTTATAAGAGTCTATAAATAAGATTGGTAAGTGGCGGAAGATTTGGAGGGTGAATGAATCAAAGAAGCATGAGTTTCGTCAAAGGTCGGCAAGTTGGGAATACGATAACTTGTACTTTTGGGTGATATTAGGAGTGCTTCACATGCTAAGAAGGTAATGATATGAATTATTTGAATCGTATAATGGTCTCTTGTTAAGTTTGGAAGTCAAATGAGTTGTAATACGAAAGTCGACAAAGGGCGTCGCAAGTTAAGTTTGTAAATTTCACTGAAATTTGGGTCAGATGTCGAAGAGCTTTTCTCTCAATCTACTTGGAGTTACAGGGTGATCCACCTATCAAATCAAAGGTCCACAAGTCTAGTTTCCAGCGCATTTTACTCTTTATCGATACGACATCCGAGTATAGAGATATTTGCGTTTTTGTCCAAGGACGCAAACTGCCGCGGGAACAGTGAACATAGTCGGTGGCTTTATTTTGCCCCTGCATATATACATGGCCTTAGACGAAATTTCCTTCATTTCTTCACCATAAAATACCAGCAAACCCTGAGTAATATTCTCAAACCTTCTCCCATCAATCACAAACACACCTAAGAGCAAATCAAACAATTTCAACATGGAGAACAACATGGCAATTACGGAATTGTGATTTCTTCACTATTTCGCCTTTCGGAGGAAAACCTTGCTTTGAAGTAACTTGGAGTTTGGAGTGATTGATCATCTAGGGTATATTTTAACTTCCTTTTGACCTCTTTAAACTTCTACAAGTAATTAATCATAGAAATTAGTGAAAAACCCCATAGAACAAGCTCTTCTATATTCTTATGAAACTTTCATGAACTTAGCTTATTTGTTGGGTTGTTTTATATGGTTTTGTTGTGTTTTTTGGAGTTGTGGTGATATGGATGGGATCATTTGAAGAGGACAAGTAGAAAAGTAGAATTTGGCAGCGTTTTACAAGGAAATTACACTACAAAAGGGCCTATAAATTCACGCCCATGAGTTGCTCGATTAAATGTCTAAATGAAGATTTCTATAAGCTATGACCTTGGTTTTGATCTTTAATAGTCCGTATTATGTAGGAAATCATTCGTAAGGCGTTCGAGGACTCGGGGAAACATATATAACTCCATCGACGAGGTATGTAGGGCTTTCTATTCTCTTTGTGGCATGACTAGATTTCAAATGACCTTTCATTGAAAATTTGTTCCACTAACTTGGATCGATCACGTTCCATGATAATTGAACTGACACATACTTCATATATGACTTGTACCAAATTATGTTCCACATTTCTTTTTGGATATCTATTAAAATACTTTCCGTTCAACTTGTGTCGATTATGTTCCAAAATGGTTAAGCTTACCCTTTTCTCATGAATAGCTAGTATTGAAGTATCTTTCACATTTCGTATCCCTCTTGTTTATCGAATAAAGAATGATATTAGTCATGTTACTCTTCACATCAAAGTTGAGTTGATTGTACTTCCTTTAATTGAGTTAATCTTTATCTTCTTGTCTATTGCTCCAAGGTGACGAACCTCTCGTTGACACACTATTTCCGATAAAAGTTGTGTGGATCATATTTCATAAAAGTTTGGCTAACTTTGGCTTCATGAATAATTCATAAAAAGATGTTTCCTTGTACTTTTACTTCTTTGGCCTAATGATTAAAGAATGATAAACGTAGCGACAATAATGATAGTCAGAGGATAACGACGATAGGTCACTCCGACTCTTTCCATGATATTTCTTCTGAGTTCAGTCTTGCATTGCACTTATATATATGTATTTATTTTCATTATCGCGTCGCGCTATAGTTGTCCGGGAAAGCACGTAGATGTGCACCTAAATGGATTTCTTTCATTACCGCGTCGTGTCATAGACGGCTAGACAGGCACGTAGCTGTGCATACCACTGATCAGTTAGGAAAATATGATGATATGATGATGAGCACACCCCACAAAGGGATATATATATAATTATATGATATGATATGTTATAAGCCTCCACCATGAGGAATGATTTTACGAGCATGCATTTACATTTATGTCATGGTTATGGTCGCCCTCAGTGGCCTCGTTGAGTTTCAGGTTGCCTCTATACGTCCCCTCTTGTTATTTATATCTCTTATGCTTATGTTATGTTTATGCTCACCGCCTTACATACTCAGTACATCTTTTGTACTGACGCATTTTGTGCGCTGTGATCATGCCCATATGTACGGTAGACGGATTGGTGTACTTTTCTCAGTAGGATACCAGGGATGTTCGCACTCCATTCTTCGGAGTTGCTGGTCAGAGTCATTAAATAGGATGCATGCATGTATGTATGTATGTGTATATATATATATATATATATATATATATATATATATATATATATATTATGAGTATGGCTATGAGTACGTCGGGGCCACTGTCCCGACCAGTTGATGCATATTAGTGCTCTTAGAGGCTTACAGACTATCAGTCAGTGTACAGGTATTGTGTTTGGCCTTGCTGGCCTTCTGACTATTTATCTTTCTTGTTTGTGGGCTTGTCGGCCCTAGTTATGCATATGTGTGTTGTTGGGCCTTTTCTGCTTGCAAGTTGACATAATGTACTTCTTACAATTATTATTCAGCGGCCTTATCGGCCTATGATCCATGTTACAGAGTTCAGATATCACAGTTGGTTCGCTTGGCCCTTCTCTAGTGCCGGGTGCCGGCCACACCCCCCATGTTGGGTGTGACAGTGACATGAAGAAATTCTATACTAAAATAGAAGGCTTCCAAAACAAGTTCCATAATCTACATTGTGTCTGGCAGAGAGTTTCTCTCTTTTTTTTTTTTTTTTTTTTTTTTTTTGCAATACTCCATATAAACAACTTTTCACATCTTCCATGATTTGATTGCAGAGTGACATTAGGTTTCTTTAAAGCTATAATGGATCTGTTATTGAATTTCTTATTTGTTTAATTTGTCTATATATATAGGATCTCGACTAGAGGAAGCAATTGAAGAACTTCCACCCCTCAGAATTAAAGACTTCCCGTATTCGAGACATCTAACATGGATATACTTCATGAAGTAATCAAAGGAATGGTAAGAGAAACTAAAGTTTCATCAGGCCTGATTTTGATTCGTTCAAAGAACTTGAACAACTGTCCATGTCCAAACTCCGCGAGGATTTTCCTATCCCAATTTTCCTAATAGGCCCTTTCCTCTCGCACTTTCCAACTTTTTCCTGCATCTTGACGTCACAAGACCAAACTTCAATATCTTGGCTAGACACGAAACCACCTAACTGTATAATTTATGTGAGCTTTGGGAGCATTGCAGAGATAGAAGTTAATGACTTTGTTGAGATTACTTGGGGCTTGGCAAACAGCGATCGCCCTTTCTTGTGGGTGTTTAGGCCGGGGTTGATTTGTGGCTCAGAATGGCTCGAAACATTACCTAGCAAGTTCGTGGAGACGGTGGATGGAAGAGGACACATTGTGAAATGGGCTCCTCAGCAACAAGTGTTGGCACATCCCGCTGTTGGAGCATTTTGGACGCACAACGGATGGAATTCAACATTGGAGAGTATCTGTGAAGGCGTACCAATGCAGTGACGGAGCCAGGATTTTAGCGAAGGATGTTCAAACATCGAAGAGGTAAATACAAAATAAATCGATGATGTGGTGCGAAAAATTTAAGTCAAGCTACATAATATTTAGCAAAGTTATGAAAGAACTTATTATAGTACTAAAAATTATATAAATTAAAACTAAACGTAAAAGACGAAAAAAGAAATTCTTTTGGTGAAAGCATAACCCAAATATATTATTGAATCCTACTAGAGAAGATTTATATCTTGAAATATTTTTATAATAGACTCATTAAAAACAGTACTAAATATCTCTTTTTTACAATGGGCACTACAAAATCACCTAAAATTTCATTATTATTGTAGAGCATTTTAATTTTGAGACTGATTTTTTTGAGTACTTAAGATATTTCTCTATCTAAACTTCAAATGTACTAAGAGGTATTCTAATTAGAAAAATAATTACAAGACACAATATAATAATAAAATAAAAAAAGCAAAACATAGCTAAAACACTATGTAATTCTCACCAAAATATTTACGAATAACGAAAAAGTTGTCTAAGTTTTGTGCCTAGTTTTTACTATTAATTAATACTCCCTCTTCAATTTATGTGACACTTTTTTGTTCTCGAGATTCAAGTTGACTAATTTTTAAAGTTAAATTAAATTAATCAACTCAATATTCTAAAATTTAAATTTAAATATCTGAAAATTATATGAAAATACTATAAATTACAATTCTTTTCATGTCAATATGATTAAAAAGTACATGTAAAAGTGTTGATGAAAGTTTTCAAAAAGTAAAAATATCATATAATTTGAAGCAAAATTTTCTTTTCCCTTATTTAGATGGCAATAAAATGTTTCTATTATTGCATTCTTGCAATAATAACACAAGAAGACGTTGACAAGATATTCTATAGGACAGAATATGCCCTCAACAATAATACTTTATATGAGAGAATGTTTTCTACAAGAGTTAGTGAAAAGCTTCATTATTTGTTCAATTTTGCTTACGAAAAAACAAGTACAAAAATTGGTAGCCACTAGGGTTTGAATCCCCGCGTTTGTGGAGATCTAACCACCCTTAACTGCTAAGCTATCACTGTTGGATGTGTCAAGGTTGTTCAGGATCTAGTTGTTATCCGAAAGAAAGGATATTTGACCTATATACCTGATAGAATTTTCCGGCGAAGGGAGTTCACCTAAATATCCTTCTAAGGATGTCGCTCCGCCCCTGTACCAATGATTTGTATGCCATGTTTCAGTGATCAAATGGTGAACACATGGTACGTTAGCCATGTCTGGAAAGTAGGGGTTCAACTAGATGACCGCTTGGAGAGGACAAATATTAAAAATGCAATTAGAAAGCTGATGGAGGAGGAAGAAGGGAACCAAATTAAAGAAAGAACGTTACAGCTGAAGGAGAAAGCAAATTCATGTCTAAAGCCAGGTGGCTCTTCTTATAAATCTTTGAGGAGCCTTACTAGTTACACCTTTATGTTTATCTTCTGTTCATGTACACTCAATTCATTGTTTTTTGTCAGTCTATGCTATACCTGTCAACCGGTTCCAACCGGAACCGGACCAGGAACCGGACCGGGAACCGGTTAGGAAACCGGCCAGTTCCGGTTCCAAAACCGGAACCGCCTAACCGGTTCCGGTTAACCGGTTTTAAAGTCCAAACCGGAACCGGTCCGGTTTGGATTGGTTAAATTTTTATTTTATTTTTGTTTTTTGTATTATATATATATATATATATATATATATTATAGTATTTATTTGTATATTGTAGGTATATTTACATATGTTATACAACTTTATAATTAAAGTTTAAATATTTACTGACTAACAGCCTAACAGCAAGTCAGCAATACATAATAGTGCTTTTCGTACACATATATATGTATAACTTACATACTATACTCTATATACTTATAGGTATAGCTTAATATCTATATATAGGTATAACTTAATATATATACTATATATACATATCTACTATATATACAATATATACTTAATATATATACTTTATATATTTATATAATATATATATACTTATATACTATATATACTTATATATGTGTATAACTTAATATATATAGTATATATACTTACTTATATATACTTGTATATATGTATTATATACTATATATACTTATATTCCTAACTTAATAAAAGTAAAAATATGAACACAAGTAAATAGAAGAAAGCTCAATGAGCCATATATTTTATTCATTCTTGGCTAACATTTATTTGCAAGTTGTATTTTTTTTTAACTTGCAAATAATACATGAGTTATACAAAAATAGTAGAATAATAAAATCACCAATTTTGAACCATTTCGTTAATTTCCCCCACATCATATTCGGTCATGGAAATATCTTCAAAGTCTTCCATTTGGTCCGGTCCACTAGCTATCAAATCTTCAATTTCTTCCTCTTCGCCTTGCTCCGCTTCTGAGTTTTGGTTGCGTCGCTCCGATCTAATCCAATCTCGAATGCACACTAGTACTTGCAAGCTAAAGCCGGATAATGAATGTCTATGGTCTCCAATTTGTTGTCTTCCTTGGCTAAATGCGCTCTCCGAAGCCACGGTTGATACTTGAACCGTAAGGATATCTCGAGCCATTCTTGAAAGTACCGGATAGCTTGCCTTGTACTTCTTCCAAACGTCCAAGTCATCCTTGATATCCACATTTGGCTGCATCAAATAAAAGTTAAATTCATCAAAGTTTGCAGTAGAAGAAGAAGTTGGCTGTGAATGTAAAACTTTTAAACCCGACAAGCCCTTTTTGCTACTCTGAGAAGTAGTAGGGCGTGGAGCAACGGGTGTAGCACGTTCTTCCAAACTAGAATAATGAGTAAAAACTTTTCTAAACTCATCATCAATAGCGAGATCGGCTTCAGCTAAAGATGGTTGAACTCCCTCTTCAATTTCTAAAAATGTATAAATTTGACTAACCAAATTTTTAGTATAAGACACTTTTAAACAATGATTTAAAAGGGAACCCAATATAAATAAAGTTGGGATGGAAAAAAAATACTTCTTAAATTTGATTATCATTTCAAAAATAGCCACTTGATAATCGGGTTTATATTTATACTCTTGTAAAACTCTAGCTATTTCCGCTAAGTAGGCTAAAATTCCGGTTACCGTGGGATAGAATTGTCTAGAAAAAGAAAGAGTTGCATTATAAAAAATTTCTAAGAGTTCAATACATTCTTTAACATCTTCCCAATGCCTAAAAGTTAACCAATCCTCACTATCAATATTATACTTGTTGTGAACTTGTTGTATGGGAATCCTATACTCATATGCTTGTTGTAGCATAATGTAAGTGTAGTTCCACCTAGTCTCAATTTCTACTTGAATTTTCCTAGGTCTAAGGTTATTTTCCACACAAGCATTCTTAAAATCTCTAATTCTTCCCCTATTAGCATTACAAAAAAGAAACGCAACAGCATTTCTAACTTTTTGAACAGAATCATCAAAATGCATAAGACCATCTTTAACAATTAAATTTAAAATGTGACAACTACATCTTACATGAAAAATATTTCTTAGAGGAGGGTTTATTTCTCTTTTTAAAAGACCAATTGCCTTTGTATTATTAGAAGCATTATCTAAAGCAATACAAAGTGTTTTTCTATAAATGTTAAAAAATCTCATTATAGTAGACATTGAATCGGCTAAAAATTTTCCATCGTGACGACCTTTTCCTTCGTCGTATAAAAAAGTTATAATTCTTTTTTGCATAACCCAGTTGTCATCAACCCAATGACATGTAATAGCAAAAAAATCTAAATGGTTAATACTAAGACCCAAATCAGCGGTAAGACAAACATTACAATTTAAAGAATTAAATACATGGCGCAAATAAAATCTATATTTTTTAAACAAATCTATAACATCGGCTCTACAAGTACTTCTAGGAATACCCTCAAATAACGGGTTATAACAACGTTGAATGTAAGTAACAAACCCCAAACCCGAGGGAAAGGAAAATGGTAAACAATCATAAGCTACCATTTTAGCTATTTCTACGCGTTCTTTTTTCTTGTCATACTTAAAATTTCTACCGGTTCGTGGGTCTATCGTCATTTGAATCCCCCCCACACACATTTGAACCCGTTTGTTCTCCCCAAATATCCATATGTTTGGTTCTCATATGAGCATTTAGTGTACTCGTTCCACCATCCTTACCAGTTCCTTGCTTAAAACTAAATACTTGTCCACATAGGGTACATGTAACTGATTGGTTTTCCCTATCCTTAGTCATAAATTTCCAAACTTTAGCTGTTGGCTTACGAGTTCTAGGCGGTTTGTCTTGTGTATGTGATTGTGCAGGACCTGTATCTCCTATGGGATTTTCGGGGGGTTGTGTTTCATCATCATCATCATCTAAGTCTTCATTAAAAGTGTCGGTAAAATGTTGTTGCATTGCCTCATGACCTAAAAGTGGATTATTTCCACCAACATCAATACCTAAATTAGGTGTTTCTTCCACAAATGTTTCCTCATTAAGCGCACCCCTAACAGTACGACTACTACTACCGGCACCACGTCTTAATCTCTTTGACATTATTAAATAGAAATAATTTAAATCACAATCAAATAAATCACAAGAAAATAAATTACAACAAATTAAATTTGCTAGAATTAAATTGCGTAAATTAAATTTCGGAAAATAAATTGCTAGAATTAAATTGCGAAAATTAAAGATAGAGTTGGAACGAAGGTACCAAATTGCCGGATTAATTTCCAACAAAGCGAAGGCGGCTAGAATTGCAAATCCACCAAAGCTACTTCGGATTGTTGCAAAATCACCAACTCCACCAACAATATTATAATTGCAAAATTAATAATTGAAAGTTGAAACTATAATAAGACTTTGTGGCTAATTATTGCAAAGTAACTATAATTGAGAGATTGAGATTTGAGAGAAAGATGAAGAAGAGTGAATTGAAATGAAAATGAAGAAGGGTTTATATAGGGGTGGGGAGGGGTTAAAGTGTTAAAAAAAAAAAATTGGGGGCCAAAAATTAAGAAAATGACCGTTTGGCAACGGCCATTTTTGCAAATGGACCGTTGCCAACGGTCCATTACCGAGGCCCAACGGCTCTTTCCTTTTTTTTTTTTTTTTTTTTTTATTTTAACCGGTTTAACCGGTCCGGTTCCGGTTAAAAAAAAATTGGAACCGGACCGGTAAACTAATATCCGGTTAACCGGAACCGGTTAACCGGTTCCGGTTTAACCGGTCCGGTTACCGGTTAAAACCGGTTACAATGAACCGGTTGACACCTTTAGTCTATGCATTGAGTGTTACATTACGTTGTTGCTTTTTCCTCCGTTTCTAAGTCTTAGTTTGGGCACTGAGTTTATAAAATATCACTAATAAGAGACTTTTGAATATTATGATCTTAAATTAAAGATGTGTAATGTATCAGAATGTCGTTTGAGTTTGAATCTTGTGAACATATCAATGTCATGTAATGCATTCGAATAAAAAAGTTATTACACATAAAAAAGTGAACTTACATTTGAAACAAATTAAAAGAGAATGTAACTCCTAATACACATAAATTATACACAGAGAGTACTAAATAAACTATTCTGTTCTGAGTTGCTCTCGTTTTTGCAGATCTTGATTTTCTTCTCATCCCAAATTGACATTCTATTTCTTAATACCAGGAGTTTAACTTAATATATATTTTTTTTTAAAAAAAGTAATCTATTAAAGTCCCATCTAATAAGATAATTTGGTAATAATAAAGTAGGAAGGTGAGGATATCAGAAACAAGGTTATGGCGTTGATCTCTTATTTGAAGTCTGTGCTCTTCCTAGGTTAATGCATACTTATTATTGTTTTGATCTTTATTTTTCTTAAAAGCTTGGTTTATTATTGCTACAGAGCTACTTATAAATGACTGCAGTTCGAAAAGTGAAGCTACATTTGTTGCTCGAGTAATTATTCAGAATGAGCAGAATAAATCTGCAATTTTTAGGCAAATCCTAGCTAACAAACGCTTAAAAAAATCAAGTTTCAGCTCTGTCTCATTGGCGGAATCATCAATCTTATGTCCTGTATAAGACGGTCCAAATTAACGTACGACGATCCACCTTCATTGACAGCTCTTTTTCCCAAACTTGCCATGTGCTCTGCTCTTTGTAAGAATTCACCTATTCTCTTCTCCATCAGATCTCTAATCGATTTCCCAATGATGTCTCTGTCACATGTATCTTTTATGTCCAATCCCATCTTCCAAACCTCGCTAACGAATCTACTATTCACTTGTTGATCAGCAAATCTTGGCCAGCAAATCATAGGCACTCCTTCAACTATACTTTCCAATGTAGAATTCCATCCAGAGTGAGTCAAGAAACCCCCAATCGCCGTATGTGCCAACACCTTTTCTTGTGGGACCCAATCAGCCATGTAGCCCCGTTCCTTTGTACCCTGCTCCAGCTCTACCGGAATCTGACATTTTTCTTCTTGTCCAATTATCAAGTCTGGCCTCATCACCCATAAGAACTTTTGTTCACTATTTACTAACCCATACCAAAACTCTAACAAATCCTCCTTTGTCACCCCCGCGATGCTTCCAAAACTGACATATATCACAGATTTTGGTGGATGCATGTCGAGCCAACTCATGCAACTCTCATCTTCTTGCCACAAACTGTTTGAAGAGGTAGATTTTGTTGCAAGTCTAGCCTTTAGAAGGGCATGAACTGCGCCAATTGTGTAAATATTTGGACACACAGTTCGAATTTGAGAAAGTATGGGGCCTTCAAGGTCTTCAAATGTGTTAAGTATGAGTCCCCGAGCTCGAGCAGTTTGTTGCGTCTCGGTCATTAGTAGCCTGAAATCCGGGCTAGTTAAGTCACTCGCTCGGCAAAAGCTCGGAAGGTCTCTACCTCTCAGAAAGTCTTCCATGCCTTTTACCTTAGTCACTGTCAAGTCCATTGCATTTTCTGTAATTCATGTATAACCAACCACGTAGTTTAGAGACAAAAGACAATTTTTATTAAAGAAAAAATATGAACTCTAAAGAAAAAAGACCTTCGGTCATGAGGTGAGAATTTCATGATAAGGCCACATAAATATATATATATATATATTTAAGGAGGCAAATAATCTCATCCACGTCAAGGTGGGTCTCCAGCACCTCCACACCCAAGATCGGATAGTGTAGACAATATTAAGAGAGTTAATATCAAATAAACTAAGAATTGGATGGATCTGGCTCTACTATGTAAAAAGATAGACTTTAAGTATAATTGAACCCCAAAAGTTAGTTAATGGAATGAGAATTGCCATATAAAGAGGGAGAATAATCTTGTACCATACTGATGTGGGACTCTAGCCCCCCCCCCCAACCCCTCTCCTCCCCCCCCCCCCCCCCCTCTTTCCTCAGGATCTAGAGCATGAAAATATAATATAACAAATCAAGATTGGATAATCCAAGATTTGGAATAAATATGACTGATACTATTATAAAGAAACCTTTAAACAAGAGCTTATTTTTCCACTCACCGTCAAGAAACTTATAATCATGATACAAAAGTTGAAATGCAATGAATTATCTTTGTCTCGTTTCCATTTTACCTTTAAGGGGCAGCTCTCCAGCTTGAATTAGCGCAGGGATACAAAAATATGACCAGAAAGCACAGGCACTGATGGTACGGAAATAGATGATAGGCAAGTTGATTTCCTCAGCTACATCAGCCGCCATGCTTAAGATTCCATCGGCAATAACACACGTCACAGGAGAATTCACTAAGAATTCTCTAAGAAATGGTTTGGCAATTGTGTTTAAAGAATCGTAGAGCTTCGATACTCCATCACGAGTATTGATTTCATCCATAGAAATTCCATGAGGAAGTGCTTGCAAATGAAACTCGCTACTGAACCGGGACATCACATCTGTGTGGTTGAGAAGGCGGTCATGAGTGTCAATGGTGACAAGAAAGGAGATGTGGAAGTTTGAAAGAGAAAGAAGTTGGGCAAGTTTAAGCATGGAATTCACATGGCCTTGTGCTGGGAAAGGGAAGATGGCAACATGAGGTACGAAAGGCAATAATGGATCCATCACAAACAAGACTTCAGCTTCTTTCACAATGACTAAGCTTGTGGAGTATTGGTGTGTTTTCCTTACATCTTATAACAGAATTGGAAGGAAACAAGAAGAAACTTGCTAGTAGTCTATATTCCGTATTAGGCAGGCCAACTTTCGTTTTATTTTGCAACTGCAGCTGGGACCAACTAATTTATTGCACTATGACATGGGTTTTTGCTCTGCCACTTTGATATTATTTCATGGATATCTATGGCCCTAACTTTTCGTGGATTTGAAATTTCTAAAGCATGGGTGCATTAGTAAAAAAAAAAAAAAAGTTAAGAAAAAGTACTAAGTGTTATAAAATAAAACTATGAAGTAAATACACAGAAGAAATATGTAGAGAGAATATGTAGAGAGATATCAGATTATCTTACTTCTGCTCTTTCAACATTGCATCTGTGCATCCTATTTATAGGAGCAACATACAAAGGAGATATTTTAGGATATTTGGGATATTTTGGGATATTTCCAAATTAATGGATATCCACCAAGTTGTGATATTTACAACACTCCCCCTTGGATGTCCATTAATAGATGATGTACCTCGTTAAAACCTTATTAAAAAAAAAAACCTTGTGGGAAAAAGTCCTAATGAAGGAAAAAGAGTGTACATATCTAGAAATACGTTTTGAGAGCTGTCTCATTAAAAACCTTACCAAGAAAACCCAATGGGACAAAACTTGGTTAAGGAAAAAAGAGTACAACGCGTATTTCACTCCCCCTGACGAAGACCAAGATTCAGATGTCGGAGTCTTCGCATTCCAATCTTGAATATCATCTTCTCAAGAGTTGAAGTTGGCAAAGATTTAGTGAACAAATTTGCAGGATTGTCACTTGAATGGATTTGTTGCACATCAATATCACCATTCTTCTGGAGATCATGTGTGAAAAATAACTTTGGTGAAATGTGCTTTGTTCTATCTCCTTTTATGAAACCTTATTTTAATTGAGCTATGCATGCAGCATTATCTTCGTATAATACTGTGGGTATTTTTGTATCACACTTCAAGCCACATCTTTCTCTGATGAAATGTATCACTGATCTCAACCACACACATTCTCTACTGGCTTCATGAATAGCGATTATCTCAGCATGATTTGAAGAAGTAGCAACAATGGACTGCTTGGTCGATCGCCATGATATAGCAGTACCTCCGCATGTAAACAGATAGCCCGTTTGAGATCGAGCTTTATGTGGATCAGATAAATAACCTGCATCTGCATAACCAACAAGATTTGTACTACCTTTGTTAGTATAAAAAAGACCCATATCGCTAGTTCCCTTCAGATATCGCAATATATGCTTAATCCCGTTCCAATGCCTCCGTGTAGGAGAAGAGCTATATCTTGCTAGCAAATTAACAGAAAATGCTATGTCAGGTCTTGTAGCATTAGCAAGATACATAAGTGCACCTATTGCACTAAGATATGGTACTTCAGGACCAAGTAGCTCTTCGTTTTCTTCCTAAGGTCGGAACGGATCTTTGCTCACTTCAAGTGAGCGAACAACCATAGGAGTACTTAAAGGATGCGAATTGTCCATGTAAAACCGATTTAAAACTTTCTCAGTATAGGCAGATTGATGGATAAAGATCCCTTTTGCGAAATGTTCAATTTGCAGACCAAGACAGAGTTTTGTCTTTCCGAGATCTTTCATCTCAAATTCTTTCTTCAAATATTCAATCGCCTTTTGGAGCTCTTCTGGAGTTCCAATGAGGTTTATGTCATCAACATAAAAGCAAGTATTATGAACCCTGATTTTGTTTTCTTAATAAAAACACATGGACAAATGGCATCATTTATATATCCTTCATTTATCAAGTACTCACTTAGGCGATTATACCACATACGCCCTGATTGTTTTAAACCATATAATGATCTTTGTAATCTGATTGAATACATTTCCCGAGACTTTAAACCAAATGCTTCAGGCATTTTATATCCTTCAGGAATTTTCATATAAATTTCATTATCAAGTGAACCATAAAGATAAGCTGTAACCACATCCATAAGATGTATTTCAAGGGTTTCATAGACAGTTAAACCCATGAGGTATCGAAATGTTATAGCATCCATAACTGGTGAATATGTTTCTTCATAGTCGACGCCGGGTCTTTGAGAGAATCCTTGTGCAACAAGGCGTGCTTTGTATCGCATAATTTCATTTCTCTCATTTCTTTTCCGTACAAATACCCATTTGTGACCAACTGGTTTTACACCATTAGGCGTTTGGACTACAGGTCCAAAAACCTCACGTTTAGCAAGTGAATTCAATTCTGTTTGAATTGCTTCTTGCCATTTTGGCCAATCATATCTTCGTCGACATTCTCCGACAGATTGAGGCTCCTGATCCTCACTGCCTTTTATAATATTTAGTGCAACATTATATGCAAAAACACTATTCACCACAATTTTCGAACGATATAGTTCTTCACTCACTGAAGTCTCGGGTTTGTTGATTTCCTCAGGAATATCATAATTAATCAGCTCTTGAATCTCTTCATGAGATCCTTTCATAGTGTCATTCTGATCATTGTTTGTATTTCTTTTTCTTGGATTTTTATCCTTGGAGCCCAATGGCCTACCACGCTTCAGGCGTGGATGAGATTCAGAGGCTATGACACTAGTAGATTGTCCCTTTGGAACATCAATTCGAATAGGCACATTCTCTGCAGGGATATGCGACTTAGTTATTCTTTTCAAATCAGTAAATCCGTCTGGCATTTGATTTGCTATTTTCTGTAAGTGGATGATCTTCTGGATCTCCTGCTCACATATAGGGGTACGTGGATCAAAATGAGATAGTGATGGAACTCTCCACGCAATTTCTCTTTTGATTTCTTTTCTCTCTCCCCCTACTTGTGGAAAATTTGTTTCATCAAATCGACAATCTGCAAATCGGGCAGTGAATAAATCTCCCGTCAATGGCTCAAGATAGCGAATAATGGAGGGTGATTCAAACCCAATATATATTTCTAACCTTCTTTGGGGGCCCATCTTAGTGCGCTGTGGTGGTGCTACAGGCACATATACAGCACAGCCAAAGATTCGGAGATGAGCAATATTTGGTTCATGACCAAATACTAATTGTGACGGGGAGTATTTATTATAATGAGTCGGTCTAAGACGAACAAGAGATGCTGCATGTAAAATAGCATGACCCCAGACGGTTGTAGGCAACCGTGTTTTCATAAGTAATGGTCTTGCTATCAATTGCACACGCTTAATAAATGATTCAGCAAGGCCATTTTGGGTATGAACATGTGCTACAGGATGTTCAACCTTTATCCCAACTGATAAACAATAATCATCAAAAGCTTGGGATGTAAATTTTCCAGCATTATCAAGACGCATAGCCTTTATAGGATAATCTGGGAAGTGTGCCCTTAAGCGTATTATTTGTGTCAATAATTTCGCAAACGCCAGGTTGCGAGACGATATGAGGCACACATGAGACCATCTCGAAGACGCATCTATTAGAACCATAAAATATCTGAATGACCCATAAGATGGGTGAATAGGTCCACATATATCTCCGTGTATACGATCTAGAAAAGCAGGGGATTCAGTGTCAACTTTCATTGGTGATGGCCTGGTTATCAATTTGCCCTGATGACAAGCGACACATGAAAATTCACTACTTTCAAGAATCTTCAGGTTCTTAAGTGGATGCCCTTTTGAATTTTCAATAATTCGTCTCATCATTATTGATCCAGGATGACCCATTCGGTCATGCCAAAGCACAAAAGTTCCTGAATCGTTAAACTTCTGGTTTACGATTGAGTGTGCTTCCATTGTACTAATTTCTGCATAGTACAGGCCAGAAGACAAAGTTGGTAATTTCTCCAAAACATATTTCTGGCCAGAGATATTCTTTGTAATGATAAGATATTCATCATTTGTTTCATTTAATGTCTCAACGTGATATCCATTACGGCGGATATCTTTGAAACTCAACAAGTTTCTTGGGGATCTAGAAGAGAATAATGCATCTTCTATAACAAGTTTCGTCCCCTTAGGTAGAAATATAGTAGCTCTTCCGGAGCCTTCAATTAATTTCGAATTGCCAGAAATTGTATTAATATTTCCCCTTTTTCTACGCAAGTGAGAAAAGTATTTATCATCTTTGAATATAGCATGCGTTGTTCCACTATCAATCACACAAATATCTTCATGATTGGTCATTGATCCAAATAATATTTGAGGATTTTCCATATATTCTTCGAGGCTTGTAAAGTATTTGCTCGAGATGACAGAGTCTCGTGCTGATAACGTGTTATAAAATAAAACTATGAAGTAAATACACAGAAGAAATATGTAGAGAGAATATGTAGAGAGATATCAGATTATCTTACTTCTGCTCTTTTAACATTGCATCTGTGCATCCTATTTATAGGAGCAACATACAAAGGAGATATTTTAGGATATTTTGGGATATTTCCAAATTAATGGATATCCACCAAGTTGGAATATTTACAACACTAAGCAGGAATTGATTGGTATTTTTTTGGGATTCAAGCAAGTGAGCCATTTTTTTTTTGTAACAAAGTGCCAACAAATAATAACTAGATCAATTCTATGAAATGTATAAATAAAATATCTAATTTAACGGAAAGATCGTTGGTTCACGTGCACCGCAGCTTAGGCATTAAATTCCCCCGGACACAGGCCATAAGAACGTCATAAGAAATTAAGTTTGTGCCTAAGCATTTATATCCGGGAAAAATATATAAATTTAGTCTAAAGGTATTTAATTTATCTTAATTACCTATTGATCTATAATATTTTTCACCGTCATCATCATCTCAAATATGTTCTTATTTGAAACGGCTAATTATCTTGTTTCTGACAATTGCTACGGTGGAACCACGTAAACACTTGAAAGAACCAAATTTACCCCTAAACTATCAAATTGATTTATATATATAACTTTTACAGTAATTTGAACGTGCCCTTAAATAATTGAAAAGGTCTAAATATATACCTGAATAATCGAAAATTGTTCAAATATACTCTTATGTAGCTTTCACCTATTAGATAAATTAGATTAACTTTTTTCACACTGAAACCAGTTAGTGAATAGGATATAATTGAGACGAAAGATAACGATAGAGGTTTCTCATGGACCGATAGGTAAATGAAAGCAAATGTAAAAGTTAGGGATATTTTTATAAATTTCCTTTTTAGTAATCGAAAATCTCATCATGTTGATTGTATTTGTCAGTTTTATTTGGTTTTCCCTTCATTTCCAGAATCATTAGATTGTTCTTACTTAAATCAACTCATGAGTATCACATTTTCCCGGAAGTGCTGTCCTTTCTTTCTTTCTTTCTTTCCCCAAGGTGTCAAAATTCATTTTTGCTTTTTGTTTTAGAACGATGCCGCATTAACTAGATCCATACAAAATGAGAAGTTGAATGGTCTAAAAGCTAACGATTTCCAAGGCTCGTGTGTACTTGTTTATTTAAAGAGAGTTATTGATATTATAAAGAGATGCGAATATATCTTGAAAACACCGTTATCTTAAAACGGTGCCATGCCAGACAATAGTTTTATTAAAACCTTTTTTTGTTGTTATTGTAAAATAAAATATAAATAAAAAATGTAAAGAGAGAAAGAGCCAGTTTTTCTTATTTGTTTTTGGGGCGTGTCTTTATTTGACAAAGACTCCGGTATTTATAAGATATTTCTTTCGTTTCATAATAAGTGTCATCTTAATTAAAAAAAAAATATTTCATAATAAGTATTACTTTAGAAAATCAAGACATAAATTAACTATTTTTCCAACTTTACCCTTAGATGAAAATGACAAGTTTAAATAATATCTAAATGGTGATTGGAAAAGTTATATAGTAAATTGGTATTGTTGAATTCTCAATGTCAAAAGGATTTACTACTTATGCATACTCTAATTAATCAAGAGGAAAAAGTAATTTATTTTTATTATATAAGGGTAATTTAGTAAACTTCACATTGCATTATTGGTTTCTTAATATGCGTGTTTTTTGCTAAGGTGATACTTATTATGGGACGAAGGGAGTACAAAATACATAGGTCACAGCTAGGGGTGTACATGGACCGGGTTGTTTTTGGTTTTTGAAGACCAAACCAAACTAATTGCATCGGGTTTCTTAAATCTATAAACCAAACCAAACCAATAAAAGTCGGGTTTTCTCGAATTTTTTGGGTTGCTTAGGTTTTTCGGTTTTTTTTTTTTATAATGTCTTTATACAAAACATACAACTTGTACTTCATATTTCTTTAGTCCTAATAGATACGACTATCTAATTAAGATATTTATTAAGAAAATAACACAAAATGTGAGATGAGATATGACTTTGTACTAGCATATTCAACCAAAAAAAGTAATGAAATTGTATAGAATAAATTATTTTAATCTAAACGTACTAATTTATACTATAATAAATACGGCTAATTTATAAGTCATATAGAAAATTATCATAATCTAAAAGTATTAAGTCATGCTAAAATAAGTATTGATTAATAAGTATTAATTACATGACTAGATGTAAAAGAAAAAATATAAAATTAAATTATGTATTTTCACTTTCTAAACCAGTATAAAACTAAAGAATAGATATCTATTATTATTGTCATTTCCTAGTGTTAGAATTGAATTTCTTTGTTAGAATTAGTATTGATTTGATTTTTATTGAATTTTATTTGAGTTATTAATATCTATAGGCTATAAAACTTATTGACCATTCAAAATTCTAATTCCAAGCTTGAAATAATATGTTAAAAGACAAAAAACTATCAAAAATTTTAAGAAATTTTTATAAATTACATTATAAATAAATAAAAATTATGTATAAAATATTTTTAAAATTTTATAAATGTAATGTCGAGTTGATTTGATTCGTTTGACTTTTTTAGTAAAACCAAACCAAACCAAAAGTGTTCAGGTCTTTATTTTTAAAACCAAACCAAACCGATAGTGTTCATGTTTTTATTTTTAAAACCAAACCAAGTCAGACCAAACCACTAATCGAATTTTTTTCTCAGGTTGGTTTGGATTATCGATTTGGTACGGTTTGTCGGTTTCGTTTGTACACCCCTAGTCACAGCTCACAAGTATTAGGTGATGACTTATCTAAATACATGTATGTCAAATGATTCATGGAACAAGATGCAATCATTCCGTCCACTTTCACTTGTCCACTGTATTAAAAATAAATTTTCAATTTTACTGTAGATTGACCAAATGAAATAACATTAGCCGAGCATCATGAAGAGTCCAAAAAATTATTTAGGCATGTAAGGATGTTATATCCTCATCAGCCTAATATCCTCAATCAAACGGCCTAAATCTTGGTATGATAAGCCACCTTCACTAACACTTGCTATTGCCAAACTGCTCACATGTTTAGCTGATATTTGGCACAAATATCTAAGTTTCGTGTCGTTTTCTCTCTTTCTTAATACTTTACTTGCTTTGTTAAGAATAAAGTCGTTGTATTCGGGCTTATGTTGTTATATGTTTGTGAATAGGTGCAACGCAACCATTTGGAGGAGAACTAAGCAGTTTTGGTGGACTTTTGGAAGCTTTGGGATCTGAACGTGGCGACTTGAGAAGCAGAAACAGTAGAGAAGAAATGACGAACTGAAGCGTTCGCTTTCATCCGTATCGCGAGGCAAAAACGCAAATAATCGACCTCTGACTAATGGCCACAATCAGGCTTTTCATCCGCATCGCGTGAAGAAAGCGAGCAAAACAAGTTTCTAACTAAATTCTACCATCAGACTATATGATGTGATTCTTCGAGTTAACAAAGAATCAATCGACCAGGATCTTAATCTTGAAGCAATTTGATAGGCAGATTCAAGAAACTGACGTATCTCAAGTTATAGGCATCAGATTAAAGTGATTCAAAAACTATGTGAAAGATGACAATTTGAACTATAAAAATGGCTCTTGAATCGTTTAAAAAAGGTAAATATTGAGGGTACAACGATGGAAAGAAAATTAGGGTTCTGGGTATGAAATAGAACGAAATTATTTCAAGAAACGTGTTCTTGAATGATTAAGAACCAATAAAGTTCCTAAGTCACCACTTGAAATCAACTTACGTGATAAAGAGACACCACACGCTATTGAAAACAAGATAAATACTATCACCACCTTGCTAGGAACCAAAAAAAGGATAAAGAACACCAAATAGAGAAAATAACTCTATTGCAAACTAGGGTTTATGCTCAAAAACATGAATTTTATATTTACAAGTCATAAGAACCCTTTATATAGGCCTAGAGTCTCTTCTTTTATGAATACAAATCCATATTCTACTCTAGAAAGGAAATAACTAAAAATAAGGAAAGTAAAATGTCACGACCCAGCCCCGTGGGCCGCGACTGGTGCCCTACTTGGACACCCAAACAGACAAACATATCAAATCGTAACATACTTATCCAAATCTAATCACATACAGATAACGTATATAGGCACAAATATCACACGCTGCCTCAAATTATATCAAACTGTCTTAGACATATTTCAAACGCAACCATATGCATATACATATATCAAAAAGCCGGCAAGGCTATCGAATGTATCAAAAGCCGACAAGGCTATCAAATGTACCAAAAGCCGACAAGGCTATCAAATGGCACAACAGCCCAAAACACATATACGAATGCACGCCGACAAGGCTGCCATAACGAATAGAATCATATAAACACAATTGTACAGAAGTAGGCACACACACCCACAAATACGTCTACAGACCTCTAAACAGACAAACCGAATCATATGGCGGGACAGGGCCCCGCCGTACCCCTGAACAAATACATATATACATAGCGAACAAATGTATACCAAAATGTGTGCTCTGAAATGAGAAGAGCACTCCAAACAGCAGAAGAGGATGTCCTAAATGGGTAGATCACCAAACTGTGCGTCTGTACCTGCGGGCATGAAACACAGCCCCCCGAAGAAAGGGGGTCAGTACGAAATATGTACTGAGTATGCAAAGCAGAATATACAGAAAACAAACCTGAGACATAAACGAAGCAGAAGTGCCGGACATAAGTACAAATCCAATCATATCAAAATGTTTAGTTTCAAACATGTAAGTCATGCATAGGGTACAGAAGAATATGGTCGCCCTCCTGTCGATGGCGCCATAACACAGCATAACACCAGAAAGTTTCAAATCTCCGTATCCCCGTCACATATCACATCACAACATAACGCCATACACAGCATAACACCAAATATATGTGAAACCCGACCCTCATTAGCGAGTAGCTCGGAGAACCATAACACAGCATAACTCCGGAGTATATCAAAATGCGCACGATAACAGAACCGGCCCGGGAACCGGCGAAAGATATAACAGAACGCACGAGTAGAGTCGTGAGTAGTCATATGCATAAAATCATTATCATGAACTCAAACATAAGTAAACTGATCATACTTGAAAAATCGAAATAATAGTCATAACGAATTCTTTCAAAAGTTCCCGAATTACATAAAGGAACGTCGCGGGACCCACGGACGGGTATTTATCCAAGTCAGGCCCACTTATGGAAAACATACTCATTATACATAATGCAAACTCTTATGAAAATGTTGGAACAATCCGAGCCTTTATGCGAAAGATATGCATTCAAAAATTACGAAGTTCATTAAAGTGAAACCTTTTTGTACAAAGTTTGGAAATCACTTCTTTCAAAAACATAATGGTTCATATTTCATCAAATCATACATAAGAGTGCCAAGGAATATATATATATATATATATATATATATCATATCATGCTCGGATTTCGGATTTGGAATTTCCTTAAGGCTTTAATCTAGCCTATGTAAAACTAAGACATGCCAAAAAGAAAGGAGGATGCTTTACATACCTCGTACGCACTCCAAGATAGTCAATCTAAAGTAAATCCCAATCTACGCCTCGGGCTCCCCAAGGTCTACAAATATGCCAACGAATATCCAATCATTAGCTAAGGACACTTAAGCCATTCATTCCAAACTAATCATTAAATTCTACAGAAAATTCGGCAGCACTTCCCCTGTAAATAGGCCATCCCGAGAATTTATCTCGCTCAAAATCAACAACAACAACCACAATAACCAACCTAGTAACATTGATAACCAATTCGAAAGGCAAAATAATAATAGTAACTCTCTTTTACATCATTCAACAACTTTCATAAATTCAACTCGACGACTTACCTTCAAGCCAACATCGATGCTTATATATATTTAAATACTAACCCGAATCCATACCAACAATACTTAAAGACATTCTAAGCAATTCATACAACATTTCCAACAATCCAAAATTTTTCCCTTCCTTTCCACATAATGTAACTCTTCCATTCTAACTTCACACCATCCAACTAATATCAACATTTTTTTTTTTTTCCATATTCATCAACTAACTCAAGATTACCCAAACATATTTCAATAACATTTTAAACAATATCCAAGGATTCGAACCATTCCGCCCATTTCCATATTCCATTCGAAACTTCTACAATTGCAACGAAACTACCAAATCGCATTGTTTTCTTCCAAATTCATTAATAACAACCATAGTTCACATTTAGCATCTTACTTTCATAATTGCATAAAAATTATATAAAAATCACTTAATTTCTCATAACAACATACAACCAATTTCAACACTAACTCAACTCGTTAACCCTTTATCTACATCATCAATGTCACAACGACACCTCTAACAAGCTAAATAAATTTTAATTCACCATTCTCTTTCATTACTATGGCTCACGGCCACACTCCTCTTCACACACCCACACGACCTCTATAAAGTTTTTAACCATTAATTTCCTTCATTCTCATCACATAACCCATGATAACAATAACAATAATCATATGAACATAATCATACCCTCAATCCTTTCAATTTAGCAAGGATAGCAATATGTCCATAAAATAACACAACTTTAAATTTAACCATTTAATTCCTACATAATGCTACTAAAATCAATTCCTCATTCTTACTCAAAACACCCCCCTTACACGGCTCAATTTATAATTCAACATCAACATACATAACCCGTTTGAATTCAACACACATCTACCAAGCTATACAAGTCTAAACTACCTCCAAAACATGTAGAAAAGAATTAAATCTTACTTTAGAGACAAACTCTAATTTTTCACCATGAAATGTCTTCAAGAAAGCCATGGCTACCATGAGCTCCATCTTTTTCCTCCTCTTGAGCTTCAAATCTCTCCAATTAATTGTGTAGAAGGGGGCAAAAATGGGCTGGCCGTGAACAGTGCGCCGCCTGTGAACAGTGGCGGCGTGAACAGTGCGTGAACAGTGGCGGCGCCGTGAACAGTGCGCCGCCGTGAATAGTAGCGTCGGGAACTTCTCTCTCTCTCTCTCTAAGCTTGAGAGCTTCTCTCACTAACTCTACTTTGATGGATGAGTTTTGTGAATAATGGAGGAATATAAGTCATCTTATGCCTTATATAAGTAGCCCTTAACATTGACACATGTCCCACTAATTTACTTGTCTAACTTTAATTAATCAATTTTTGTGATAATCAAAGTTGAAAATTAAAAGCTCTTATTTAATGTCCGAAAATAATTCCTCCTTTAACTTGAGTCGATTTGCTTGCGGATAATTTGTCGTATAAATGTACGGGGTATAACATAAAATCCCTATTTTATAAGGAAAAGAATAAAGAAACTAGAATCTTACTACAACTAGGATAAAGATCCTACTAATGATAGGAAATTAAATCCTACTATAATATAAATCAAGAAACAAAAAACCTATTTAGAAAAGGATTCAAGAAACAAGAATGGGAAATAATGTTCAAACTTGAGCTTCTTGGACTTTTCTTTTTCTTGAATTTCAGTCCTGTGTTTCTTGATTTTCTTCGATTTCTTGATATTCTTCATCTTTCATCAAGAAACACAAGACTGAAATTCAAGAAATCCAAGAAAATCAAGAAACACAAGACTGAAATTCAAGAAAAAGAAAAGTCCAAGAAGCTCAAGTTTGAAGATTATTTCCCATTCTTGTTTCTTGAATCCTTTTCTAAATAGGTTTCTTATTTCTTGATTTATATTATAGTAGGATTAATTTCCTATCATTAGTAGGATCTTTATCCTAGTTGTAGTAGGATTCTAGTTTTTTTTTATTCTTTTCCTTATAAAATAGGGATTTTACTTTCCTTGTTTATAGCTATTTCCTTTCTAGAATAGAATAGGAATTTGTATTCATAAAAGAAGAGACCCTAGGCCTATATAATGGGTTCTCATGACTTGTAAATATAGAATTCACGTTTTTGAGCATAAACCCTAGTTTGCAATAGAGTTATTTTCTCTATTTGGTCTTCTTTGTCCTTGTTTTTGGTTCCTAGCAAGGTGGTGATAGTCTTTTTCTTGTTTTCAATAGCGTGTGGTGTTTCTTTATCACGTAAGTTGATTTCAAGTGGTGACTTATGAACTTTATTGGTTCTTAATCATTCAAGAACGTGTTTCTTGATTAATATTCGTTCTATTTCATATCCAGAACCCTAATTTTCTTTCCATCATTGTACCCTCAATATTTACTTGTTTTAAACGATTCTAGAGCCACTTTTATAGTTCAAATTGTCATCTTTCACCTAGTTTTTGGATCACTATAATCGGATGCCTATAACTTGAGATACGTTCGTTTCTTGAATCTGCCTATCAAATTGCTTCAAGAATAAGATCTTGGTCGATTGATTCTTTGTTAACTCAAAGAATCACATCAATTTGGTATCAGAGCACAGTTAAGGATTCGGATGAATATGCAACCAAGAGGAGGACGTTTGGTTCAAGAAGATGAAAAATTATGGCAACAGGAACCTCTTTTCCGCACTAGATGTACCTCTCATGGAAAGGTATGTTCGGTACTTATTGATAAAGGAAGTCATGTTAATGTTGTTTCAGAAGAGATGGTTTCTAAACTTGGCTTGTCAATGAAACCTTATCCATATCCTTATAGCATCAAATTTGAGAATGATGATGGTGGTTTAGAGGTAACTCGTCAATGCCTAGTTTCTTTTTCTATTGGCAAAATATATAATGATCCTGTTTGGTGTGATGTAACAAAGATGGATGCTTGCCACTTATTACTTGGAAGACCATAGGTGTATGAAAGGAGTGCTAACTATGATGAATATCATAATACCTATTCTTTTACAAATGATGGACGAAAAATTAACTTGGTTCCCTTGAATCTAGAAGATGTTGCTAAAAACTCCAAGTATGTTGATGATTCTTTTGTGATCAAATTACAAATCATTTGTCCCATCAATGTGGAACAGCAAACGGAGGAGAAGAATTAATTAGATCCACAAGTTGAGGATTTACCTCCAAAGTTTGATGAGGATCCATTAGAGCATCCAACCATTTGTGAGATTGAGTTTCTACCATTAAGAGCTTTTGAAAAGAATATAGATTTTATTTCTTACTCCACATCAACCAAAGCAGCGTATTGCATAGGACCAATAGCCTATGAAGATTTGGAAGGAAAAAAGGACGAGTTTCTGAAAAAAGAGTCTATGAATGAGAGTTTAATATATGATGTAGTTCGAGGAAGAATTATTCCCCCAAAGGATGAACCTTTGCAAGAATGTGTCAATTTAAGATCTCTCAATTTCATTGAGGTTCATGGCTATAACCACGTCAAATCTAGGAGTTAGCAAATTTGTCAAGGAGTTCTTAAGAAGACGTGATTTGATCTCCAACCTTGATCCAAAGGTAGTTGAATTTGATTTATATAAAGGTTTTCATGGCACTATCTCAGATTTTTCATGCAAACACCACATAGGCACGAGAGTTTTCAAGATTCATGAAGATCAAAAAGAGATAAGTTTTGATCATGGCTTAAACATTGAAGATAAATTTAAGATGATATATTTGAGAAATCATGGAACAAAGTTACTACTAAGAAAGTGGGATTTGGTTCGAACAAATGCAAAGCTTGTTGACAACATGATGAAGGTCTATGACAAGCTAGAAAAATGCAACTTAGAGCCTGGTGAGTATGGATTGTTCCCAATTTTTTTTGCTAATCTTTCATCGTTTATGGAGCCTTTAAAATCGAGGACGAGTATTTCTTAACAAGGGGAGAATGATGAAATATGAAGAAGATCAAGAAATCCAAGAAAATCAAGAAACACAAGACTGAAATTCAAGAAAAAGAAAAGTCCAAGAAGCTCAAGTTTGAAGATTATTTCCCATTCTTGTTTCTTGAATCCTTTTCTAAATAGGTTTATTGTTTCTTGATTTATATTATAGTAGAATTTAATTTCCTATCATTAGTAGGATCTTTATCCTAGTTGTAGTAGGATTCTAGTTTTCTTTATTCTTTTCCTTATAAAATAGGAATTTTACTTTCCTTGTTTATAGCTATTTTTTTTTAGAGTAGAATAGGGATTTGTATTCATAAAAGAAGAGACCCTAGGCCTATATAAAGGGTTCTCATGACTTGTAAATATAGAATTCACGTTTTTGAGCATAAATCCTAGTTTGCAATAGAGTTATTTTCTCTATTTGGTCTTCTTTATCCTTGTTTTTGGTTCCTAGCAAGGTGATGATAGTCTTTTTCTTGTTTTCAATAGCGTGTGGTGTTTCTTTATCACATAAGTTGATTTCAAGTGGTGACTTAGAAACTTTATTGGTTCTTAATCATTCAAGAACGCGTTTCTTGATTAAACCTAAGATCTGATCATGGTGTTTAACTCATTTCATTGACCACTGGATCACACCATTGGGTGCATTCTCCCGTTCTAATTTAGTTGATACTATTTTTTATTTTATTTTTATTTTAAGAAAATGGCATATTTTTATATTTGAAACTAATTTAATTTCAAACTTTCAATTTTATCCTTAATAAAAGAATTTTATCACCTCAGTCTGAGCTCATCGTACAAGACTTGTCTAGTGCGGTTTACATCTTCTATGTTATTTGCGGGCAATTGCACTGGGAGCAAATTTTACCCAAAGAGCACCCAAAGAATAGCAATTGAGAGTTCTAAATTTACCAACAACAAAAAAAGGAAGTTTAAGGTCATACAAGTGCGTTTAAGTTCGTAAGTTCAAATAGGGATAATTACTTGGCATAGCTATCTCTAAGAGGTAATTATTGATAATAACTACCTTTTACTTTATTTATATTTAGTAGCTACAGTGATTTGTAAATTACTATTCATAAATATATCAAATATATTAGGTTTATGGCTTGTATTTCCCCCTCACTCCTCTCTTCTCTCTCACCCCTCTCTCTCCTCCATCCCCTCTCTCTCTCTCTGTTCCCTCTCAGATCCGCTCTCTCACCTCTCTCTCTCCTCCATCGCCTCTCTCTCTCTTCATTCCCTCTCAGATCCGCTCTCACCACACAAACTTGTGAAGAGAAAAACTAGAGAAAGAAGAAGAAGATCTAGATATCTTACATTAGCCAAAAAGTGCTTTATATAAATTCAATTCAGTTAATTCAGTTTCTAATTTAGGGTTTGCCTTTTCGTTTGACTCGAAATTTGGATCCGGTTGTTCAATTCCCGAAGTTACTCCCAAATTCGGATCGTTTAATCAGGTCAAACCTATTTCTGGTAAAGATCTGAAATCTGAAGAAAGGGTAGTAAAGGAAGAAGAAGAGAAATCTGATGTTATTTTGTTGAGTTTAGTTGATGGGATTAGAACTGTGGATTGATATGGATTGGCATTACACAGTGAATTGACGGAGCGGAGATTTTCCCGATGATCTGAATTTGGTGTATGTTCCCCACGTTCTGCTCTATTTGATTGTTTTTTCGTCAAATATGAGTGTATTTGAGTAAATATAGTGTATTATTAAAAGGATTTGAATGTATTTCGTTTATTTCAATCTAAATACATTCAACGGAAAAGGGTCAAAATTACCCCTCAACTACTGAAAATGACCAACTTTACCCTCCGTTTGCAAATGGGATCAAATATACCTCTGCCGTTAATAAATTGGGTCATATCTACCCTTATAAACTAACAGAACTCCATGTCATATTTTTACCCATTTTAAATTTATTTAATTGGTGACATGGACTGCCACATCAGAATAAAACATACCCCACCTTTCGTAACGTTTAATATCTTCTTCTCCATCTAAGAAAAGCAATCACCGGTTTTGTTTGTCTCTTCCTAAACAACTTTGGGGGCTTTCATGGAATCGGGGGCGTTGGTTGGATTGATGATGAATTATTCTGAAATAGTTATTGCTGTAAAGAATCATAACTTCCTCAAGAATGAAGACCTAGTGACCCTGCAGTCATTGCTGTCCCTCACTCCTAAAATTTCTCCTCTCATTGCCACCCTCCTCTCATCCACATCCAAATATTTTCACTCTATCTACCTAAATTTTGATGATTTCACCTCCAAATTTGAAACCCTTCAAGAAAATCAGGTCAAACGCCAGAAAACTTCTCAGTATACGAATCTGGTAATTCCAATCCAATAAAAAATGCACCAAGAAAAAGAGACCCAATTAGCCAAAAAATTCACTTTATCTTCCTAAAATTTGGATCTTTTCACTAACTTTCACCTCCAAATTTGGAACACTTCAAGAAAATCAGCTTAAAACACCAGAAACCTCTCACTATACGAATCTGATAATGGCAATCTAATAAAATAAATCCACCAAATTCACCTCCAAATTTGGAACACTTCAACTAAATCAGCATAAAATGCCAGAAAGAACATGTTTGGGTGTTGGGTGAGGGCTGGCTGGGGGTGTGGTTGAGGCCAAAACCGGTGAAAGTTTTTTTTAGATGGAGAAGAAACGTAAGATCCTAAAAAAAAAAAAAACAAAAAAAAAAAATGGCGTAGGTTTCATTCCGATGGGGCAGTCCATGTCACCAATTAAATAAATTTAAATGAGTAAAAAAATGACATGGAGGTCTGTTAGTTTTTTAAGGTAGATATGATTCAATTTATTAACGGCATGAGTATTAGGGGTGGGCACGGTATGGTATATACCGAATATCATATCGATACCGAAGTTTTTAATACCGCGATTTTAGTATTATGGTATTTGGTATGGTATTTGGTATGAATTTAAATTTTCTTTGGTATTCGGTATGGTATTTGGTATTTATAAAATGGATATTGAAATACCGTATAACATACCGAAGTTTATACTACATATATACAATCCATATATATTATATTTACTACTGCTAAATATATAGACTAGTTTTCGTATAAAAAATTACATCACATCTCATTTAATGCCAATTTGTATCTAATAGAAAATTGTACCATCAAAGCTAACTTTTTATCTAATATTTTCATGCTTTTAGTCTTTCACATATGCTGAGGCCTAGAAGCAGCCTTTAATTTGTCTCTGCTATTTTTCCAATACATTAAGACTTGAAATGGTGGAAATGGCCTATTCTCTCTGCTGCTGAATGAAATTTTTGGTGTAAAATTATTTAGGACCGAAGATTATGCTTAATTTTGGCTAATGTTGTTTAGACTTTGAAACTTTGACTACTCTATCGTGATTCAAATGTCCGTTGTGCAATTGATTAACGAAGAGAATTGCTTGTACTTTCTTTTAAATACGTCTATTTGTGTATGGTGTTAGTTTAATATAATTGAGAAATCTCGAAGTCATAATCCTTTATTACATGAGTATATACGTAAGTCGAAGTCAAATAAACTATGGTTACCGAATTACCGTACCGTGAAATACCGAAACCGAACTTAAAAATACCGAACCGTACCGAATTAATTTGATATGGTAATGGTATCGTATTTTTAAAAACCGAATACTGAAGTTACCGAACCGAAGTTTCAAATACCGTACCAAACCGTACCATGCCCACCCCTAATGAGTATATTTGACCTCATTTGCAAACGAAGGGTAAAGTTGGCCCATTTTCGATAGTTGAGGGGTAATTTTGACCCTTTTCCGTACATTCAAATACAGTCAAATAAAAGGATTTCTAAGTGTTAATAAATTCAAATACAGTTGAATACATTTAAAATGATTTTTCTTCATTATGCATCTGAATTTTGTTGAAATATAGTCAAATAGAGTCGTTGCCTGATTGTATTTTTTTCTTTCTTTTTTGGAATAATTACTTAGCATAGCTATCTCTAAGAGGTAATTATTGATAATAACTACCTTTTAGTTTATTTATATTTAGTAGCTAAAGTGATTTTTTAAATTACTATTCATAGCTATACCACATATATTAGGTTTATAGCTTGTATTTCTTCCTCACTCCTCTCTTCTCCCTCACCCCTCTCTTTCCTCCATCGCCTCTCTCTCTCTTCGTTCCTTCTCAGATCTGCTCTCTCACCTCTCTCTCCTCCATCGCCTCTCTCTCTCTCTCCATTCCTTCTCAGATCCGCTCTCACCACACAAACATGTGAAGAAGAAAAACCCGAGAAAGAAGAACAAGATCTAGATATCTTACGTCAGCCAAAAAGAAGAAACAATTGTCCAAGTGCTTTATATAAATTCGAATCAGTTAATTCAGTTTCTAATTCAGGGTTTTCCTTTTCGTTTGACTCGAAATTTGGATCCGGTTGTTCAACTCTCGAAGTTACTCTCAAATTCAGATCGTTTAATCAGGTCAAACTGTTTCTGGTAAAGATCTGAAATCTGAAGAAAGGGTAGTAAAGGAAGAAGAAGAGAAATCTGATGTTATTTTGTTGAGTTCAGTTGATGGGATTAGAACTGTGGATTGATATGGATTGGCATTACACAGTGAATTGACGGACCAGAGATTTTCCCAACGATCTGGATTTGATGTATTTTCCCGATGTTCTAGTCTATTTGATTGTTTTTTCCTCACATCTGAGTGTATTTGAGTAAATAGTGTATTTTTAAAAGGATTTGAATGTTTTTCATTTATTTGAGTCTAAATACATTCAAATACAGTCCAATAAAAGGACTTCTAAGTGCTAATACAGTCGAATACATTTAAAATGACTATTCTTCACTATATGCACCTGAATTTTGTTGAAATACAGTCAAATACAGTCGTCGCCTGATTGTAATTTTTTTTTGGGGGGGTAGGGGGGGGGGGGGGGGGGGGGATGGTTGGGAGGCAAACTAGATGTATTTGACAGTATGTGTTAGTTAGATGATATATGTAAATGTCTGTATACAATTCTTCTAATACATACAGTGTGTTTGAAATTTTGTTGAAATACATTCAAATACAGTCGTTGGCTGATTGTATTTTGGGCGCAAATTAAATGTATTTGACTGTATGTGTTGTTTGAATGAACTATATATATATATATATATATATATTTAAATTTTGCATCTAATTTTTTTTTAAAATACAGTCGAATACATACAACTACACCCAAAACAAAAGGATACATCAATATATAAACACACTAAAATACACAACCTCGGCGTGTATTTAAATGCACTTAAATACACCATTGTGAATACACATGTATTCAGAAAAATTAAGGTTACCTGTATTCAAATACAGTCAAATACATGTGACATCAGATAAAGTTGAATACAACTGAACAGTGTATTCAAATACACTGAAATACATCAAATCCGGCGAAAATGCTTAAATGTAGCTACAAATTGGAAATAGCAAAAAGGTAGCTACGAATTGAAAGCAAACATTAAAAGGTAATTATTTATGCAAGTTACCCTTTAAAATATCTTAAAGCCAAACAAATATTGCAGCATACTTACAGCCATAGGCTTCAGTATCTTCCATTTTAATTTTCTTAAACTTACAAGCCGAGTCAAACTACATTGTATCTAAAGAATTAGGGAATGACATCTTACAACCACCTGTGGTCCTTGATAGCCTTTGATTGGCTATTGGCCAAGCAACCCAAAAAGTGTATTTCCTTCCTATCCAGAAAATATTGTCCCATTGTAACACATATCAACATTCAAGATCTGACTCAACAAACTGTCAAAAACAAAAGGATTTGGACCTTGGATTTTCACACCAACGAAAGCTCCATTTTTTTGAAGTTAAGGCAATGATAATGTTATTCGAAATTTTGGCACACTTCACTAGTTTCCGGAAGCTCAGTTCATAGTTCGATACTTTCTTTATACATATTAGCTTTCTCAATTGACCTTTTCTAATTTATCATGGTTCAATATTTGCTTTGTCAGCTCTCGAATGGCCCCTCGTTATTTTAATCCCAACATGTGTAACTTTCAATATCAACGATTACACAACATACTCAGCCAAGAAAGCATCCAACAGATAATATACACTGACAATCATCAGTAGGAGAAGAATCTCAAAACCAACGAAGTTCCCTTAAGAAGCTCTTCGAGAGATTTCATACGTAACATACTCCATTGATACCATAGTTCGAAAAACGATGGGTAATAGCGAATAAAATACTAAAATCACGCTAGTTTTCAATCGCTTTCTTCGGCAACAAACTCTCCAAGACTAAGCACATTGAGATTGAAGCCCTTTGGACAGCTCAAAAAACACGGGAAAACCCAAAGGGGACCAAAATTTCTTTGAGGACAACCATCCCCGGACTCAAAAACTTCTCTTAAACAAACAAATAAATAGAACTCCTCAAAGAAAATCACGGTCTCAAGCATCTCGTTAGCTGATTCTTGAGACAGACAACTCTATTGACACTTAATATATGTGTCAATATATGTAATACTAATACTATCAAAACATAACTCATCATCTACCTGCAAAATTATGGGCATGCTATATTGAGGGCTGTTGTTCCATTCATACCCGGAGCATCATCCATCCAAGCAAAGGATTCATTATAGCCATCGAAATCGAAGACGTCAAAATCAGGCAAACCATTAGGCAACTGCTCCTCATCACCCTCGATCAAACAAAACGGAGGGTCCTCAAAATCGTTGACAACAAAGTCATCCACATGCTGATTGAAATCATCAGCACCAATATTGAGGAATGACCCAAGCTCCAAATCAAGATCCATATCCATACTTTCACCAATTTGATCCAAAGATAGTGTTTCCTCCGTTAATGCCAACTCAGGCACTTCAACATTAGCCTCCAAAGTAACATCACTCGCCTTTTCATTATCTTTTTGCCCATTAAGAATTGAAGACGCCGAGCTTTGTGCATAGTCCTCTGAAACACCAGCAACATTTTGGCTTTGATTTTGGTGATCAGAGACAATTGAACCAGAATGGTTGATATTATTACTACTTCCATCATCAGAACTCTCCTCCTCAGACACATTTGTGCTATTATTCTTCGCCATAGTATCGAATTCAAGGCGTTTCAATTCGTAAGCTCCAGAAGCCTCCGCAGCAGTATTATAAGTACCCAGCCAGACCCGACTCCCTTTAAAAGGATCACGAATTTCAGCAGCCCATCTTCCCCATTTTCGTTGACGAACATCTTTGTATTTCGATAAACCTCGTGGCCTTGATCGAATCAAGGGTTTAGCTAAAAACTTAACCTCTTTCTTTGGTTTTTTCGCTGCATTGTTGTTGCTATCTTGAAAGGAGCATTCAGTTTGAGCCATTTTACGAGGACTAAAAGAGTTGCCAATTTGCAACTTAATCTCTCGAACGAAACGCTTGGACTTAGGATCATCGATCCCCTCATCGTCCGAGGTATCAGTAGCATCAGGATCATAACAAACAATCCTAATTTTCCTGACTGGTATGTCTAAATCAGCTTTTTTCTCCATGTTTTTGCCTAAATTTTCAAGTTTTAATGATGTTTGCCTCACAGGCTTATTCATCCCGACTTATCTCACCTCAAAACACCTCAATATATGCAAAAAAAAATTGTTTTTTAAAAAGGAAATTAGAAGGAAAAAGATTGTAATGCACAAAATTAGAAGTAAATGTTTAAAGATTACTCTTTGTATCAGGTAAGTAGTGGCGGTCTCAAAAGCAAAATAAGATGTAAAAATTGCTGATTTATGTGAAATCCCTCGAAAAATACTGCTCCAGAACAATTCCTGTAAACCAAAAAAAAAAAAAAAAAACATAATAGATCAGCTTCCAAAATCACCAAAAACCCACAACAGAACATTAAAAAGGAAAAAAACACAACAATTGGAACACATATAAATGAACAATAGCAAAAACTACAAAGGTTTAACACTACAAATGAACCAGAGCTAAAGCTAATGTAAGCCCATATAAGGACACCACCCATCTCATTAATCACCGATGTGGTACTCTTCTCATTCTTCAACAACTACAAGGGTTTAAGGTAGGCTAAAAATCACCAGAAAACCCCACAACAGAACATTAAAAAGAAACAAATTAAAGACTACAAAGAGTTCGAGGTGGGTAAAAAATTTGTACCTTTTGGGCCTCAAACCCATCGAAAAAATTGAGGAAAGTTGCAAGCAGAGAGCAAAGAAGAGTGAAAACAAGAGTTTCAGTGAAGCCCCAAATTTGATCACAGCCAAACAAGACCTTGCCGACATAAATCTCACAAAACCCACTTTTTTCTTTTTTCTTTTTTCTTTTTTCTTTGGTCTTCTTGGCTAAAAAAGTGAGCGAAAAGGGATAGAAATTGGATGAGATATTACTACTTATAGAGATATGAAGAAGAGAGTAGAAAAGAACAGGATTGGGAATCTATGGTCAGGATTTCTTTTCTTTTCAAGAATTAGACAAAAAGATCAACTAAGTTTTTTATTTTGTAGAAATTAAACGCAGTGATATAAAGAATTCTGCACTATTGGAGTGTCAGTGAAACACTGTTAATGTGTGGCTGCGTTTTTCTGGTATTCTTTCCGACACGATTTGGTAAAACACAATGCTCAATAGTAGTATAAAAAATTAAGAGAGAGAGAGTGGTGTTATTACCATAAAGTAAAAGAGAGAAAAGAAAGGACGTTATAATATCATGAAATACAAAACCGTCAATTACTTATTCGTATTAAATAAACGGAAAAGGGTCAAATATATCGTTGTACTACAGGAAAAGAACTAAATATATCTCTAGTTATACTTTAGTTTCAAATATATCCATATCATTATACTATTGGCTTAAATATGTCTTTCTTTCATTAAAGTTGTCCAAACTGGACATCCAATCCTACGTGACGCTAATATTTGATGAGGTGAATGTCACGTCACAGGCCACCTCCGCACCCTTAACCTATTTTACCCCTCTCTATTTATTCTTCCTTCTTCTCCACAGCCATTATCGCCCCTAAAGTTTCCTTCCCCTTCCAACAAGCAAAGGCTACATCACATTGTAAAGATTCGATTCAGTACAGCTTTCCTTCATTTTGATTACAAGAAGCACCAGATTTAGTCATCCACATACTAGTCAGCGAAACCATATTTTTTTTTTTTTAGTCTAGTAATCAATTAATAGTTATAGAACTACTTATGGAAAATTACAAACAAACTAAATGAAAGCATAAATTTTTTATCTTGACTTAGATAAAATTAGTACTTTTTTCAAGAGGATTTCGCATCCCAAAACGCTTTGCATAGTTAAAGAATACTTTTCTTCCGTAAGCATCTGCAAAATTCAAGTTAACCTGAATTATACACTCAAACCCACCACCAAAATTATTGTTAAAAGGGTAAAAACAATTAAGTTAAGAAGAAATTATCTCCAAAGAGATATCTTAAGGGCGGTTGTTTACCCCGGATTCGGTAATCAATTGAATTTGTGTGTGAGTATAGGATATGTGTTTGAGCCCCAATGTTTATTACAAACCGTGGATGAGAATGCTTATTGATAAGCGTGCAAGGAGCGCAAGTGACAGATGACTCCGCGTATGGCCAATTTGATTGAAGAAATATGATATAGATGACAAACTTACAATGGAAAATATCAATATTGAGATTGCAAGAACTGTATATATATATGTATTGTGTTACAAGTGTTCTTTTGAATAAAAGATCCACCAACCCCCAAAGGGAGGAGGGAATGCCCTATTTATAGTGATGAACCCATGGGCCTTCCTCAATATGAATTAATAAAATAATAATAAAAGGACATCCCCTGTATGGATGTGATGGGATCTGACTGACGGCGCCGTCTGACACACGCATAGTTGGTAGCCGGCCATGATGTGACACCACTGCTGCGCCCCAGTAACGGTCATAACGGACCAACGGACTCACGGGTACCGGACCACCGGCGGTAACCCCCCGGAAAGAGATCCGAACCTTCGGTGGCTTAAAAACCGGGACCGATGATGCTTCCGCTCGGCTTTGATCCGAATGCTTATCCGGAAACCCGATGCTTATACACGAACTTTCCCTCCTTTTCCTCCTCCGAGCCACGGTTACCCCGGATTGGCCCTCATCCGGTTTTCACCATATACAGATAGCCCCACGCTTCCCGGACCAACGATCTATCGGAGTGATGGGAAGTGAATGAATCGTACATCCGGCCACCCGGTCGGCCAATTCTTATCACTTTATTTTGGCGGGAACGGCTGCGTTTCGTCTTCTTTTTTGTCGCCCACGTGTCCAATTCTGGTTTGTTCGTTCCTGTCAACCGCCTTTTACACGTCGTTTCGCATTAATGTCGCAACACGTGGCTATCCTCGATTGGCCGCCCTCGATAACCGTTCCTCCCTTACGCCTATATAAAGCCCCTCATTTCCTCATTTTCCACTTTTCTGGTTTGCTGTCCCTTTTCTTCTTCCTTCTGTGCGTCAACAACCATCCTTTCCGTTCACAAATTCGTTGCCAAACCTTCTCTTACCAATACAAAAAAAAAGAAAGGAAAGGGAATTAACTTTGTCACTACTCTCGTCAATTGCTTCTTTGCTTCTTCAAATCGTCACTTCCTTCGTTTCCTTTACGCCATTCCCTACTTTTCTCCTTTTCTTTCAATCATGTCTGAAACCACTTCTACAGACGTTCCTTCAATCTCGTCCCCGAGGGCCGAGGCCGTATCCCCGGTCAAACAAAAGGGTAACCCCGAAACTGCGGCCTCAGATATTATACCGGCAAAATTTAACTTCAACAAAGACCTGGAGGTAGAAAAACCCTCCGTCGTTTCAGACCGGGGATACGACGTGAGGCGATATCCTTCCTCTATAACCGAGGACAGGCTCGACACAGTCCGGACAGACTGCGGGTGGGACACACGCCCGGTAAGGGTTTTCGCACCCGGGCCAGATGAATCCATAACCGACCACCGGGAGGGGTTTTTGTACGTGTACACTTACCCCTTCACCCTTAAGCTCGACCCCCCGGTTGATCCGGTCATACTGGATACGTGTCGGACTTATGGCGTAACTTTGGCTCAGATCGGCCCAACTGTTTGGAGGGTCGTTGCCTGCCTCCGGTTGCTGGCCATCAGGGCTGAGAAGGAATTCTCATTGGGCCATCTAATACGTTTGTATTCCCCGAGGATATTCCGGGGTGGTGTCATAAGATTAACCAAGCGCAGCCGGAACCCGCTCTTCTCGAAGATGGACGAAGACCGGGACAGGGGGTGGTTGGAACGCTACGTCCGGGTAAAATCCGAGGACATAATCCCGGCCTCCCATCAACCTTTTCCGGAGAAATGGAACGACAAACGTAAGTTCGATCCTTTGAGTAATCGTCATCATATGTTTAGTTGCTTACGGTATTGTTTTCTCACCACCCTTTCGCTACTTTACAGCAAATGGATTTGTTCCCCCGGTTATTCGAGATCTGACCGAGTGGGTCACGGCGCTCCTCAACCAGCTTCCCTATGAGGACCGGACTTGGGCCCATTTATCACGCGGTCGATGGATCGCTCAAAATCATGGTAATATTTGGCTTCCCTTTGATCTCGTTGCCTCTTTAGCCATTCGAGGCCGTCAATTTCCTTAACCTGCCTATGCTTTTGTCATTCAGGCTTGCCGAAGGGTTCGGTGGCATCTAGATCGGAGTCGGGGGCTGCTTCCCCTGCGCCGGCGTCCGCGTTCGACATGGCGGGTTCCGCTCGCGTTCTCGCCGAAGCCGCCAGAAGGAAACGACCCCCCGAAAAGGGCCAACCGTCCAAACGAAAGAAAGCAAGGAGTGTTGCCCGGCCACCGAGGGAGGAGGTGGAGTCCGACATCATTGTTCGGAGGGTAGACCCGACACCGTTAGCGGCCCCAGTACCCGAGGAGACTGCCTCCGAACCGCCCTTGCCTTCTATGAATGAAGATATCTTAATTCCCGCTCTTCTTTCAAGCGCGGAAGAAATCCTTTCCCCGGCCCCTCTTCGGTCGGTTGACTTCGTCGACATTTCAGGTGAAACTTCTTCGGAAGATACTCCCCTGCAAAGGAGAAAAGGAGCCGGGGAAACGGCTGTTGCTGCAACCGATCAAGGGACCGTTCCAGTTCCGGAGACCGAAGCCCCCACTCAGGCTCGTCCATCGCCCGGCCACGAACCGGTTTCTACTTCCGAGCCCCCGGCCCTCGCCAGGAATATTGAGTCTATACCGAGTTCGTCTACCCCTGCCCCGAGGGTTGCAGACTTCGACGATATGTTTTCAGCCACTCCTCCGGCTACCGGTGAAGCTGCGGGTTTTGGTCATCTTCCAATTCCTCGGGTCACGAGGTCGGCCAACCGACAGTCAGAATCTGGCTCTAGGGATAACCTGGTGACCATCTTCCCAGCCCCGAGCGTTGAGCCGAGAAGGACCAGATCGGCCGTAGTCACCGTCCCCGAGGATTGTGGCTTTCTATCACGTCCGGTAGGAGTGGCAAGTTATTTGCGTCCTCTTGTTTCCGACTCGGATAAGCGCAAAATGACCGGGGTCACTTGGCAATGCCTCATGAACGAAGGCATGCACGCGGGCAACCGGGTAGAACTTACAACCATCTTTGCATATCAATCAGATTTTGCGCTCATTTTGGTTTTGATTCCTTATGTTTGCTTTCCTTGCAGAGTGTAGTACTGGTGAACGAAGCCTTCATCCGTGCCCAACACGAGATGGATGATCTCCGAGGCCAACTAGACGCCCAGGGCCGAGAAACGCAGAAATACAAGCACCTCCTCCGAGAGAAAGAGGAAGAGTTGAGCCAGGCCACCGTTCTCGCCAACCTTCGTCCCGAACTCGATGCGGCTAAGGACGAAAGTTGTCGTTTAAAAAATGAGTTGGTCGCCATGACTGATTACAACCGAAGCCTCGAGGCTGATAAGATTTTCCTCAGTCGAGACAAAGCTCAGTTTTCGTCAAGGCTGGACGAGTTGGAGACCACTGTCTCTCAACTCCAAGGGGAACTTGACTTGGTGAAAGCCGATGCGACTATCTTGGCCGAGAGGAATCGGCAACTGGAATCTGATACCGCCCTGTACGAAAAACACATGAAAGTTTTCGAAGAGAAGGCCGAGGAGCGGTCTCGGATGAGTGAGGGCTTAAAAGCCGAGCTGGAGGAGGCGGTGAGTGCCAACGACGTTCTTAAGGCCGAGTTAGAAGCTGCTGTCCACATGAGGACTATCGCTGTGGCAGGCCGAGCTGAGCTAGAGGCTAAGTTGGCTAAGGTTGAGGCCGACTTGGAAGAAGCCTGGAAAGGCGTGGAGACGGCCGAGGCCCATACTGCCATTGTTGCCGAGTATGAGAAGTGGAAGTCTTGGCGGCTCACCCTTGAAGAGGCCGATCGCGGATTATCCGATCTTCCGGCCTTGATTACCCAGGCCAAGGAGATGGAGGAGGAGGCCAACCGTGCCCTTGGGTCCGACTCGGATGACTCCGAACGAACCGAGTCCGATTATTCTGACTCTAGCCGTGCTGAGTAGCATAGGATCTTTTTTATTTTTGATGTAAATGTACTCTTTATAAAAGTATCCTTTGCGTATACGAAAGTTACACTTCTCTTGTGTCTTCGTTTGATTGCTTGTTTTTATTCTGCCTTGAACTATTGGTCCAAATTTCGGACAAGATGATTCGTGGTCGTTGATTAATTCTGCCCATGGGACTTATCTTTAAGGCCGATTTGAGATGACCTCACTTCGCCCAGTTTTTTGGGCGTACAACTTGAGCACTGCCAAAATATTGGTTATTGTAATGACTTTTGTATTACAAGTGTTCGTACATATAGGAGAATTTTCATTCCTTGTACCTTTGCCATAGCAAACACTAAATGGGACACGATTCATTATGATCGTTTGGTCCTTACATCGAAGTCGGAGGCCGGCCTATGCTTTTGCCGTGGCAAATGTTGAATGGGACACGATTCATTATGATCGTTTGGACCTTACATCGAAGTCGGAGGCCGGTGGCCGGTGGCCGGCCTATGCTTTTGCCGTGGCAAATGTTGAATGGGACACGATTCATTATGATCGTTTGGTCCTTACATCGAAGTCGGAGGCCGGTGGCCGGCCTATGCTTTTGCCGTGGCAAATGTTGAATGGGACACGATTCATTATGATCGTTTGGTCCTTACATCGAAGTCGGAGGCCGGTGGCCGGCCTATGCTTTTGCCGTGGCAAATGCTGAATTTCTTCCCTTGTTTCTCTTTATCGTGCCATGCCTCGATGTGGGTACTGTGGCCCCTTAACACTGATCCGAGCTTCGAGGTCGGGTGAGTGTTACCAAGCCCTCACTCGGAAGATGCAACCTCGGGTGTCCGAGTTCTGGCCCTTGGCCTTTATTGCGTAGCACGTTGTACTCGTTGCCTCATTAAAAACCTCGGCGGAAAACCCATTTTGGGACAAAACCGCGCTTAAGGAAAAGAGTGCAACACGTGCTTTCAGTCCTAAGTTTCTATTTTTGTGTCGTGTTCGATTTCCTGCAAAAAGACAATACGGTTAACAGAAGGTATATGAGAGGATCATACCTTAGCAGTAATATCTTTTCAGATGGGCTATGTTCCAGTTGTTGCGTAGGCATTGTCCATCCATGGACTCCAGCTGGTACGATCATTTGCCTGTTACACCGGTCACCTTGTACGGCCCTTCCCAGTTTGGTCCTAGCTTTCCCTTGTTTGGGTTTTTTGTATGCAAAGTGACTTTTCGAAGTACCAAGTCCCCAACCCGGAAATGCCGAAAGTTGGCTCTCCGATTGTAGTACCTTTCCATCCTCTGCTTTTGAGCCGCAATTCGGACCAATGTTCTTTCGCGCATCTCATCTGCCAGGTCGAGCCTTACGACCATGGCCTCCCCGTTTAACTCCTCGGTTGCATACCTGAAACGGAGAGTCGGCTCGCCAACCTCGACGGGGATAAGGGCTTCAGTCCCGTATACCAACGAGAAAGGGGTCTCGCCCGTGCTGGACTTGGCCGTGGTTCGGTAAGACCATAGTACCTCGGGCAACACTTCTCTCCAACGGTGCTTCGATGCTTCCAGCCGCTTCCTTAGACTTTGGATTATTGTCTTGTTAGTGGATTCCGCCTGTCCGTTTGCACACGGGTGATATGGGGTTGACACAATCTTCTTGATCTTCAACCCCTCGAGGAAACTGTTGACCTTACTACCCATGAACTGAGGACCGTTATCACAAGTTATTTCGGCTGGAATGCCGAAACGGCAGACGATGTGGTCCAAAACGAAGTCGATAACCTCCTTTTCTCTGATTTTTTCAAAGGCCTGCGCTTCGACCCATTTAGAAAAGTAGTCAGTCATAAATAAAATAAAGCGTGCCTTACCTGGTGCCCGGGGTAACGGACCCACGATGTCCATTCCCCATTTCATGAACGGCCATGGTGAGACCACTGAATGCAACGACTCCCCGGGCCGGTGAACCATCGGGGCATGCCTCTGACACCCGTCACATTTTCGGACGAAGTTTCTCGTGTCTTCATCCATCTGATTCCAGTAATACCCGGCCCTGATCAGCTTCCGGACCAGAGCTTCCGCACCAGAGTGATTGCCACAGGTCCCTTCATGTACTTCCCTCATCACATACTCCGTTTCCCCGGGGCCCAAACATTTAGCCAAGGGTCCGTGGAAAGAGCGTCGGTATAATTGGCCGTCCACTAAGCAAAATCGGGCTGCCTTCGTTCGTAACGAACGCGACTCCTTCGGGTCGCTTGGAAGCTTATCATCACGCAAGTAGTCAATGTATTTGTTGCGCCAATCCCAAGTCAGACATGTCGAGTATATTTCAGCGTGTCCGCTTTCTATGGCCGTTCTTGTCAGTAGCACCGTTTCTCCGGAGTTGATTTCGACCCCTTCGACCGCAGATCCCAAATTTGCCAATGCATCGGCCTCACAGTTCTGTTCTCTCGGTATATGCTGCAGGGTCCATTTTTTAAATCGGTGAAGTATCACTCTGGTTTTCTCGAGATACCTCTGCATCCGTTCATCCTTGACTTCAAACGTGCCATTCACCTGGTTTGCGACCAAAAGCGAGTCGCACTTTGCCTCGATAGTTTTTGCCCCCATACTCCGGGCCAATTCTAATCCTGCAATCATAGCCTCATACTCGGCTTCATTGTTAGTTAGCTTGATAGTTTTGATGGAATGTTGAATGGCATCACCGGCCGGGGCCCTAAGGACAATACCAAGCCCGGAACCTCTAAGGTTCGAAGCCCCGTCCGTATACAGAGACCAAATGCCCGTGGCCTTTCCCGAGGTCAGCAGGAACTCTTTTTCGACCTCGGGGACCATGGCTGGGGCGAAGTCCGCTATGAAATCGGCTAAGATTTGGGATTTGATGGCCGTTCGGGGTCTGTATTCGAGGTCGTAGCCGCTGACCTCTACATCCCACTTCGTTAGCCTACCCGACAACTCGGGTTTATGCATGATGTTTTTCAAAGGATAAGTAGTTACTACACATATGTGATGGCTTTGAAAGTAAGGCTTAAGCTTTCTGGAGGCGCTTACTAGTGCCAACGCCAACTTTTCCAGATGGGGGTAACGGGTCTCCGCATCCCCCAATGTTCTACTCACGTAATAGATAGGGAATTGCGTACCTGATTCTTCTCGGACCAAAACGCCGCTTACCGCAACTTTGGAGACCGCTAGGTACAGAAATAGTGTCTCACCTGCCTTCGGCGTGTGCAGTAGAGGGGGGTTAGACAAGTACTTCTTCAGATCCTGCAGAGCTTCTTGGCACTCCGGTGTCCAGATAAAATCATTCTTCTTTCTGAGCAAGGAGAAGAACCGGTGACTCCTGTCCGAGGATCTCGATATGAAGCGACTTAGCGCTGCGATTCTCCCGGTGAGTTTCTGAACCCCCTTTATGCTGTTTACTACCTCGATATCTTCGATGGCTTTGATCTTGTCCTGGTTGATTTCGATCCCTCGGTTTGACACCATGAAACCTAGGAATCTGCCAGATCTCACACCGAATGCACACTTCTCCGGGTTAAGCTTCATGTTGTATTTGCGAAGCACATTGAAGATTTCCTGCAAGTGCTTTAAATGGTCCTCTGTTTCCAGGGACTTAACAACCATATCGTCAACGTAAACCTCCATTGTTTTCCCTATCTGTTCTTCGAACATTTCATTAACTAGGCGTTGGTAAGTTGCACCGGCATTTTTTAGTCCGAAAGGCATGACGTTGTAACAGTAGGTCCCGTACCGGGTGATGAAGGATGTTTTCTCTTGATCCCCCGGGTACATCCGGATCTGGTTATACCCGGAGTAAGCGTCGAGAAAACTCAACATCTCATGCCCGGCCGTCGCATCGATCATTCTGTCGATATGAGGCAACGGAAACGAGTCCTTCGGGCATGCCTTGTTTAAATCTTTGAAGTCGACACACATTCGAAGTTTGTTACCTTTTTTGGGTACTACCACAACGTTGGCCAGCCAGTCCGGGTACTTTACCTCTCGGATGGATCCTATCTTCAAAAGTTTTGTTACCTCGTCCTTCACAAATGTGTGTTTAGCCTCCGCCATGGGTCTCCTTTTCTGTTTCACCGGAGTAAACTTCCCATCCAGGCTGCGCTTGTGAGTTGCTATTTCTGGTGATATACCTGTCATATCTATATGCGACCATGCAAAGCAATCGGCGTTAGCACGAAGAAATTCAATTAATCGACGCCTGAGCTCCGGGGTGAGCCCCGTGCCCAGGTATACCTTTCTGTCCGGGAGATATTCGAACAGGATGATCTGCTCCAATTCCTCCACAGTTGACTGAGTTGCATCCGAGTCATCTGGCATGACGAACGATCTGGGTACCTCGTAATCTTCCTCCTTATGTACCGGGTTCAACCCGGCGCACTTTGATTGCTATTTGGGAATCTCTCCTCCGGTTGCACTTTTCCATCCCGGCCCCTCGGGCCGAGGTGCCGCTTCTTCTACTGCAAACATTTCCCTTGCAGCGGGCTGCTCGCCCCGGACGGTTTTCACTCCTTCCGGCGTGGGGAATTTCAATAGCTGATGTAGTGTTGAGGGCACCGCCCTCATGCTATGTATCCAAGGTCTGCCCAATAATGCATTATATTTCATGTCCCCCTCGATCACATAGAACATCGTTTGCTGAATGGTGCCACCCACATTTACAGGCAATGAGATTTCCCCCTTTGTGGTTTTGCTCGCCATATTGAACCCGCTTAGCACCCGGGCCACTGGTGCGATCTGGCCGAGCAGTCCTAGCTGTTCAACCACCCTCCATCGGATGATGTTGGCCGAGCTACCTGGGTCAATCAGAATACGTTTAACCTTAGTTTTAAAGACTAGTATAGAGATTACCAATGCGTCATTGTGGGGTTGAACGATGTCCTCTGCGTGTTCGTCATTAAAGAAGATGGATCCCTCGGCCGAATGGCCTCGGGTGCGCTTTTCACGAACAATAGAGATCTTCATCCGTTTCATTACCGGCCCTCGAGGGGCGTCTGTCCCGCCTACTATCATGTTGATCGTATGCTGGGGTTCGACAGGCTCGGACCTTTGTAAAGATTCCCTTTCCTTATAGTGATTTTTGGCCCGGTCGCTCAGCAGATCTCGGAGGTGACCATTTTTCAATAACCGGGCTACCTCGTCTCTCAATTGACGGCAATCTTCGGTTCGATGCCCGTTGGTCCCGTGATACTCGCACACTACACCCGGATCTCGCTGACCCGGATCCGACCTCAATGGTTTAGGCCACCTTACATCGGGGACACGTCCAATAGCCGAGACAAGTCCTGAAGTACTAACGTTGAAGTTGTATTCTGAAATTTTTGGAGGAACTTTATTGCCGGCGGAACTTCTGGCATCGCTCCTAAACGAGAGTCCCCGACTGTTCGATGGCCGCTCCACTCGTTTGCTGCCCCGTCCTGAGAAATGGCTCGGGCTCTCTATTGCCTTTTCCGACCTGAAACTTTGCTTATCCGGATAGGGATATGGCCGAAACCTTCCTTTCGATGATTCAGACATGGCCTCGTATCCCTTCCTTGGCGGCTCGAAACCTCTACTTATTTTGGTCCTTACCGGAGAGAACTCGAATTAATCATCCTCCACCCGAATCTTTGACTCATACCGATTGTGGACGTCGGCCCATGTTACGGCCTCGTATTCCAGCAAGCTCTCTTTCAATTTTGCCGAGGCCACCGAACTTAGCATGTTGAGGCCCTTTGTGAAGGCCTGTGCGGCCCACTCTTCCGGCACCGGGGGTAGCTCCATTCGTTCCCTCTGGAACCGGGTGACGAATTCCCGCAATAACTCGCCGTCCCTTTGGGTTATCCGGAAAATGTCAGCCTTACGGGCCTGCACCTTTATTGCACCGGCGTGGGCTTTCACAAAGGCATCGGCGAGCATCTCAAAAGAAGTGATCGAATGCTCGGGCAGATGGTCGTACCACGTCAACGCCCCCTTTGACAGAGTCTCCCCGAATTTTTTCAATAGTACTGACTCTATCTCATCTTCTTCCATATCATTACCCTTGATAGCACAGGTGTACGAGGTCACGTGCTCATGCGGGTCCGTGGTGCCGTCGTATTTCTGAATGTCCGGCAACTTGAATCTCTTCGGGATCAACTTGGGCGCTGCACTCGGGGGAAAAGGCCTTTGAATATATTTTTTCGAGTTAGCCCCCTTCAGCAAAGGGGGAGCACCCGGTATCTGATCTACCCGAGAATTGTAAGTCTCTACCCTTTTTTCGGTAGAGTCCACTCGTTTCGCCAAGGTTTCAAGCATCTTTAGTACCTCGGTGGAAGAACCGGCTCCGGAATCATTGCTCTCGACTGTCCGCGGCCTGCTTCTCTCGATTTCCGCTGTTCCCTTGGCCTTTTCCGGCCCAGGCTCCCCCTGCCCGCTCTGTAACCGGGCAATCGCCATCCCTTGCTCGGCGATTGTCGCTCTTTGTTCCTGCAACATCTCGAAAATCAAACGCAAATTAATGCCGTCATTTGGTGCCTCCGGCTCCTTCTGGCTTTGGGTCCGAGACAATGTGACGGAGTTGCGAGTTCTTAGGGGATCAGTTGCCGGTAGGGCGGCGTTAATTTGATCCACCGTGTTTTGTCGGTTGAGGCCCTCCCTCGAGTCGACGCGGTTCGGGTCAGCGGGGTTCGGTAGTCCCCGTAATTCGCTTTCCTCGTTTTCTGCCACAATCTCGGTATTATTGACATGGCCGGACTGCTCAACATCAGCCATGAGTCAGTTTTTGTCGAGACAAACGGGGCGGAAGTGTTACGGTTTGGAGGTGAGAACGACAAGAATCAGGACCAAGAACTATTATCCTTGCCCCACGGTGGGCGCCAAATTGTTTACCCCGAATTCGGTAATCAATTGAATTTGTGTGTGAGTATAGGATATGTGCTTGAGCCCCAATGTTTATTACAAACCGTGGATGAGAATGCTTATTGATAAGCGTGCAAGGAGCGCAAGTGACAGATGACTCCGCGTATGGCCAATTTGATTGAAGAAATATGATATAGATGACAAACTTACAATGGAAAATATCAATATTGAGATTGCAAGAACTGTATATATATATGTATTGTGTTACAAGTGTTCTTTTGAATAAAAGATCCACCAACCCCCAAAGGGATGAGGGAATGCCCTATTTATAGTGATGAACCCGTGGGCCTTCCTCAATATGAATTAATAAAATAATAATAAAAGGACAGCCCCTGTATGGATGTGATGGGATCTGACTGACGGCGCCGTCTGACAGACGCATAGTTGGTAGCCGGCCATGATGTGACACCACTGCTGCACCCCAGTAGCGGTCATAACGGACCAACGGACTCACGGGTACCGGACCACCGGCGGTAACCCCCCGGAAAGAGATCCGAACCTTCGGTGGCTTAAAAACCGGGACCGATGATGCTTCCGCTCGGCTTTGATCCGAATGCTTATCCGGAAACCCGATGCTTATACACGAACTTTCCCTCCTTTTCCTCCTCCGAGCCACGGTTACCCCGGATTGGCCCTCATCCGGTTTTCACCGTATACAGCGGTAACGGTGGTAATGGTGGTGGAGGAGAATGAAATTTTAATGGTGGAAGAATAAATAAGGGGAGGGATAAAATAGGTTAGGGGTGCTGAGGTGGCATGCCACGTCATCAAATCTCAATGCTACATAGGATTGAATGTCCATCTTGGACAACTTTAATGGAAGACGGGTATATTTGAACTTAATAGTATAATGACAGAGATATATTTGGACTCAAGATATAACGAGGGGTATTTGGCCCTTTTCCAATAGTACAGGAGTATATTTGACCCTTTTCTGTTAAATAAATTATATGTAGTTGGTACATAAATTACGTGTATGTATATTTGCGTGCATATCTGTATACGATTTTTATTTGAGGAAAGGATAAAAAATGTCCCTCTACTTTGGGAAAAGGACTAAAATATCCTCCGTTACAAATTTGGGCAAAAAATATCCCCCGTTATGAAAGTTTTTAGATATACCCTTATCTTAACGGAAATTCTCCAAAATAACCCGATTTCATTTTTAAACCCGACCCAACTGCATAAAAAACCTATATGCGACCAACTTGTTCCCGAATCCTACATCTAGAGTCATTAGGCATAGGAGCGGGTAACCCATATGCGTTTTTTTTTAGTTGCATCAGGTTTATATGGAGTAGATTTAAAAATAAAATCGGATTATGTTGGGGATTTCCGTTAAGACAGGGGTATATTTGAAAACTTTAATGATGGAAGGAGTATTTTTTACCCAAATTTGTAATGGGGATATTTTTAGCCTTTTTCCCAAAGTAGAGGGGCATTTTTTACCCTTTTCCCTTTTTATTTTTATGTTACATATGCGCAAGTATTTTCTTTTTACACTAATAGTGTAAAAATTGCACTTCTTTGTATTAATCATTCACTAATGGAAAAAGGTTAAATTTCACCTTCTACTTGGCGAAAAGAATCAATTTTATTCTCCATTATACTTTTCGTAGAAAAATATCTTTACCACTACTCAATTGACTTGAATATACCCCTTCCTCATTAGGGCAGTCCAGGGCGCAAACCAACACGTCATTGACATTGTAATGAGATGACCATCACATGACATGCCATCTCACCGGCCCAACCACCTTGGGAAGAGATTGGATGTCCAGTGTCCACCTCGGACAACCTCCATAGAGGATTATATTTGAGTCATTTGAGTAATAGCAAGGATGTTTTTGTATGAAAAATATAACGGAGGATAAAATTGATGCCTTATTTAATTTATACAAGCTCAAAATTTATAGTTTCTTTAAAAAAAAAAAAAAAAAAAAAAAAAAAAAAAAAAAAAACGAAATAGAAAAAGAACCAGTTGAACTGGCACAAGTTCTCCTTACAGAAGGAACCTTTCTTTAATAAGAATAGAAGACTTTAATCGCATACACTGACAATGTAATTTGTTTTAAATTATAAATTCTATATCAATATAATAATTAATAACATGCTAAAATTCGTTACTGACCTATTGTCACAAATTTCTATTTAATACTGTTTTGAAATCTTTCTAATAAAAGTTGATATAACTTAACCCAATACAGAAGGGGACTAGAAACGAATCCACGAGTCCGGAATCAAAATGCCCAAAAAAAAATCATTTTGAACCAAAATACCCTAACAAAAAAAATGTTACAAAAATATCCTTAGCGCAGTAAAATACTGCGCTAAAGCAGTTCGCGGAGACTGAGCCGTTAACTGCTTTAGCGCAGTATTTTACTGCGCTAAAGATTATTATTTTTTTGCATAGCGCAATAAAATACTGCGCTATAGCGAGCACTAAAAAAAAAATTTGGTAAACTTTTTTTTTTTGCAACACTTAGTGTGTTTTTTCATACTCTGACCAATGATTAGTTGTGTGTGAAGACTCCGAAACGACAATATTTTACATAGAACCTGATTTATTTATTTTTTGCGTACAATAATGTAGGCTCAATACATCAAGGATACGTAGACGTTCGGATCGTCATTTTAGGGGTTGAAAAGGTGCCCGAAGTAAGTTTTATTTGAAAAAACTTAGTGTTTGACTGCAAGGTTATTTTAGTCAACTTTATATGTCGAGAAAATTAGTCAGCTTTATTTTCAAAAATTGAAACCACAGAAGTGAAATTGACATTCACAGCTACATTACCCCAGGATTTTTACATTGAAATCTATTGCGTATCATCATATTATAAGTAAGTAAAACTGAAAATTTCACGCCAATTTGGGGGAAAATTGAAATTGAATGGGATAAAAGGTGTTTTTTAAAAAATCGGCTCGGCCAAACTATGGTTTGTCCACATATATCTCGGAAAAATACCCAAAATCAAAAAACAATCGCGTAAACCGGACGTCCGAGGGCAAAGTTATGATCATCTAAAGTTTGACCACTTTACAACTAGTTTTTCTCCCTATATTTTTTAGAATTATATTTATATTCAAAATAAAGTTATGTCTTGATTAAAAAATAACACGCTTAAATCAAAATCTTAAAAAATAAAACACCCTAAAGTTTCCAAACAAAACTTACTTCGGGTACCTTTTCAACCCCTAAAATGACTATCCGAACGTCTACGTATCCTTGATGTATTGAGCCTACATTATTGTTCGCAGAAAAAATATCAGGTTCTACATAAAATATTAACGTTTCGGAGTCTTGACACACGACTAATCGTTGGTCAAAGTATGAAAAAAACACTAAGTTTTATCAAACAAAACTTATTTCGGGCACTTTTTCAACCCCTAAAATGACTATCCGAACGTCTACGTATCCTTGATGTATTGAGCCTGCATTATTGTACGCAGAAAAAAATATTAGGTTCTATATAAAATATTGACGTTTCAGAGTCTTCACACACGACTAATCATTGATCAATGTATGGAAAAAACGCTAAGTTTTTTCAAACAAAACTTACTTCGGGCATCTTTTCAACCCCTAAAATGACGATCCGAACGTCTACGTATCCTTGATGTATTGAGCCTACATTATTTTACGCAGAAAAAAATATCAAGTTCTATATAAAATATTGACGTTTCGGAGTCTTGACACACGACTAATCATTGGTCAAAGTATGAAAAAATACACTAAATGTTGCAAAAAAAAAAAGTTTACCAAATTTTTTTTAGTGCTCGCTATAGCGCAATATTTTATTGCGCTATGCAAAAAAAAAAAAAACTTTAGCGCAGTAAAATACTGCGCTAAAGCAGTTAATGGCTCCGTCTCCGTGAGCTGCTTTAGCGCAGTATTTTACTGCTCCAAAGGTAGTTTTGTAACTTTTTTTATTGGGATATTTTGGTTCACTTGATTTTTATTGAGTCATTTTAATTCCGGACTCCGAATCCACTGCTCAGAGTGTGCATGACCTATTTTTTTTAATTACGTTAAAGGCAGTCCTCTCATACATGAGAGTGCCATATTCCTAACCATATTCCTAACAAATCTCAGTATTACAGTATTAACTATCATCAAGATTCTGAAGTACAGAGTCAACTTGTTGGAGCATGTAAGACACACCACTTCCCCTTGTTCTGTATTGGAAATAAAAGTGGGATTTTTTTTCAGATAATTAAAAGTGAATGTTTTGATATTATTTTGCGCGGATTGCCCTTCTTTTGGGGTGGTCTTTAAATTTTGCCCCTCAAATTTATGGTCTTTAAATTTTGCCCCTCATATTTGTGGTCTTTAAGTTTTGCCCTTTGCTTGGAAAGTGGGCGAATACATGAAGTTCTGGGTTAGAACCCCCGCTCAGGCATAAAATAAAAAAATAATTTCGCAAGGCAAGACTGGGGGAGTGTATGCCGGATCCAGCATACAATCTTTAAGGAAAAGCTAAAGTTATGCCGGATCCGGCATAACTAAAAGTCTGCCCCATAAGGCAGAATTTTTCCTAAGACATAGTTTAGTTATGCCTTTTGGGACAGAATTTTAGTTAAGACATAACAAAATTATGCCCCATAAGGCAAGAGTTTTTCTTAAGGCATAGACTTTGCCTTATAAGGCAAAGTTTAAGTTATGCCTTAAGGAAAAGTTCCGCTTTAATGGCATAGCAAAGCATATCAAATACTGAAAAAATAAGATTTCTTCTTAACGGAGATAATAATCGCCATTATACCAAATAACTAAAACCACATAGCAGATCATTCATCTAAGTGATCCTTCCTTGCCTAGTACACTGGAAGAATACTTCAGTTGTTAAGTAATTCGCAAGGAACGAAATTGAGGAATAGAATTACAATAATATCATAAGAATAGAGGGAACACGTATGATTGCTGCAATCTTTAAGGAAAAGCTAAAGTTACGCCGGATCCGTCATAACTAAAAGTCTGCCCCATAAGACAGAATTTTTTCTAAGACATAGTTTAGTTATGCCTTATGGGGCAGAATTTTAGTTAAGGCATAACAAAATTATGCCCCATAAGGCAAGAACTTTTCTTAAGGCATAGACTTTGCCTTATAAGGCAAAGTTTAAATTATGCCTTAAGGAAAAGTTCCGCCTTATGGGCATACTTTTAGTTATGTCTTTGGGGCACACTTTTTAGTTAAGGCATAACTAAAAGTTTACCTTGAAAAGTAAAAAAAAAAAATTATATATATATATATATATGCCTCAAGGCAAAGTCTGCCCCCTCCGGCAAACTTTTAGTTAAACATAACTAAAAGTCTGTCCCCTCCGGCAGATTTTTAGTTAAACATAACTAAAAGTCTGCCGGAGGGGGCATAGCAAAATTTAAACTTTGCCTTATAAGGCAAACTTTTAGTTATGCCTTAAGGAAAAAATTTACGCCTTATGGGGCATACTTTTAGTTATGTTTTATGGGGCACACTTTTAGTTAAGGCATTACTAAAAGTTTACCTTGAAAAGTTTAAAAAAAATACATATATATGCTTCAAGGCAAAGTCTGCCGGAGGGGCATAGCGAAATTTAAACTCTGTTTTGCAATTTTTTTTTAAAATTTTGATTGAGTGGGGGTTCGAACCCGGAACCTATAGGTTTTAGCCGAAGGGTAAAATTTAAAGACCACAAATATGAGGGGCAAAATTTAAATACCACCTCAAAAAAAGGGCAATTCTGCGAATTGCCCATGTTTTGAACGACTAATACGTTTAAAGGCGGATTCAAATTTGAATATTATGTGTTTGATTTCGGAATTTTATTACAGGTTATTTAAATTATTGAATTCAAAATCTATTATTTGCATTTAATAAATAATTTTTTATATACATAAATATAAAATTCAAATTAAAGTTATTGAATTTGAATAAAACCACATGTGATACACTAGATCGGTCCGCCCTGAACTATGTCAAATGTTATGTTTAAATTCGGAGAACATTATAGTTCCCATTAGGAATTTCAGTGATCTATAGTAGTTATCATCACAGTTTGAAATAAGAGATAATTACCCCCCCCCCCCCCCCCCCCACTCCCATGTTAAATAGGATAATAATGCTATCAAAATTGACCGACCTTTATAAATTTAAAAAAAAAATGACTCACTCCCTCCTCCTCCTTCTCCCTGTATCTCTCTCTCTGCACCCACTAACTCCTCCTCCTCCTTCTCCCTCTATCTCTCTCTCTCTGCACCCACTAACTCCTCCTCCTCTCTCTAGATCTCTCTTCTTCGCCGGACCATAATCGCCAGCATCGGATACCAACAACGACGCCGCCGCAGTCGCGCGGTTGGTACCACTGGAAAAGTCAGAGAGGGAGTTCGCCGGCCTGTTTGGTGGTGGTGTGGCTGGTGGCTGCTGCTGGTGGTATGGCTGGGCACCACTGAAAATTTCTCTCTCTCAGATCTGGTGGTGGTTTGCTGGTTAGCACCACCGGAAATTTCTCTCTCTCTCTCTGAGATCTTGAGATCTGGTGGTGGTGTGGCTGGTGGTTTTCGCCAGAAATATCTCTCTCTCTCTCTCTCTCTCTCTCTCTCTCTCTCTCTCTCTCTCTCTCTCTCTCTTACAGATCTGGTGGTGGTGTTGGAGTTCGCCGGAGAACGGAACTCCGGCGATGGCTGGTGGTTGCTGTTGATGTCGTTGGTGGTGTTGGAGTTAGTTGTTGTATAATAGTGTATAATTTTGTATAATAGCAGTATATGGATGTATACACACCTCTTATTCACTATTATATATTTTTATACACCTCTATACATAATTTATATATGTCTTGTATAAAAGTGTAATTCTTATTCAAAACCAATCCAGATCTATGTTATACCCACTTATACAATATTGTATAAATGTGTATAAGTGCGTATTTTTGATATATTTGATTAGATTCATATCTTATACAAAGGTCTTAAATTGTTAATACGACATTCAATTCAAGATTTCTATGAATGTATAATAACCTGTTACATCCATATTCATCAGCTATCACGACACAGTCATCGCTAATCACCACCATCAGCAATAAACCATCACCACACTACAACCATTTACGGGCATCATACCATCACTGGGTGAGCAATTACCATAAAATATCACTGCTAACCACCACTAGAGCTGTACAAAGAAAACCGACAAACCTCACCAAATCGATAATTCGAGCCAAATCAAGAAAAAAAAAACCCCTATTAGTGGTTTGGTGTGAAAAAAAAAAAACAATCATAATTGATTTGGATTGGTTTTAACTAAAAAATGTCAAACCGAACCAAACCAACCCGATATTACATGTATGCAACTTTAAAAATATTTTATACATAAAAATGTTTATTTTTAATGTAATTTATAAATACTTCTTAAATGTTTTCATAATTTTTATCTTTTAACATATTATTTCAGCTTGAATTTAGAATTTTGAATGTCCAATAAGTTTTATAGCTCATAGATGTTAGTAAGTCAAATAAAATCCAAATCAAAGCCAAATTGATACATGCTAACAAAGGAAATTCAATTCTTACATTAGGAATGACAATAATGTTGGATATGTATTATTTAGTTTTTCATTAGTTTAGACAGTGAAAAATAAATAACTTAATTTTTTTCTTTGTCATAAAATGAATATTTATTAGCCGTACTTATTTTAGCATGAATTAGTATTTTTAGATTATGATAATTTCATTATGGCATATTAATTAACTATTTTATTTTATGTGATTTTATTGTCTCTTTCGTTGAATATTTATTATAATGTCGTCACTCACCTCACATTTTTGTATTATTTTCTTAAGAAACACCTTAATTATATAGTTGTATCTTACTAGAACTAAAGAAATATTAAAGTAAAAGTGATATGTTTCGTATGAAAAAAAAAATGAAAAAATCTGAGAAAATCGAAAAATCTAAGAAAACCCCTAAGTTGAAAAATAAGACTTTTATTGGTTCGGTTTGGTTTAGTGTGTGCTTCATCAAACAAATATTTTCTACAATATTATAAGGATGAGATTTTCTAGAACATTTTACGAATAAAATATATAATTATTAATTTAATTATAGTTTAATTTCTTAGAAAACATAAATTGTACACATTAAAATGTTGAGAAAACAAACGATATCAATTCCTATCCAATATTAAATTTAAAATTATTATTTTAAATTTAAAATTATTATTTTAAATTTAAAATTATTATTTTAAATTTAAAATTATTATTTTAAAATTAAATATGTATTGAAATACAAACATCAAATATTTTTTTTTTTAAATCCATAGATATGTATAACTAGTGTATTTGCTCGTGCTTCGCGCGGTTGTAGAAAAAAATCTCTTACAAATCATAGATGTAACACGTTACTCTGAGTGTAACAACACTCTCTTTAAGAAAAAATATCCACGCTGGTGGTGGTATAAGCAATATCTTGTACTTCTTTTTCAAAAAGTTCTGATTAAAAAGAAAACAAAATGGGAAGTAATCAAAATTGCAAAAACAGAATTGTTGCAATAAAAAATTTCAGACTGAAAATATCAACTATTTAAACAGAATGACGGCATTTAATTAGAATCGTAGCCATCACAAAAAAATAAAATACAAAATAAAAATTGACGACCAGCATTTCAATAGGGTGATACGATGAGATAAATCTGATTTTATATCACAATCAAACCACACACAAGTCTCACAAAGATATCACGCATAAATCAACTCTCGATCTTCACAAACTAATGAACATAAAAAATAAGAAAAAAAAAAGTGATCCACCAATTCTAATACCACATCAAGATTTATGCATAAATGATAAAATTTACATTAGAGAAGATAATTTGAGAGAGGGAGCATCAGAAACTTCTCATATTTTTTTGTGTGTAATGAATACAAATTTACCGCGAGAACTTCCAAAAAAAGTTAGAAATATACGAACAACATGTTAATGGAGATGCTTCTTTTGACGTAATCAATAACACAATAGCCTTTTGAGTGATAAATCCTCATTTTCATGATTTGTTCTGTGCTTGACTTTTATGCTCAATGATAACTTTGTCCTGCAAAATATAAAATCATAACTCAAATTTGTAGTTCACACTTTATAGACAATCATGTCTTTCACTCGATTCTTTCTGGAATGCGTATATAAAAAAGCAATATTAGTTGAAGCTAGGTTTCTTGTGACATCCAGTTCAAAAGCTCAACAGCAATTGATCGGAGTGTGTCTAAGACACGACAATTTTTATTTTTTATTTTTAATTTCATTGACCAAGTTGATAGACAGAACTCATTTAAGTACAGCCAAGTGCTGAAATTATCCGAAAGAATAAAACAACTACTAATATACGTAGAAATCCTGTTACAAGCACCCTATCTCATGTGAACTATTGATAGACATGCTTACCTCAGAAAGAGAGCTCCATTTGTGAGTGGTTACATAAAGTCCTGCTAATCTATTATGCTAATAGTAGTCCACTAAGGTGAGGAAATTAGAACACCAAATTAGGCAACCAAAAGCTTCAAGAAGATAATCCAAATCCTTAACTTGCTACGTGCAGTACAAATAACAGTCGCAACATAGAATTATATTTCTACTCTTTAATTACCAGCAATTAGTGTTAAGTAATGGATGTAACTGTTAGGGGATAATTAAGGCTTGAAAACTACGTCTTTTCCTTATCATTTTGATGAGCTCTTACTTCTTACTACCTTCAATCCTTACGAAGAAATCAAATGAGACATTGAAAAGAAGGGGAAAAGATGAACGCGTAATAAAGAGAATTTAAAGTGGAATAGTAATTATTGAGATGAATGTGCAATAAAAAAATTAAAGTGAAGTAGTAATTGTTAAGTCATTCATCGCTACAATTAACACATATAGATAGAAGAAAAAGAAAAACAGGTAAAAAATAAGGAAAAAATTCAAAAAATAGATAAATAGGAATGCTAGCCAGAAAGGTGTCACATCACTTTTTCTATGTTTAACTTTATATTATATATAGATTATTGCGCAGGGCCAGCACAATGCCTTCCCTTTCGTAAAGGTTGGTGTTGGTCAATACATAATGTGGCTACACTATTAATTTGCTTTCTCACTTGAATTCATTATATTCAATGCTTTTTCTAATAATGGCTGCCAATAACGTGACAAATAATATCTCCATGCCAGGTCCAGATGAAACTAATGAGATAGAAGGGTTCACTGCGTGAAATCATTAATTGAGAGGCCTATTTTTTAAAATTACTTTGCTCCTTGGAAGAGTACAAAAAACGATCAGGTTAAGGGTGTGTTTGGTTAGAAAAATATATTTTTTATGGAAACTGTTAGTAAAAAAAAAAAGTGATTTTCTTACTTATTTTTTTGTGTTTGGTAAATAAGCAGAAATTATTGTCCAAAAAATATTTTTATATATTCCATTCAAATGGGTAGAAATGTGGGGGTGGAGGGTGAGTTGTGTTGGAGGGTGGGGAGGAGACAATTAGTTTGGAGTGCTGCTCATGGAACCTGTTTTTCCTACTTCCACTAGGAAAACCATTTTCCTCATTAAGGAGCTTATTTTACTAGAAAAGATGTTTTCTGAAAATTTTGATCAACCAAACAAAGTGTAAATTCAATCTCAAATTTAATCCTGATATACAGTGGCGGAGCCAGGATTTTCACTAACGGGGTTCAAAAATATAAAAGAGTAAGAAACGAGGAAGCCAAGGGTTTTCGGCATCTACTATTTATACATAAAAAATAACTTTAACCTTGTGTATACATGGTAATTTTTCGCCGAAGGGGGTTCGGGTGAACACCCTGTTACACCCCGTTTTTAACCGGGTTGAATTAGGAGTACAACATTTTGGTGATTCCTATTTTGTTTTATTTAAGGAGTCGCCACCTAATTAATTTAACGGTGAATTAGGACACCTAGATGTTAACTAAGGTAAAGTTAAAACTACACCTCCGTTAATAGTCTGTTTAACCAATGTGATTCTAGGTAAGGGCTCTATATTATCCTAAAGGGAAGGGGTTAGGCATCCTTCAGAATCCGCTAACTACGGTTATCCGGCCAAACTTAGGTTAATTAATTAGATTAAATACAATGCTTAAATTTTAGAAAATGACTTAAAAATGTTGCTAAAGTTAAAAACAAGAAAGTAATGCAGTTAAAATAAGATTTACAGAAAATATAATAATTTGTATAAAAGAAGAACGTTAAAGGCTATTTTAAAACAAGGCTTATAAAGGTTTTAAGAAAAATATAACAATGTTGCATAAAATAAGATTTAGGAGAATATAATGATTTGCATAAAAGAAGATTTTAAATGTTATTCAAAATAAGATTTGTATAGTGATTTGCATAAAAGAGAACTTCAAATGCTATTTGAAAACAAGATTTATAAATGTTGTTAAGATTTTAAGTAGAAATATAATAGTGCTATTTAAAATAAGATTGGTATAATGGTTTGCATAAAAGAGGACTTTAAAATGCTATTTAAAATAAAATTCATAAATGTTGTCAAAGCCTTAAACGAAAATATAATAATGCGATTAAAAATGAGATTTACAGAAAATATAATAGTTTGCATATAAGTAACGTTTTTAGTAAATTTAAACTTTGAAACAAGATGATGTTATGTGAATATGGCGATGTAGAAAAATCTAAACTTAAATAGAATGCAAATGAAGTAAGTTTTCTTTCTCTTTATTTGACTATATTTGGTTAAAATATGCATAATTGGGTGAATCTTGGAAACCATGTTTATAAAATATACTTATATTTGCATATCAATAACGTTTTGAAATGTACATGATAGCAAGAATAAAATATGATTCCCTTTACTTAAAATATATAGTCATGCCATTTAGCAAATCAATTATTCCAAATAAAATAAATATTAGACATTATAAATAGTTTTAACATGAAAAGAAGAGAATAAAACTTATGGAATTGATTGTTAGTCTTCCTTAAACTAACTACCCATTACTAAACTAAACCTACTAATTCATTAGGATTCATCTAGGTTAAAAATAAAATAAGATAAGGTTAGTCATACAAAGCAAATCAAAATATACAACAATAAAATAAGGTAGAGGGAAAGAAAAAGATGAAATGGATCCGGCCATTTTAAGGCCCAACGGCTGGAACTGTTCACGTGATTGGGCTTAGGCCCAGTGAGTTTTTCTTTATATTGCTGTTGCGGACAGGGCTGGACACGAGAGAAGATTTCGTTGGGCTTTTAGCCCAACATCGAATGTGGAAGAAGATATGATGGTCATGCATAAAAATGAAAGGAAAATGATTAGTACATAACCAATAAATAAAGCTAAATATATAAAATATAAACTCAAAACGAATCTGTAGATTATGTATATACGGTGTATATTTAAGTATACCTCATGTATACGCATTCCTAAACATACTTCAACGAGATATACTTGCAACATATGCAGAATTCTAACAAAGGTGTATACTGATACTATGGAATACATTACAAGGCTTAACTAATGCATATTCACTCATTCATTCGAAAAGACTTCAAGATACTTCGAACCTACAACAAATATCCCACTGCCTGTGTTCTAAGACACTGGCACAACACAAAGAAAAAATACAAACTGAATGGCAATCCTCTTATATTTCTCAAATTTTATCCTTGACATGGTTTATATCGTATTGGATTCAACTACTTCAACAAAATGATAACTAAGCTAGCAAATAATTCAAAGATTTCAAGGGGGGTACATACAGCATGTATGCATAAAATTTGACCAAAATAGGACCGCAACCATGTATCATAATTTTCCCAGAATACTAGATAGATTCACATATGCTACAAGTTGCATTTAACAATCTTTCTTCACACACTCTGCGACTTTGGAATACCCAACCAATCGACCTAGACTCATATCATGGACACATATTTAACAAGAGCGACAACAAGACCATACTAAACAAATGAAAGACCAGAACTTGAACTACTCCCACATTTAGCAGTCAGGTTTGAAACTACACCCAGAAGTTATTGAAAGATGGGTACTCAACTGCCTCTTAACAGGGTAAGCATATATTTATGACCTAGACTTGAAGGAATATGCCTGATCGCACAAGTTGAATCAAAGGTAAAACCATGTTTGTCTAGGACTGCTTTAAGCTATAATAGCACATAAGAATGTGACCAACCTTAATGTCACAGGGAATCATGCATGGAACAAGCTTATTAGAGCACCTAATTTATTTGCTCCAAACTACAATATTACTCCTATCAATAAGATACTGCCAGACTAATACAAGTTCTGCCTACATTTTTTGAAAACAATCAACACCTATTTTTCATTACGGAATGGCCGACCTTATCATGACAGCCATATTAATCAACATAGAATACTTATTCAACATAAATACTGACCTAAAGAACACTTTAAGGCAGTTGAGATAACATGCTGAACTAATCAATCCAAAACACAAAAAAAAGACCATAACCTCTTAATCATACTTAGACTATTAGCAACAAAGGAACTAGCCAACATCAAATTAAATGGCTATTAATCATGCTCAAACCACTACCAATTAGAGGAGTAACCATCAAGATAAGCATACAACGATTACCCTATCCTACATGACCACAGATTAAATGACATGCCCTGTATAACATAGAAAACTGGACTCAGGGCAGCAACAGTTAAGAATAACAGTGTCTCGACCAGCCATCATTTTCAACTCAACTGTCTAAACTTTATGCAACGCAGCTTCAGATTTAACAAAAAAAAACGAATCAATGCATGAACATGTTTGACTGGACCAGTTGACTCAACACATCATAAATAAATGATTCATATTTTTTAAACAGACAATGGGCTAAATGATAATACAAGATTTAGGCATACAAACATGATTAGCAAATCTCTAACCAAACTGAACCTATAACTAATCACATTAGCCATGGATAACATGTACCTAAACAAGTAGGCTGAAGTTAGTTGATAAAATACGTTCTCCATATATATTAATCAAACCAATCGCTCAGCATGTTTTAGCCAATAAACCAAATAATTCATATGCTGGACAGATATGAAATCTCATCAACCTAACCCAAACAGAAACCAACATAACATCTGTTACTCCTAACAACTATTAGACTAATTTACAAGCTAACTAACAAACACATGAAACACCTAAAACACATAAGACAAACAAAGAGCATTTAATTTACTGATAAATTCATAAAAGAAGAGATGTTTACCGACCTGATTAGCATGTTTAGTAACTAGGTAAATTATCTCCCATAACCATATTCCTTTTGACTAAATCGAACTGAACATGAATATGATTCATACATGGACTGTCCTAACACATACACAGATACTGAATACACAAATCCATAGAGGCAGAAAATGAATCTACACAGAACAAACAAGCCTAATAAGAAATTAAAAATTAAAAATTTTAAAAAAAATGCGAAAGGGAAAGGAGAATCACCTGCTTCGGGTGCAGCGAAGTGGGTACGAGGTCTTCGATCTACACTCGAACTTATCGAATCTAGGCTCGTGTACCTCAGATTCAATGCAATATAAAAAGGGCGAAATAAAATAGAAAATCGATTTAGTATGTTAAATCGATATCAAGAATGTTACGACTACTGCTAACTTAATGCTTTCTAGGGGGATTTTTGCGATTCAAAGACTCGATATTTTCAAAGATTCAAGGGATTCGTGGTTTTTTTTTTCGATCTTCTTTTCCAGGGATCCTCAGGTTCCAGAGCTCATTTTTGCAAGGCAATTTTGGGGGTTCTAAAACCTGCCTAATTTCGAGGGATTGCCCGTTTTTCTCCTTTTTTTTTTTATTCAACTCAACAACTTATTTATAGGGTTTTTTTTTAGTTTTGTTTGAAGGAAGAGAGAGAAGAACGGGTGACAAAGGGAAGTGGGGGACAGAGGGAAGTGGGAGCGGGGTGTAGGCGGCGGTGGTGGGGTTGGGAGATGATGAAGAGGAGCGGCGGTGGTGGGGAAACGAGAGAGAGGAGGGAGCGAAGAGAGAGAGAAAGAGGAGAAAAAGAAAAAGGGGGGGGGGGGGGGGGGGGTGTCGGCTGAAGGAAAAATATGAAACCCTAAGGTTTCATATTTTGTTAAAAGGGTATTTGGGCCGGGTCGGGTACAAATCAACCGGGTATGGGCTGGTCTGTTTGAATGAATAGTGGGCTGAAAAATGTTGGGCTGGGTATTAAAAATGTGGATTGGTCCGAAAATTGGGTTGGTTTCACAAATTAGGATTTAGCCCAAAATAGTTTTAGGATTTAATTATGGACTGAATTAATATGGATTAAAATGTTACTTAATATAAAATATGTAATTATTAGTGCTCAGATAATAAAAAATGGCGTTGTAATAGCCGTGCAATAATATTTCGAAAATTCACAGTAAATAAACACTATTATTTAATCATGCAAAGATAAATGCGATGCGTGTGCGTAAGCTGGTAAAATGCCGAAATGATAAAAATTGTGAATAATAATAATAATAATAATAATAATAATAATAATAATAATAATAATAATAATAATAATAATAATAATAATAATAATGATGATGGCTAGTAACTGTAATGGATTAATGAAACGCCGGTATTGATAAGAGGCTAATTATAGAAAAAAATATAAATATATATTTTTTAATTTTCCAAAAATATTAGAAGCATAAATAGGTATTTCGGAGGAGAGGCGGGACAAAATTTGGTGTCAACAACTTGTCCCTCTTTGCCCGGTAATGATGAAAAGAGTTGTCGGGCAAAGACGTTGACTCAATAGCCTATTTTGTCTCGGCTAAAGGAAACTTGAGAGGATTATGACCGAACTCCGACCTCTGAGTTGCCTACATATCTCGGGTTGCACGAGAATCAGGCCGAGTGTAGTTCTGGGATAACTACGACACCTTACGACTAATGAATTCCGACTGGCGCGAATCTTCGCAAAATATCGTCCCAGTGTTGAATTATGATGACACTGGTATTATGATAGAACTTAAGAATTCTGAAAACTGAATTGCTGGAATGCAAAAGAATACTTGTGATTAGAGACGAGTGTTCGAGGTAGATCCTTGACCCGTGTTGGGAAGTCTGATTATCCTTCCCGACAAATTGCCCCAGTTCGCTATCGAAGAAATAGTTCCACGAGTTGATGTGTGATGCCAACTTCGATATTGTCAAAAGCCACAAGCTAAAAACAATTGTTAGCAACAAAGAAATATATGTGTAAATAAGACAGGGTTGGAGAAGTTTACACTTGTAACCCCTGTTTTGAAAGTTGAATCCACAATATACTTTGGAGATGAATTAAATTTATGGCTTCCAATTAAGTCGACATTGATATCCACTTTAACGAGAGCTAAATCCACATCCACGTTTATTTTAAGGAAATATAAATATAAATCCACATCTACTGTACAAGAAATATAAATCCACATCCACATCTGAGTTGAAATTTGAAATACCCGCATTATAGGGTGGGTGCCTGAATTGAAATTTGAAATACCCGCATTATAAGGTGGGTGCCTGGATTGAAATTTGAAATACCCGCATTATAAGGTGGGTGCCTGGATTGAAATTTGAAATACCCGCATTATAAGGTGGGTGCCTGAACTGAAATTTAAAATCCACGTCCACTTCCACAATACAAAATGTAAATCCTCATCCACTTCCACATCCGTATTATACGGTACAAAAATAAATCCACTTCCACGTCTGTTTTATACGGTACAAAAATAAATCTACATCCACTTCCACGTCCGTATTATACAGTACAAAAATAAATCCACATCCACTTCCACGTCCGTATTATATGGTACAAAAATAAATCCACATCCACTTCCACCTCCGTATTATACGGTAAATAAATTCAGTTCCACGAATAAATCCACATCCACTTCCATAATGCAAAAATAAATCCACATCCACTTTCCAACGGTGCAAGAACATAGATCCACCTCCATTTTCACAAAATTTAAAAATAAATCCACTTTCACGTCCACAATGTTCATATGAATCCACATTCCTTTCCACAATATAAATCTACTTCCCCGTCCACATCCACAATGTAAAAAATGTAAATCCACGTCCACTTTAAAAATAGTATTGTAGAAAGGTATCCACGTTTATATCCACATCCTAATCCATGTCCCGTTGTGACGGAAGTTAAATCTATAATTATCCCCACAATTTAACATACGACGCAAGATTTCGATCTTGTTATCTTATTAAAATACCACATTCTAAAAGAACTTGTTAGCGACTTGAAATAAATAAATATGTATAAAGTGATGACAAAATTGAGGAATTCTAACCAATAACAGGTGACCAATGTCAGTATCCACTTTGGAGAAGGTTAAATCCACGATTATATGTACTTGATCCATCGAGAAATGCCACGAGCTAAAACAACTGTTAGTGATAAGAATATACAAATAGCTGGGTTTGAAAGAATTACGCCTACAGCCCATGGTTGAGAAGATAAATTCATATCCGCTGTTGCAATCAAAATTTCATGAAGAATGGAACAACATCCACCGTTTAGCGCTAGCTAAATTTACATCCACATTGAAAAATATTTGCCTTTTGCAGAAGGCTAACTCTTTGTTCACGTCCATAACTAAATTCTGAAGAAGAGTCAAATACACGCCACATCTATGTTAATTGAAACCTGTCTCATCAAAGAAAAGTTGTGAGTTTAAAGAAAATTGGTTGACTTGTGCTTGTTGGGGAACTTGGCCCTTGAATTGATTTTGCTTCGGTCGCGTCCACGTTATTCGATGCCCCACCAGATATTTTGCTTTGCCCGGGAGTTTCAGTTATAAGTAATAAAAGTGTATTTTGAGAATAACGAGATTTGGATGAATTCAAAGGGAAATACTTAGTGTCTCTAATAGATAAAATGATTGTGAAGATTCGAATTCAAACTTATCAACATTTTTAGAAAGATATGGGCGAACTTCATTTAAAGTTGTTGAACATCTAAGACCACCTTTGTACTACTTCTAAAAAAAATTGTCCCAGTTTCCAGTCCTGGAAGCGCTTGGTTCTAAACAATTGAAAAGTGAGAACTTATAATGAAAGTTTTTGGAAGCGGTTTGACCGATTTCAAAAATTTGTCCCAGTTTCAAGATATTAGGACATATGAATTTAAATAATGAGAAGACCAAAATTTTATAAAAATCATTATGTATCTCATGGGGACCAAAATGGTTGGACAAATCCAAGATATTGAAAATTTTAAAATCGAAGGGTCGAACCCGCCTTGGGTTGCCTACGTATCCCCAAAGGAATCAGGCCAGACGTAGTTCGTGAGTAAAAATAAGAAATTTTGAGTTTTTATTTTATTTTATTTTTTTTATTTTTTTTATTTAAAATGAGGGTTGAACCCGATGTGGGTTTCCTACGTATCCAAAAGGAAATCAGGCCACACGTAGTTCCAACCCACAAAACAAAGACATAGAAATATTTTGAAAAGAGCGGTCGAATCCGTTATGGGCTGCCTACGTATCCAAAAGGAATTCAGGCCAAACGTAGTTCATTACCCACAAAACAAAGACACCGAAATATTTTGAAAAGAGTGGTCGAACCCGATGTGGGCTGCCTACGTATCCAAAAGGAAGTCAGGCTAAACGTAGTTCATTACCCACAAAACAAAGACACCGAAATATTTTGAAAAGAGTGGCCGAACCCGATGTGGGCTGCCTACGTATCCAAAAGGAAGTCAGGCCAAACGTAGTTCATTACAACAACTGACAAAGTCTTAATTTAGAAAGACCGTAACAAAACATAGAAGCGACATGACAAAAAATAAAGGTTCTAGCTTATGCCTCCGGCCTATTACAAAAGGAAATTTAAACTTAAATTACTGAAACTCCCGGCGAACCGGGGCTAAGATAAAAATTCAATTCTTCAACTCAGGTCCTGGCTCGGCAGCCTATAAGGTCAGTGTTTCAGAAAAATCTTTGATTACCACAGCATAATCATCTTCATCTTCCACAAAAAAGTTCTTGATCCCTTCCACAATATCATCATAGGCAACTTCAATAGTCAGATCTGAAGTTTTGGAGGTGGCAGGTTTTGAGAAAGTTTGATCAATGGTAGGAATGGGTTTTGGCAAGAAACTCTCCTTTCCTTTATTCTTTCGTGCTTTCTTCACTTCTTGCTCAGTTGCTTCATATCCCAAACCAAATGTAAACTGTTGCGCAGGGAGAACTACAGGCTCAACCCGCCCATTTAATGTCTTCCCTAACCCAAGTCCAGGTTGGTACCCATTTTTTAGCATTTCCTTTGCAACCATGATTGCGGCGCATGACCTTTTTGATTCTTGAGTTTGACACACTTCACCCACTCTAGTAACATTCACAACCTCCCAAGCATGGTAAGTTGTTCCATCGAACCCTCCTGTTGCCTCAATGAATGGGATGGATTGCTCTCGATAGATAGACGTGTCACCTTCTCCATGTATGCATATTTGTTGTTGATCCCACTCAAATTTGACAGTTTGGTGAAAAGTAGATGGTACAGCTCCAGCCAGATGGATCCACGGTCTTCCTAACAGCATGTTGTATGTCGTGGAGATATCAAGTACTTGAAAATCCATAACGAACTCAACAGGTCCAATCAGCACATTCAACTCTATTTCTCCAATAGGACGTCTTTGAGCCCCATCAAATGCTCGAATATTCATATCACTTGTCTTAAGCTCGCTAATATTATATCCGATCTTCTTCAGACTTGTTAGTGGACAAATGTTAAGTCTAGAGCCCCCATCAATCAACACTTTAGACACAAACATGTTACGACACTTGACAGTTATATGGAGTTCTTTGTTGTGACTACATCCCTCTGGTGGCAGTTCTTCATTATCGAAGCTGATTCGATGACTGTCAAGCACGCGCCCAACTATTTCAGCTAACGTCTCACTAGTTGTTTCACTTGGAACATACGCTTCACTCAAAATTTTCAAGAGGGCATTTCTGTGTACATCCGAACTCAAAAGCAAAGAGAGGATAGGAATCTGAGCATTGGTTTTTTTCAACTGATCCACAACTGAGTATTCGCTGGCCTTAATTTTTCTTAAAAAGTCTTCTGCCTCGGCTTCTGTCACAACCCTTTTGGGAGGCACATTGCTTTCTTTAGTTTGCCTCAATCTAGCTAGCTCTTCCGGGGTGTAGCACCTTCCGGACCTGGTCATTCCTGACGTCTTAGTCTTGTCAGTGATCGTTTCCTTTCCTCGACATTCCATCACAGCTTGTTGATAATTCCACGGTACGGCTTTGGTATCAAGCACTGGTAACTGATTTGGTGCTTGAATTACTTCCACAGGTGTTGATGAAGCTCCTAATATCTCGATAGGTACAAAACCCCTTATCACTATAGCCGGAGAAGCAACGGCTACAAGACCATGATCTTCCACGCTATCCACAGGCACTATGAATTTGGCTGGATCGTCATCATTTTCATCTATTCCAATCATATTTATCGTGGCCCCATCATGGTTCGGGAGTGGATTGTTAACCACGTTTGGTGCCGGTTGTTTAACCATGCTCTGTTTTGCTTCAATAAGATCTTCAACCTTGTGTTTCAATGCGTAACAACGATCAGTGGAATGGCCTTTTACCCCCGAATGATATGCACACGTTTTAGTGGGATCAAAGTTTCTAGGTAATGGATCTGGAATTCTTCCTTCCACAGGATATATTAAGCCTGAAGCTTGCAGTCTTTCAAAAACAACGCTCAATGGCTCTCCCAATGGTGTAAAATTGCGGAAAGGTCTATTTGGGCGAGGTGCGGATGCATTGTTTGGATGATGAGATTGTGATGGTGGAGCTGGGTATGTTGGTGGTCGTGGAGCTCGGTATGTTGGCTGTGTGTTGTAGACGGGGTAGGAAATTTGTGGTGATTGAGGCGGGTAAGATGACAAAGCTTGGTTGTATGGATGTGACGAATATTGGAAATATTGTGAGTGGAGAGCGTTAGACTTGTATCGCGGAGGTTGTTGGTGGTGGTATGAGGTGCTTCCTAGAGCCATTACCGCTGCCACGTCCTTTTCTTTTTTCTTTCCATTTCCAAGAGCACCAGTTTGTATGGCCTTACTAGTAGACTGCAATGCTGCTAGACTTGTTATTCTCCCTGTCTTAATGCCATCTTCGATCATGTCCCCAGCTTTGATCACTTCCGCAAAAGTTTTTCCGCCCATTGTCACCAAACGTTCATAGTACTCCGGTTCTAGTGCCTGAATCAAGAAAGTAACCATTTCTGTTTCCTCCATGGGCGGGTGTACCCTAGATGCTTCCTCCCTCCGCCGTATAGCATATTCTCGGAATGATTCGGTTGACTTCTTCTTTAATTTTGTAATTGAGATTCTGTCAGGAGCGATCTCAACATGAAACTTGTAATGATCCACAAAAGCATTTGCCAAGTCATCCCAAGTACGCCATTTGGTTGTATCTTTCTTGGAATACCATTCCAAATCTTTTCCACTCAAACTCTGATTAAATAGTTTGACTCTTATCCCTTCGTTCTTTCCCACACCAATCAACTTTTCGCAATAGACCTTCAAATGGAAGAACGGGTTTCCCGACCCATCAAACTTCTCAAATTTTGGAATCTTGTAACCTGGTGGCAATTCTACTTCAGGAAATGCACATAATTCCTCATACCTCACGCTTTGGTTACTACCAAGTCCACGCAAACTTCTCATAGCATCCTCCAAACTTTTGAGCTTTCTATTTACCATTTCATCGTTAACTGCTCTTACCTCCTTTTCGACTTCGACATAATGATCAACATCTGTGTGACCTAGTCCTTGGGTTTGTGTCATGGGTGGAGCTGTGGTATAAGTATATACCGGCGGAACTTGATGCGCATTAGTAACATCATGTGTCGGCGGTATGAACTGAGTCTTTGAAGAGGCGGTTGTAAACAAAAGAGGAGCATTTTGAGTAACTAAGTGGGCGAGGGGTTCGGAATGAACTGGTTGAGAAGTGGTAAAATAGTTTGCTTGGTTAAGTTCATCCAAATTTGGGAATGGAGGTGGCATAGGCAAAGTCTGACGAACCCCCTCAGATGGAGTCATATGTGGCGGAGTTTGAGAAAATTACCGATTTTGAAGTACCATGTGACTTAGTTCAGCAACTCGTCGCTCCAGACGAGCAATGATCTCCAAATGTGTTTCTGGTTCACTAGAGGACGTGGGATCACTCGTGATCGGTAAACTAAGAGATGACTCAGATGAAGTGGTTGCATTGATCAAACTTTGCTCCATTTTAGAACGAGTCTTTTTAGTTAACCAGGTGATTAGTGATGAGTCAGAGTCTGATTTCTTGGCTCTAGACCGTGTGAAATATGGATGCTCCGCCAGTTCCCCTTTAGCACAAGTCAACCTTTTTGTTTTGAAAAATAGTTTGAAAGAAAAAAGATAAAACAAGAAAGAAAAAGAAAAACGAGTCAGTATACTGTAAGGACATGTTATTGCACATAAACACATTATTGCGCATAATACATCGCGTTCTATAATGCAAGGGACCTCTTTATGCCAGAGGTAGGCCTAACGAACATTTGAAGGACAAATATGTGTTTTGTGTATCATTCCATAACTCTTCCTAAGACTAATTTACAAGAATAATAAAAATTTTATTACATGCCAGTTTAATAATACAATTCAAAGTTAATCTAACACTTCATCTCCACCAATTTCTTTTAGTTGTCTTCAACCCTTCGGCATTAATTGGATGCTCCACGACAACCTGCAACAAAATGTCAGTTTTTCTGAAATATTTATCTATAGAGTACTAGGTCCACATATTCCACACATTTGTCCTTCAAATAACGTACATAAATAGTGAATAGTGTCACTTAGAGTCATGGACTCATTTGGACATTTGGTAAGGTTGACTAATGAACTCTCAATACACCAAGGGTATTAAGCTTCCTAGGTTTAAAATGATGCATGTCCTTACAAGGTTTTGGTTTTCTCTCTACCCTAGGTAGACTAAGAGTGGGTTTACTAGACACAAGGTTCCCGAGCAGACTGCTCGAGTGAGAAGGCTACGCGGTCCCCGTTATTCGGGCACCCCGCGCACACGCCAACTCTCCTAAAATTTGGATTCTATGAAGAAATTTGCAGGTGCACTAAACACACCTCGCGTGTACGTGTGATAGTGTGAGTTTTCCAGAAATGGAGGAAATATGAACGGAATGCCAGTTTAAGGAAAGCAGTAACATAGAAAACTTGTCATAATAAAGCAGTCATTTAAAAGCACATAAGAAAATAATAAAGCAAAAATAAAGGCAAAACACCCAAAACAACCAATTAATTAATTATTAACCTAAGTTGTTATGGTTAAGAACCTAAAGGTCCCCAGCAGAGTCGCCAAGCTGTTACACCCGGTTTTTAACCGGGTTGAATTAGGAGTACAACATTTTGGTGATTCCTATTTTGTTTTATTTAAGGAGTCGCCACCTAATTAATTTAACGGTGAATTAGGACACCTAGATGTTAACTAAGGTAAAGTTAAAACTACACCTCCGTTAATAGTCTGCTTAACCAATGTGATTCTAGGTAAGGGCTCTATATTATCCTAAAGGGAAGGGGTTAGGCATCCTTCAAAATCCGCTAACTACGGTTATCCGGCCAAACCTAGGTTAATTAATTAGATTAAATACAATGCTTAAATTTTAGAAAATGACTTAAAAATGTTGCTAAAGTTAAAAACAAGAAAGTAATGCAGTTAAAATAAGATTTACAGAAAATATAATAATTTGTATAAAAGAAGAACGTTAAAGGCTATTTTAAAACAAGGCTTATAAAGGTTTTAAGAAAAATATAACAATGTTGCATAAAATAAGATTTAGGAGAATATAATGATTTGCATAAAAGAAGATTTTAAATGTTATTCAAAATAAGATTTGTATAGTGATTTGCATAAAAGAGAACTTCAAATGCTATTTGAAAATAAGATTTATAAATGTTGTTAAGATTTTAAGTAGAAATATAATAGTGCTATTTAAAATAAGATTGGTATAATGGTTTGCATAAAAGAGGACTTTAAAATGCTATTTAAAATAAAATTCATAAATGTTGTCAAAGCCTTAAACGAAAATATAATAATGCGATTAAAAATGAGATTTACAGAAAATATAATAGTTTGCATATAAGTAACGTTTTTAGTAAATTTGAACTTTGAAACAAGATGATGTTATGTGAATATGGCGATGTAGAAAAATCTAAACTTAAATAGAATGCAAAGGAAGTAAGTTTTCTTTCTCTTTATTTGACTATATTTGGTTAAAATATGCATAATTGGGTGAATCTTGGAAACCATGTTTATAAAATATACTTATATTTGCATATCAATAACGTTTTGAAATGTACATGATAGCAAGAATAAAATATGATTCCCTTTACTTAAAATATATAGCCTTGCCATTTAGCAAATCAATTATTCCAAATAAAATAAATATTAGACATTATAAATAGTTTTAACATGAAAAGAAGAAAATAAAACTTATGGAATTGATTGTTAGTCTTCCTTAAACTAACTACCCATTACTAAACTAAACCTACTAATTCATTAGGATTCATCTAAGTTAAAAATAAAATAAGATAAGGTTAGTCATACAAAGCAAATCAAAATATACAACAATAAAATAAGGTAGAGGGAAAGAAAAAGATGAAATGGATCCGGCCATTTTAAGGCCCAACTGCTGGAACTGTTCACGTGATTGGGCTTAGGCCCAGTGAGTTTTTCTTTATATTGATGCTGCGGACAGGGCTAGACACGAGAGAAGATTTCGTTGGGCTTTTAGCCCAACATCGAATGTGGAAGAAGATATGATGGTCATGCATAAAAATGAAAGGAAAAGGATTAGTACATAACCAATAAATAAAGTTAAATATATAAAATATAAACTCAAAACGAATCTGTAGATTATGTATATACGGTGTATATTTAAGTATACCTCATGTATACGCATTCCTAAACATACTTCAACGAGATATACTTGCAACATATGCAGAATTCTAACAAAGGTGTATATTGATGCTATGGAATACATTACAAGGCTTAACTAATGCATATTCACTCATTCATTCGAAAAGACTTCAGATACTTCGAACCTACAACAAATATCCCACTGCCTGTGTTCTAAGACACTAGCACAACACAAAGAAAAAATACAAACTGAATGGCAATCCTCTTATATTTCTCAAATTTTATCCTTGACATGGTTTATATCATATTGGATTCAACTACTTCAACAAAATGATAACTAAGCTAGCAAATAATTCAAAGATTTCAAGGGGGGTACATACAACATGTATGCATAAAATTTGACCAAAATAGGACCGCAACCATGTATCATAATTTTCCCAGAATACTAGATAGATTCACATATGCTACAAGTTGCATTTAACAATCTTTCTACACACACTCTGCGACTTTGGAATACCCAACCAATCGACCTAGACTCATATCATGGACACATATTTAACAAGAGCGACAACAAGACCATACTAAACAAATGAAAGACCAGAACTTGAACTACTCCCACATTTAGCAGCCAGGTTTGAAACTACACCCAGAAGTTATTGAAAGATGGGTACTCAACTGCCTCTTAACAGGGTAAGCATATATTTATGACCTAGACTTGAAGGAATATGCCTGATCGCACAAGTTGAATCAAAGGTAAAACCATGTTTGTCTAGGACTGCTTTAAGCTATAATAGCACATAAGAATGTGACCAACCTTAATGTCACAGGGAATCATGCATGGAACAAGCTTATTAGAGCACCTAATTTATTTGCTCTAAACTACAATATTACTCCTATCAATAAGATACTGCCAGACTAATACAAGTTCTGCCTACATTTTTTGAAAACAATCAACACCTATTTTTCATTACGGAATGGCCGACCTTATCATGACAGCCATATTAATCAACATAGAATACTTATTCAACATAAATACTGACCTAAAGAACACTTTAAGGCAGTTGAGATAACATGCTGAACTAATCAATCCAAAACACAAAAAAAAAAAACCATAACCTCTTAATCATACTTAGACTATTAGCAACAAAGGAACTAGCCAACATCAAATTAAATGGCTATTAATCATGCTCAAACCACTACCAATTAGAGGAGTAACCATCAAGATAAGCATACAACGATTACCCTATCCTACATGACCACAGATTAAATGACATGCCCTGTATAACATAGAAAACTGGACTCAAGGCAGCAACAGTTAAATGACCAGCCATCATTTTCAACTCAACTGTCTAAACATTATGCAACGCAGCTTCAGATTTAACAAAAAAACGAATCAATGCATGAACATGTTTGACAGGACCAGTTGACTCAACACATCATAAATAAATGATTCATATTTTTTAAACAGACAATGGGCTAAATGATAATACAAGATTTAGGCATACAAACATGATTAGCAAATCTCTAACCAAACTGAACCTATAACTAATCACATTAGCCATGGATAACATGTACCTAAACAAGTAGGCTGAAGTTAGTTGATAAAATACGTTCTCCATATATATTAATCAAACCAATCGCTCAGCATGTTTTAGCCAATAAACCAAATAATTCATATGCTGGACAGATATGAAATCTCATCAACCTAACCCAAACAGAAACCAACATAACATCTGTTACTCCTAACAACTATTAGACTAATTTACAAGCTAACTAACAAACACATGAAACACCTAAAACACATAAGACAAACAGAGAGCATTTAATTTACTGATAAATTCATAAAAGAAGAGATGTTTACCGACCTGATTAGCATGTTTAGTAACTAGGTAAATTATCTCCCATAACCATATTCCTTTTGACTAAATCGAACTGAACATGAATATGATTCATACATGGACTGTCCTAACACATACACAGATACTGAATACACAAATCCATAGAGGCAGAAAATGAATCGACACAGAACAAACAAGCCTAATAAGAAATTAAAAATTAAAAAAAGAAACGCGAAAGGGAAAGGAGAATCACCTGCTTCGGGTGCAGCGAAGTGGGTACGAGGCCTTCGATCTACACTCAAACTTATCGAATCTAGGCTCGTGTACCTCAGATTCAATGCAATATAAAAAGGGCGAAATAAAATAGAAAATCGATTTAGTATGTTAAATCGATATCAAGAATGTTACGACTGCTGCTAACTTAATGCTTTCTAGGGGGATTGTTGCGATTCAAAGACTCGATATTTTCAAAGATTCAAGGGATTCGTGGTTTTTTTTTCGATCTTCTTTTCCAGGGATCCTCAGGTTCCAGAGCTCGTTTTTGCAAGGCAATTTTGGGGGTTCTAAAACCTGTCTAATTTCGAGGGATTGCCCGTTTTTCTCCCTTTTTTTTTTTATTCAACTCAACAACTTATTTATAGGGTTTTTTTTAGTTTTGTTTGAAGGAAGAGAGAGAAGAGCGGGTGACAAAGGGAAGTGGGGGACAGAGGGAAGTGGGAGCTGGGTGTAGGCGGCGGTGGTGGGGTTGGGAGATGATGAAGAGGAGCGGCGGTGGTGGGGAAACGAGAGAGAGGAGGGAGCGAAGAGAGAGAGAAAGAGGAGAAAAAGAAAAAAAGGGGGGGGGGGGGGTGTCGGCTGAAGGAAAAATATGAAACCCTAAGGTTTCATATTTTGTTAAAAGGGTATTTGGGCCGGGTCGGGTACAAATCAACCGGGTATGGGCTGGTCTGTTTGAATGAATAGTGGGCTGAAAAATGTTGGGCTGGGTATTAAAAATGTGGATTGGTCCGAAAATTGGGTTGGTTTCACAAATTAGGCTTTAGCCCAAAATAGTTTTAGGATTTAATTATGGACTGAATTAATATGGATTAAAATGTTACTTAATATAAAATATGTAATTATTAGTGCTCAGATAATAAAAAATGGCGTTGTAATAGCCGTGCAATAATATTTCGAAAATTCACAGTAAATAAACACTATTATTTAATCATGCAAAGATAAATGCGATGCGTGTGCGTAAGCTGGTAAAATGCCGAAATGATAATAATAGTTAATAATAATAATAATAATAATAATAATAATAATAATAATAATAATAATAATAATAATACTAATAATAATAATGATGGTTAGTAACTGTAATGGATTAATGAAACGCCGGTATTGATAAGAGGCTAATTATAGAAAAAAATATAAATATATATTTTTTAATTTTCCAAAAATATTAGAAGCATAAATAGGTATTTCGAAGGAGAGGCGGGACAAAATTGGGTGTCAACACACCCTGGCCACCACTTGGCTCTGTCCCTGCTGATATATGCCATGAACCAAACAACCCACAAGTTATGTTGGGATTAGTTATACTGAAATTAATTATGTTGGATTAATTCTCTGTTAATTCTTCACCTAGAGTATTCGACAGCTAGAATGAGACAGACATAGGAGTAAATAGAAAGTATCTTTTTTCATTGAAGAATGATGAGTTTGTATTTGTACAAGTGTATATATATACAATGCATTCTAACTAACTCTAACTAAGCCACTTACCACTAACTAACTACAGCTCATTGACAGCTGTATAGTCATGTGAGCATCATGTGATCCCTTTAATACTCCCCCGCAAACTGTGCAATGAGAACAAATTGAACATTCCCAGTTTGCCTAACAAGAACTCATGCTGAGTCTTTCCAAGACCTTTTGTCAAGATGTCAGCCAACAGTAGTGTAGTAGAAACATAATCTGTGTGTACTAACCCTTCCTCAATTTTCTCCCTAATGAAGTGGCAATCTATATCTATATGTTTTGTTCTCTCATGATATATTGGGTTTGCAGCAATCTGGAGAGCTACTTTGCTATCACAATATAACTTTATTGGAGGCTTCAAACTTGTCCCTAGTTCTTTAAACAGTCCAACCAACCAAAATATCTCTGCAACAGCATTTGCCATGCTTCTATATTCATCCTCAGCTGAACTTCTTGACACTGTATTCTGTTTCTTTGACTTCCAAGACAGTAACGAGCCTCCTAGTTTTACCACAAATACACTCACTGATTTTCTGCTCATAGGACATGTTCCCCAGTCTGCATCATAATAAACTGAAAGTTCAGATGTATTTTCAGATAACAGCAAGATACCAAGGCCTGGTGCATTCTTCAAGTATATCACCACCCTCAAAGCTGCCTCCATGTGTGACTTCTTTGGGCTATGCATGAACTGACTCAGATTCTAAACAGTGAAGCAGATGTCAGGTCTAGTCATTGTTAAATACAACAACTTACCAACCAATTTTAATAACTTCTAGGATCCTGAAGGAGTTCATCATTAGAACTGGTCTTACAGTCTTGATCAAACTCCACACTGGTAAGTCTTTGATTGAACTCTATGGGTGTACTAGCAGGTTTTGAACCTGCCAGCCCTATGTCAGAAATGAGGTCCAGAGCAAACTTCCTTTGACATAATAGAATCCCCTATTTACTTCTAGCAATTTCAAGAGCAAGGAAGTACTTCATCTCCCCCAGGTCCTTGATCTTGAAATGATGTTGCAACATCTTCTTAGCATCCTCAAAGAGTGAAGGAGAAGAGCCAGTGATGAGGAGATCATCAATATAAACTAGGATAAGCACTATGTCAACACTAGAGGATTTAAAGAACAGGGAATAATCATGGTGGCTTTGTTGGAAACCTGAAGCAATAAGAGTTTCACTAAGCTTCAAGCTCCACTGCCTAGAGGCTTGTTTCAGACCATACAATGATTTCTGAAGCTTGCATACCAAAGAATGCTCTCCCTGTCTTAAAAGACCAGGAGGGGGAAGAATATAAACACCCTCCACTAAGTCCCCATGAAGAAAGGTATCGAAGACATCTATTTGATGCAATTTCCAACCCTTCATAGCAACAAGAGACAAAATAGCCCTAACAATCACCATCTTTACCACTAGAAAGTCTCCTGGTAATCCAGCCCTTCTTGTTGGGTGTACCCTTTGGTTATCAATCTGGCTTTATATCTGTTAACCTGCCCATGAGCGTTGTATTTCACCTTGAAACCCCACTTGGAACCTATAGCCCTCTTATCTGCAGGAAGGGGAACTAACTTCCATGAATGATTATCTCCTAGAACCTATAATTCTTTCTTACAAAACTTTAAGACACGAGTCTGACGAAGCAGCATAAGACATATACTTAGAGATATGATACAAGGAACTGGATGAAGCAATAAGAGCTTTACTAAGCTTCAAGATCCACTGCCTAGAGGCTTGTTTCAGACCATACAATGATTTCTGAAGCTTGCATAACAAAGAATGCTCTCCCTGTCTTAAAAGACCAGGAGGGGGGAGAATATAAACACCCTCCACTAAGTCCCCATGAAGGAAGGTATCGAAGACATCTATTTGATGCAATTTCCAACCCTTCATAGCAACAAGAGACAAAATAGCCCTAACAATCACCATCTTTACCACTAGAAAGTCTCCTGGTAATCCAGCCCTTCTTGTTGGGTGTACCCTTTGGTTATCAATCTGGCTTTATATCTGTTAACCTGCCCATGAGCGTTGTATTTCACCTTGAAGACCCACTTGGAACCTATATCCCTCTTATCTGCAGGAAGGGGAACTAACTTCCATGAATGATTATCTCCTAGAACCTATAATTCTTGATTCATTTCCTCAACCCATTTAGGGTGTTGCCATGCTTCCTCATAGGATCCAGGCTCCTTAATAGCTGAGAAATTGCACAAAACTTTAAGACACGAGTCTGACGAAGCAGCATAAGACATATACTTAGAGATATGATACAAGGAACTAGATGAAGCAATAAGAGCTTCACTAAGCTTCAAGCTCCACTGCCTAGAGGCTTGTTTCAGACCATACAATGATTTCTGAAGCTTGCATAACAAAGAATGCTCTCCCTGTCTTAAAAGACCAGGAGGGGGGAGAATATAAACACCCTCCACTAAGTCCCCATGAAGGAAGGTATCGAAGACATCTATTTGATGCAATTTCCAACCCTTCATAGCAACAAGAGACAAAATAGCCCTAACAGTCACCATCTTTACCACTAGAAAGTCACCTGGTAATCCAGCCCTTCTTGTTGGGTGTACCCTTTGGTTATCAATCTGGCTTTATATTTGTTAACCTGCCCATGAGCGTTGTATTTCACCTTGAAGACCCACTTGGAACCTATATCCCTCTTATCTGCAGGAAGGGGAACTAACTTCCATGAATGATTATCTCCTAGAACCTATAATTCTTGATTCATTTCCTCAACCCATTTAGGATGTTTCCATGCTTCCTCATAGGATCCAGGCTCCTTAATAGCTGAGAAATTGCACAAAACTTTAAGACACGAGTCTGACGAAGCAGCATAAGACATATACTTAGAGATATGATACAAGGAACTGGATGAAACACTGGCATGCTTAGTGGATTCATGGATAAATCATGTAGCCAAGCAGGTGGCTTTATAACTCTGCCTAATCTGGTAATAGAATCAGAAGTTAAGGGTGGAACATTAAGAGGTAGCTGATCATCAATTATGTTCTCATTATCTGCAGCAATTATAGCAGGTTCTGCCTCATCAGCAACCGAATCATCTGAAGCATCATCTATGATTTCATTTCCTCCAACCATGGCATCCTCATTGGGTACTAGTGAGGGGTTGAGAGGCAAGACATCACTAACTGTAGCAGGAACATCCCTTATCACAGTAAAAAGATCAAAAGCAAATTTTTCAGGGTGATGTGTAACTGGTGATCTATCTGGAAAAGAACCAGGCTTGAAGGAGAAAATGTCTTCCCTAAAAGTAACATCCCTGCTCACAAAAAACATATGGTTAGCAAAATTATATAGTTTGTACCCCTTCTAAGTAGTAGAGTATCCCATATGGACTGCCTCTATAGTTCTTGCCCTAAATTTGTCCCCTTTGTGTGCAACATTTGTGGCATAGCATCGACACCCCAATATTCTCAGGTTAAGGAGATTTGTTTTTCTTCCATAGAAACATCAAAAGCTGATTTTCCAGTTAAAGCAGTTGATGGGACTCTGTGAATCAAATAAGCTGCAGTTTGAATACAAATACCCCAAAACCTCAAAGGAATTGAACCTTGAAACCTGAGAGATCTGGCTACTTCTAGAAGTTGTCTATGCTTTCTCTCCACCACCCATTTTTTTGGGGTGTCTATGCACAGTAACTCTAATTAACAATACATGTACTACTGAACAAAAATTTGCAAGAAGAATTAAAAAATCCAGTCCCATTGTCACTTCTAAAAACCTTGATTGTACTATCAAACTGAGTTTTAACAAGTTACAAGAAGTCTTTCAACACAACAGGTACATCACTTTTAAGCTTCAACAAGAATATCCAAACCATACTACTATGATCATCTACTAAGGTAAGGAAAAGTTTGTTCCCATCATGAGTGGGGACCCCATACATCACTATGAATGATATCAAATAATTTATTTGCTCTAGTTGTACGTTGTGGAAATGGAATTCTAGTTTGTTTAGCTATGGGGAAAATGGGACAGAAATTACTTTCACTATGATTAACTAGATGCATTTGTTCAAGAATTTTGTGGGGGACATGTCCCAATCTTCTGTGCCACAAGTCTCTCTTAGCTACCATATTCACTGCTACTAATTGTTGCCGTATCTTGTACTTTGAGTTCCAATAGTATAAATCTTCCATCATTTTACCAATCCCCTTCACCTATCTAGTGAGAAGATCCTGTAGTACGCAGAAATCAAGGTAGAATTTCATGATACAATTCAGTTCCCTTGTCAATTTTGAAACTGAAAATAAGTTCATCCTAAAAGCTAAAATATATAGAACATTACTTATTTCGCCTTGACCTACATCACACTTTCCAACATGAACTATTGTTCACTTCTATCCCGTAAATGCACTGTACCAACTCCTTTATGACTAGTAATGGAAGACAACATCTCAAAACGACAAACCATATGATTAGTTGCCCCGATGTCTACTATCCAATATTTTGGGAGTCTACTAGCCACTAAAGCATAAGTCATACCGGCCATATGAGTTGCTGGTGCAGATGTATTGTTTGTGTTGAGCAACTGCTGCACTTGAAGATATTGATCTGGTGACAGGGTCACATTCACTCCTTTAGCACCTCCTGTTCCTCCTGAAATACTTGAATGTTGTCCAAACTGCCCATGGTGTGTATTACCTGAATATTGTCTATGATGTGTATTATAATTTCCTGTCATTGCAGCTCCTTGCTTTGAGTGTCCAAGCTGTCCATAGTAGTGTGCTTGAGATTTTCCATACTATACTTGTGAGTGAGCATTGCCTTTCGATCATTGAGACCCTCCAATAACATTGTTAAGATTGAGATTGTTGAGCTCTAGGTCCACCACATGACGCATTACTATGGCCTCCATGTGATGCATTGCCAGGACCAGCACATGATGCATTGCCAGGACCAGCATATGATGCATGTGTGCAACTGGTTTCTTCTTTCCCTTGAAATTCTCAAGATAACCAATAAGTTGATAACAGTCATCTATAGTGTGTCCATGCCTCCTGCAATGTTCACATTGATCATTCCAATTTCGTTGCTGCTTAGATTTCTGATGTCCACGCCCTTGTCCATGTCCACCTTTTGCACTCCACAAAGAAACAATGTCATTTCCATCTCCAAAAAATGTGTCTCTGTGCTATGACAGATCTGTGGCTCTCTTTCTCCACAATCATAACATACGTTTGATTCAAGGTAGGTTTAGTTGACTTCATAAGTATCTGTCTTTTCGATTGAGCATAAGTATCATTCAGCCCACTCTGAAATTGAAGCAATCGTTGTTGTCACAAGTAATCAACATAGTCCTTGGACTTTGAACAACTACAATTGGGTGATGGTACTATTGTATCATACTCCACCCATAATTCCTTCAATTTGGTGAAGTAAACAGAAACAGAGTCCGTACCTTGTGTAATCGTTGCAATTTCTATGTGCAATTGAAAAATTCTCATACGATTGACCTTGTCGAATCGCTCTTTCAGATCCTCCCAAACAAGATGAGCATCTGATGCATAAAGGATTCGACTCAGCAAATTTGGAGCTACTGAGTTGATTATCCATGATAAGACTATCACATTGCACATATACCAATATTCATACAACTTCTCTTCAAATTGATCATCTGTGCAGGTCCCTAACACAACCCCTAATTTCCTCTTCGCTTGCAATGCTAGATGCATCGATCTTCTCACAAACCGCAGTTCTCAGATCCCGTCAATTTCACTAGAATCAACACGGAACCATGAGTATTTGATGCGCTCACATACAATGGATGAGTATAGTCAATTTTGGTTTCCACCGCCATTGATACAACTTGTGTTTCTCCATTATCGATTGCTATTGATGCAATTTGAGTTTCGCACAGTTCTCCCTAATCGCTATAGTGCTCTGATGCCATGTTAACTAGGGGTGGGTGTTTGGTTCTTCGATTCGATTTTTTTGAATTTTGATTCTTCGGTTTTCGGTTTTTCAATAGTGAGTACCGACCACCGAACCGAACTAATTCGATTCGGTTTGGTTTTTTCAAGTTTGGTTCAATTTTTAAAATTCGGTTCTTTGGTATTTATATTTGGATGGAGCAACTAAGAAAGATTAAATAAAAGTCCTCTGACTCATGATGACAACAAGCACACTAAGCAGCAGCAAGAAAGAAATCAGCCTCTCTTAGTCAGTCATCGCAATCACCGGCTCGTCGGTCGCTCACTCTCTAGTCTCTTCAGTTCTTCATGTTCACTCTTGTAAGGGCTAGTGGGCAGCGACTAGGGTTTATTTTAGTCAAAGACTAGGAAATAAGAAAATATTAGGAAGGAGGACTGAAGTCTAATGGGAATTTGGGAATGTGCTTGGGTTGGAATGGATCTGTAAAAGGGAATTTAGGAATGGATTGGGTTGGGCCAAGCTGAGAGCCAAATTTTGTACTTTATGTTGTAAAATTTCGGTTCTTCGGAGTACCTTAAAACCGAGAATCGAACCGAACACCGTAATTTTAGAAAAAACCGAACCGAAGAACTGAATTAGTTCGATTCGGTTCGATTTTTCGATTTTCGGTATTTATGTCCACCCCTAATTTTAACTTTTCACCTACAGTATTCGACTGCTAGAATGAGATAGACATAGGAGTAAATAGAAAGTATCTTCTTTCATTGAATAATGATGAGTTTGTATCTGCACAAGTATATATATACAATGCATTCTAACTAACTCTAGCTAAGCCACTTACCACTAACTAACTACAACCCATTGACAATTGTACAGTCATGTGAGCATCCCGTGATCTCTTTAATATTCTCCTCGTATTATTTCCTATTGACCGTTTAGTCTGTTGTATTAAAGTTAACATGCATTGCATAATTTATGGGAAGATGTTTGTTTACAAAAATACTTTCCACCTTATTTAGTATCTTATTTAGTAGAAAAAGGGTATGAGGGACCTTAGGGGTATTTTTATCATTTTTATTATTTTATCCAGGGATAACTAATCTTGATACTATTATTTCACCCTGATAATTTATCCCGGTGCTATTTCTAATCCGGATATAACTTATTTCAGAATTCGTAACCAAATAAGGAATAAGGTGGTACTAAATTTTTCTCCCAAGACTATTTAGCATACTAAAGTAACAGGACGAAATTTAAAAAGGGAGCCTCTTTTGAGGTCATCTGTGGAGACACGGGATAGGTATGAACTCAAGAAAGTCTCAGCTCGAAATTTCTCTGAAGCTGGTGATTAATTTGGTTTCTGAAGTCAACTCTCTACATCTAAATTTTTTTAATGCCTCTTTGACTTTGAAAACAATTCAAGAGAAACCAATAGTAGTTTATCTTGAGAGAATTTTTTAAAATGGTCACTCAAGTTAAGGAAATCGTCTATCAAATTTTAATTAAAATGGGTTTGAGTCCCACATAGTATATAAAGTAGTTTATAAAGTACCAACTAAGATTTCCGGTAGGGTAAAGTTCAAAATCCGGCAGTCATATCTTTAAAATATAAAGTCAGATTTGAGTGACTTTATTGATATAAAATAAAGCAAAGTGACTTTACCACACAATTTTCTTAACTTGAGTGACCATTTGAGAAATTCACGCTAGTGTATCTATGGAGAATTATATGGATAGCATTGATGAGAATACTCGGAAATTTCAGGATTGCGATGTCTCTTCTAGGGCTGAGAAGATGGTTAGTTATAAGGGAAAGGAAATAGTTGCTTATGAGGATCAAATTGAAGAAAGCAACATATGGTTAGAGAGAGATTTTCGTCAGTTGAATGAGTGTTAGAGGGAATTCCTCTAAAAGAATAGCTGAGAATGATGAGGAATATCAGGCAGAAAAAAAGCCAAAAGGTGGAAACTTGAATCTTTCTTTGGCTTTACCTGATGTTGATATACAATCTTCACTTGAACTATCAAATAACAACACAAGGATCGGCTATTTCAGGAACGGCTCCTTGTTGTCGTGCTATTCCCATCCTTTCTCCCACAACCTAAGCTACTCGCTTACCCTGAGTTCGGAAGAGGATAGTGAGTATTCTGTCAAGGGACTTAATTGGTCGGATTTTACATTGCCTTGTGGAAGTAGTTTAGCTCTAAATTTTAAACTGGTCAATAAGGAAATACTATGTGATAATGATATTGATAGGATTAGCAGCTCCAATAGCAATTCGCTTTTCCTGTTCGAGTTGCCTGCAAGACCAACAGGCGATTCGAGAGTATCAGGAAGTATGGATCCTTGGAGAATCCTTGGAGAAATAGTTTCGCAGTGTGTTCCTCATATGGCTCAGATGTACAAGAACTTCCTGATGGAACAGTTGAATCAGCAAAAGAATACTTCAGAAACCTAATTGCAATTCCTGAGAAGAATGATTTGTTGGTCAGCCTTCAGAACACGCTTAATGACAGAACTGATCTTACCGTTGAGACTCTCTCAAAGTGTAATAAGACTCAACTGGAAATTTTTGTTGCAATAAAAATGGGTTTTGGAAGCTTCTTATCTTTTGAAACCCACCTTCAAGACACTGAATTAATGGAGATTTTCGCTTATGAAAGGTGTCGAAATATTCACTGCAAGAGGGTGTTACCTGTTGATAATTGCAAGTGAAAAATTTGTTCGAGAAACAAGGGATTCTGCAACGTATGCATGTGTCAAGTATGTTTGAACTTAGATTATGCCAATGGTACTTGCAGTTGGGTTGGTTATTCCTGTTACTTTGGTTGGATTATTCGTAACTTGCATATTTACTATATAGGAGTGATGATTAGTTGGAGTACCTTTAATTAATTAACATCTCTTCTTGATTAACCTCTGTAGGCTGTGATCTATGCGTGCACTGGTGTCATGTTATCTGTGCTATTCAGAAAAATCTTATAAAGCCAGGTCCGAGTATCAACGGGCCATCTGGAACAACTGAGATGCAATTTCACTGTCTTGGTTGTGGTCATGCTAGTGAAATGTTTAGGTTCGCCAAAGAAATGTACAGGTGTTGTGCAAAGAACTGGGATCAGGAAATCCTAATTAAAGAACTTGATTATGTTCAAAAGATTTTCCATGGGAGTGAAGATTTTAAAGGTAAGGAGTTGGATGCTATAACTTACGGGTTGCGTAATAAGCTCGAGAAAAAGATGATTTCTCCTTCAGACGCCTGCAATTTCATCTTTCAGTTTTTTAAATGTGAGTATCAGACCAAACCTTATCCTTTCTAATTTCAACTGTTAGATGTTATTTGTTCTTACAGGTTTACGGTAGAAGCTCAACTCTCTCTCTCTGCATTTGTTGGTTTTTTTTTTTTCTTTCATCTTATACCTTTTATATGGTTGTGAGTTGCTTCTGTAGTTAAATTTATTTGGTTGAGAATGTTTAGTCTTCATAATGATTGATTATCTGTGTAAATTAATAAGCTTGGTTTAATAAGGTGTTAGCTGTGACACTAGAGGTCTGCTTCTTCTTGGAATGAAAAAGAAACTAAACTTATGAGCGTTACCCTTCTGAAGAGGGAAGAGCACTGGCTTTTGTAATACTCCCTGTTTCAATTTATGTGTCTTGACTTAGAGCATGAAGGTCAAACTGACTAATATTTGGTGTGAATTCAAATATAGAATCTTCAATTTTGAGTAAAATTGACATATTTAGAAACTCCATAAAAAGTAATATAAGTCACAATAGTTAACAATTTTAAATATATAGAAAATATTTGAAAAAATCAGACTCAAAAAAAATATCCTATGACTCTCCAAATAGTAACTAAGTCCTAAAACACATAAATTGAAACAGAGGGGTGGTGACTAATTATCATCAAGTCGTTCTAATCAGAAGTATTTGAAATGGAATTTGTTTAGCTTTAAGTTGTCACACCCTTTGGGGTACGGTCCTTCCCCTAACCCTTCTAAAGCGGGATGCTTTGTGCACCCCGCTTTTAAAGCCGTTCTTATTTACATTTCTGGCTTTTTAAAAGAAACTAAAATAATGAATAATGATCATTAAGTCGTTCTAAAATTATGAGCTTGGCCCTCACATTATCGCTCCAAGTGTACAAAATAGTCCACTTCATATCCAAAAGATTTCATTGAAAGGCTTCAAGTCATTTACCTTGAGCTTTTAAACAATAATGAAGGACAAAAACCAGCCTCTATAAGTTAAGAGATACATAGAAAGGTGCCTTTAACACTCTTGGACCTGAAGAACTATCTAAAATTTTAAGAACCACGGGAAGTTGCTTATCGATATGCAGTCTGTTGTGTCTCAGTTGACATGTCCAGTGTTTTATACTAGTATCATTTGTCAATTATATGAGTCATCTTACATGTGCCGTATTTCATACTTCACTTTTGTACATTTGAACTAATTCTAATTTCCTGTTATTAACAGACACAGATGGCTTGTCACATTTTCTTTCATCCAGTTTTCCTGCATCTATCCCTCTTTGTGGTAAATCTTCCTTCTACATTACGATCACTGCAAGTGGAAGAAAAGGTATGATTATTGCTGATCATCATCTAAGTGATGCCAAGGATTCCTCAAAGACTGACAAAATGATTGAGGATGAATCTTCAGCCATCAAAGAAATATGAGCTCTCCAAGTGAAAGAAAGATACAATAGTTTGCAAAGCATTTTGAGGATCAAGAAGCAGAAACACTGATTTTCTAATTGTTTTAACTTCATTTTTTGTGACCTCACTTTTCAGCTCTATTGAGGATTTCTTTTTTCCCCAAAAGGCTAGCATTGTGATTGTGATTCTTTTAATTACTTCAGTTTTAATCAAATAATGGATTTGATTAAATGTGATGCTTTTGATTGTTCAAAGAACCGGTTGTAGCATAGAGGAAATGCTCCTAAGCATTTGTTTTGCTCAAGAACCTGCATTTTCAGTTTAATCTGTATGTCGTGATGCAACCGATTCCAAAAACATGGTATTAGTAAAAATTATGAGAAATCCAATTTATTATGTTACGGATTCTTTGGTTTTTTTTTTTTCCTTTTGAAATTTGACTGAGAAGCAGCAAACATTCTAAAGAATTTCTCATAAACATTGCTTTAAAAAACTTCACTGGATTTATCAAGAACAGAATAATGACAACTCTTACAATACTATATCTAGTACTTGATTCTATTTGCCTATTTCTATAAAAAAGATGGGTCTTCACATTTTCCAGGACATAACAAAGTTCCTCCCTAAAGGCAATTCCAGTCCATGAATATCCATCATCATACTCTTCCTAGTATCTCCTTCATCCTCCAAATTGTATGTATACTTGTGTTCTGCTGTACTATACTTCACTTTCGAGGTATCTTCAATCGGCTGTCCATCAACGTAAATTTCAAATGCTCCATCTGTGCCATTTGTGCCTAAAACTATAACCTTCTCAATGAACCAGCCTTTATCCAATGCAAACTTGCCTTCTTGAACTTCTGACCACAGCTTCACTGTTCCATTACTTCTTGTTGCATGGAAATCGATATACGTTGAGTACCCGTTTCCTAATTTCATCTCTGGAAGCTCATCATCATCGAGGAAAATATTTCCTTTAGCTTCCACATCATTCGTCCCCAATGATGGGAAGGTCACTATGAGGGTAAAAGGCGTCATTCTTGCTTCTTTTGATACCATTCCACCGCGTTGCATCGCTATTATGGCGTTTTGGAACAAATGTACGTTCACCACATTTAGAGGGGCGGCTAGTGTGATGTATTGTATTTTTTTTGTGACAATCGCTTGTGTCATATCGAATAAATTATACCACGTGCCCGGAGCAAACAGAGCTTTCACCTCTGTTTTCCCCTGTTCCAGCACTGGTGAGACCATGACACTGCTTCCTAGTAAAAATTGTGTGCTCACGTCGTAAAGCTCTGGTTGATTTGGGAAAGAGAAGAAGAGCGGACGAGCAATTGGGGCCCCGGTATTATGTGCCTCATAGTTCAAAGTGTAGAAATATGGAAGCAATTTATATCTCATTCCTAATGCATTTCGAGCTGATTCAGCCACGCTTTCCCATTGATAAAGTTCTTGTCTAGGGGAGTAGTAGTTCGCGTGATCCCTTGAGAATGGATAAAACGCTCCAACTTCAATCCAACGGTTGCAAAGCTCTTCCGTAGGCGCTGGATAGAATCCACATATATCCGAACCAACCATAGGAACACCAAACAAGCCAAAATTCAGCATTGTAGATATTGAATATCTCAAATCATCCCAAGTTGCTTTGTTATCCCCTGTCCAGTGAGCAGCATAATGTCCCGAACCAACAAACGTGGAACGGGACAATATAAACGGACGTTTTCCCTCGAGTCCTTGGAGCGCCTTGTGAGTTGCAATCGATTGAGAAAACCCGTAAATGCTATGAGCATCATATTCCCTAACTCCGTTATAGTGAACCGCGCTAGTGGCTATTGTTTTGTAACCAACTGGTGCTTCTATTCCACTAGCATTAATCTTGTAAGGCGGATCATCCCATTTAGTACTCGTTATGTTTTTGCAATCAAGGCAACAAATCCAACCCGGACCGGTCCCATTAGGACAAATCCTGCCATCGGGAATCGTGCACAAACCCGAACAAAAGTTGGACACTTCATTCATATCAATCCAGAGTCCATCAACAGGCACAAGTTCATGAAATCTCTTAATTTCATCACCCCACCAATCAACCGTTTTTGGGTTGAGAAAATCCGGGAAATTGACAGCACCGGGCCATACTTGAGCTAAATAAGGCTTGCCTTCGTATTTGATGAAGACGTCGTTGGCTATACCTCTTTGGTAAACACCATAAGTGTTATTGACTCCGATTCCAGGATCAACGATAACAATGTACTTCATGCCTCGGGCATGAATTTTCTTCAAGAAAGCTAGCAAATTCGGACGAGGATAGTTGACAGGGTTGAGGGTGAAATCTTTTTTACCATCCATGTGATCATCATCGTTCCAGATCACATCAAGAGGGATGTTGGCTTTGTTGTAGTTCTCAACAACATCCTCTATTACTGATAAATTGTGGTAACCCCATCTGCATTGATGGAATCCTGTAGTAATCACAAAGTAGGAGAGTTTAATTAGGAGATGTATACAATGAGATATTAGCAATTTTGCAAACATTAATAGTGATTTACTTTCCAATTAGAAGCTAATCGTTTGTGTTATATGCTAGAATAACATGCTGATTTTAGTGAGGGCTAGTTACTAATTTGAAGGGGATATTAAGTAACCTGCTATAACCGGTTAAATTGCACAGAATAAAAAAGTGATCAAGTGCTATAGGACCAGCCAACGATCCATAAATGACACTATTTTTATTGAAACTAATGTGAGTTAGTATTTTGAGCCCAAAGAACTCATCACTCAATTGATTAATACCTACTATTTCTAACTGCTTAAACGTGGGTGTTGTACAGATACCTATATGTAATTTAAAGCCCTTAAGTGGAGTGATTATTGATTAAGCGAAGTATTTCATAGTGCATAATCATGATTCACCAATATGGCAAAGAAAGAAAAGAATAACGATGATATAGTTCATTACATTATGACTAAAAATGATACTTTCAATCTTCCCCTAGTGTTATGTAAAAGACAAATTGCCTACTTTCCCTTTTCTTCTAAGAATATTCCATCAGTCTTTATCACTTAAGGGGTCATTTGATTTAGAAAGAAGTTAGGTAGGGATAGTAATCTATATATTTATTCCATGCTATATCAGGTATAATAATACATCATTGGTGTATTAAATTATATTAGGATCAATTAAACTTGACTTATAATACAAATCAAACACTGCATAAAGTAATGCCATATTTTATACCAATTTTGATAGTGATATAAGGCCAGTAGACAAAACAGTGATTTTGTTTTGTTCATATCACGGTATCTCCTAACACAGAGAACAGCCAAAAACTTACTGAAAGCCTAGTCACGGGTTCTAATGAAGACAACCTAAAACTACACATTCTCCACTGCCTCTATCTCAAGCCAAAGATAAAGACAATTTCAAAATTTAAATATTATCAATTCTGAGTTAAGAATGTATATTTAATGCTATTTATAATATTTACTTTTGAACACATATATCGGATTCGACCCTAGACTCTGTGCTATGTCGAACCTGAGAATCTATGGCTGAATAGCAGTACATGTTGGACTGCATGGTTAATCAAGAATTGGGTCATTAAGTTGCTCTAATATGTCCTAACAATTATACATATCTAGCAAATATTTTTGTCAAGGTTATTGGTTTTGTTTATGGGGCAAAAAGTTTTATATAGTACTATAACCTATGAAAAACACTGTTTCATCAATTTATAACATGAAATTTGTAAAGACTATGCCAAAGGAGCTCCATACTTATAAGTAGGTGTGTACAAAGTAAACCGACAAACCGTACCAAACCGAGTCAAACCGAGAAAAAAACCCGACTAGTGGTTTGGTTTGACTTGGTTTGGTGTTGAAAAAAAAAACCCGACCATAATTGGTTTGGTTTAGTTTTAACTAAAAAAAGTCAAACTGAACCAAACCAACCCGACATTACATGTATTCAATTTTTAAAATATTTTGTACATAAAAATATTTATTTGGAATGTAATTTATAAATATTTCTTAAATTTTTTGTAGTTTTTTATCTATTATCATATTATTCAAGCTTGAACTTAGAATTTTGAACGTCAATAAGTTTTATATCCTATGGATGTTAGTAACTCAAATAAAGTCCAAACCAAAACCAACTCAACACTAATGCTAACAAAAGAAATTCAATTTACCATTAGGAATGATAATAATGTTGGATATCTATTCTTTAGTTTTGCATAACTGATTTAGAGAGTGAAAATACATAACTTAAGTTTTTTTTCTCTGTCATGTAATTAATACTTATTTTAGCATGACTTAATATTTTTAGATTATGGTCATTTTCTTTATGGCTTGTTAATTAGCAATATTTATTTTAACCGATTTTATTAGCTTTTGTTAAATATTTTAATACATTGTCATCACTCTTCTCACATTTTGTGTTATTTTCTTAAGAAATACCTTAATTATATAGTTGTACCTTACTAGGACTAAAGAAATATTTGAAGTAAAAGTTATATGTTTTGTATCAAGACTATTTCGAAAAAAAAACCCGAAAAACCCGAGAAAATCGAATAACCCGAGAAAACCCGAGGTTGAAAAACCCGAATTTTATTGGTTTGGTTTGGTGTATAAATTTAAAAACCCGACGCAATTGATTTGGTTTGGTGTTTAAAAAATCCGAACCAATCCGGTCCATGTACACCCCTACTTATAAGCTACAGACACCACAACTAAAAATCAAGAAGATACTATTTCGATTCATCTTTACTACTCTTAGGACGCATTTCGGGATGTGATAAGGACTAATTTAGTCAAATGCCTCATTTACTTAATGCTATCGAATAGTTTTCTCAGCGGATTTAACAAAATCTTACACTATACTCCTTCCGTTCCAAATTAACGGTCACTTTAGCTCAAAACAATCTTTCCAAAATAGTTATCACTTTAGGGATTCAACACTAAAGTTGGCAATTGTCTTTAATTATACTCTTAATATTAAAGAAATACAAATAATTTTTTCTAATATTGCTCGATTTTCAAAAAGCATTTATTAAATAAGAATAACTCAATAAACTATACCGTATATTTATTATTTTACTAATGGACGTGAAAAAAGATTTAAATGATAGTTAAAACGTGACCGACCTACAATTGGGAGAGATGTGGTACCAACAAAAACTAAAAATGTCAAAGAGTATCACCATAAATACAAATGCATTAAAGGAAAAGAGAATTTTAAACTTACCAAAAGACCAATAAGGCATTGGAGCAGGTCTACCAATGAAGGAAGTATATTGATCAACAACAGCAAGAGGTGTGGGACCAGAAAAGAAGTAAAAGTCCAAAACACCCCCAATAACTTTGTAAGTTAAAGAATCTCCCCTGTAAAACACATCCATCCCATTGCTATTAAGCAACAAAACTGCATGAGCATTTGCTTCTCCATTCACATTTCTCAAATCCATATACATAGGATGGGACCCATACAAATCCACATTAAGATTAAGAGATGATACATCTGCTGTGTACAAAGTGTAAGGGTCATTTGGGTAAATTTTAATCCCATGGGGTTGTGTATTTTCACCAAGGCCATATAAAGAAGCGTCTTTAGGCAATTTTGTGGATATTTCAAGATATTGGTCTTTAAATACCAAATTGCTATATGGGTCTGAATCATCAGAGGTGGAATTGAAAAGGGTCTGTCCATTTGATTTTCTTTTCACAGAAAAACTGAAAGGGTCATTTTTATAACTGAATATTAACTCACTCCCTGAATATTCTGATTCTGCTGGTGGAAAAAGGTTCTTTCTTGATCTACCAACATTTTGTTTCAATGATTGGGGTGTACTTCTTTGTAATAAGTTGTAAGGCACCTCCCACCTCTGTTGCTCTGCGTCGGTTATGTGAATTCTCAAACGATCCTCTGTCTCATGCCTGAATAATAATAATAATAATCACAAAACTAACATAAAGATTCAAAAAAAAAAATGATATTTATGTCAGGATAATAATCACAAAATTGACATAAAGATTCAATTCTTTTTTTTTTTTTTCTTTTTCAAGAATGATGTTCATGCAAGTCGAAGACATGATTTTTTTTAGAGTGAAAAGGGGAAAGACTTACTTAACATAGAGCTGCAAATTTGGAATATCTGGTCCATAAATATTGTTCTTCTCCTTGACTTGGAGGTGACCTATGAGGCCTCCATCTGGTGATTTTTCTATGGAGATCAACTTGTAACCTTGGCCAATCTTGGATGGAGTTGTGTAGATAAAATCAACACCAGCTGTAAATAGAATCAAGATAATAAGCAAGAAAGTGAAGGGAGAAGGTGATGAGGAGGAAGAGAAAAACATGATTTTGTAGTGAAAGAATCAACTAAGTTGGCCTCAATGTGGCACTTGGCAAGAGTGAACGTTAGAGGTTTTTGTGTATGGATTTAACCAATATATAGGATACCATTTTTCTATACATTTTGTGTATTTTAATCTATTGTACTTTAGCAAATACTTGGTAGATTCAAACAAATGTCCCTTTTTAGCCCAATATTTAGATTTTATTCCTATTTCTAAAAGTTCTCCGAGTATAGCTTTTGAGAATAACAAATTAAAACAGATGCGTCTAATGCTACAAAATTTGAGATTTTGCTATGATGTCACTACTTAAAAATCACTATTAGGTTACTAATCCAATCTACATTTGGTAGATTCGCACAAATATCCCCTTTTAAGCCAAAATTCAAATTTTGTTCCTATTTTTAAAAGTTGCGCGAGTATAGCTTTTGAGAATAACAAATTAAAATAGATGTGTCTAATGCTACAAAATTTTAGACTGTGCTATGATGTCACTAAGAAGAAATCACTATTTCCCACTGAAAAATATTCAGTGGCTGAATGTCGGTGGGCAAAGCTAAATAGTACTGTTTTCGCACAAAAAAATTAGGAAGTTTCCAGTGTTTTAATAAGAACCTGTTTCCTACCATGTGCTTTTTCAGTGGGCTGGTTTGGTAGAAATGAAGTGGGAAAATCATGTTTTATGACACAAATTTCTCACTGAATTTCAGTGAGGAAAACCTCTATTTCTGATAATGTGTTTTCTCATTAGATTTTTAATTTGCTCAGAAGATATTTAGATCATGATCTCAAAGGTACATAATCTACCATAGAAATAGAAAGAGATTATTTACTAAATAGTCTACCATAGAAATAGAAAGAGATTATTTACTAAATAGTTATTCCAAATAAGAACACCGGACAAAAATTTCTTGTAGTACATAAATTTTTTACTCTACTAGTATATAGTTAAAACTAATTTGGCTATGTATTGGCTAAGGGGTCACAGAATACTTGTGATACAGATGAAGATTTATTCATCACATAATCATCACTTCCAAATTATCATGTGATTCTGATGTTCCTTCGGTCCCACCCATCTCTTTTGCTTTCCTTTGTTCCTACTTGGCTTAAGTCATCACATACCCTCGAACTTATTCAGAAATTTCATTTAAACCCTTCAACTAAAACTTGTACCATTTGAACCCTTAAAGACAACTTTTAGTGTGCCATTGAGACACTCCTCTGTCAAACAATCAACAAAGATAAATGTGTATATTGCACTCGTGGCAAAGTAGCCAATTAAAAAAATACATGTGGCATTTATTCCTAATAATCCAAAAAAATATAAAAACTTTTGCACAAAAAAGGAAAAAGAAAACTTCATAATCTGCATTCCCCTCCCCTCCACTGTCTTCGTGCAACTGCTCCGTCACCGTCGGCAGACGGCATTGCCTCCATCCCATATAAATCATCAAGATTTTTGCATTTCGGGGACAACAAGGATCTCATGAACAGAAACAACAACCAAGTTATTATCAAGAACAAGATATTCTGAGATTTCCATACAATTTTGGGGATTTTTCAAGAATTGAACCATCTAATAAAGGTAATGAATTTTGAACATCGGAAGTTATTTAATTTCATGAGGATGCCAAAGATTGATATAAGCCTTTTCTCTCTTTTCAGTTTATGGTGTAAACTGAAGATCCTTCGATTGTCCTGGGTTATGAATTGCTTGTTGATTAATTTTCATATATCCCCGTTAAATGGGAACAATTTTCTCATGAATTTAAAGGGGAAAAAAATCGTGTGATAGATGGGCGGTGTATGAAATTATTTGCGGTGGTTATCAAAATGGTGGAGGTATAGAAGGATCTTCTATGATGATGAGTTCAGTAAGGTGGTAATGAGAACAATGGCTATGGTGGTGGCACCAGTAGCTACGGTGGCGGAGACAATGGTTGTGAACTAGTGGGTTCGGTCGGCATATTGATGGTAATAGCGCAGGGAGAAGATGAAAATTAAAAATAATTTTTTTTTTTGTTTTATTATTGAAACATGTTATCAAGGCGGATCCAGGATTTGAAGTTTCGGGGTGCCGCATTTCTTTGAATCCAAATATAGCAAAATTTTGATCAGTTTGATCGACGTTAAGCTTCAAATCAGATTATTCGTCTTTTCAATTTATATTATACAAATCGGGATTGAACGGAAAAATATATAACTATGACAACTCGGTATAATAGAGATTTTGTTCCGATAGGAGAGAGAAGATTTTTGTACTAGAAAACTTATGATAATTTAACTTTATATATTTTAGCAAATACTATATATATATATATATATATATATATATATATATATATATATATATATATATATATATATATAAAGTCAAGATTAATTAAACAAAGATAATAATACTAATAACTAAAAGCAAGTTAAGAGGAGGAACTAAGGAAAAGAAAAGAAAGGAAAGAGAATAAAAGCAAGCGTGTGTATTTGGTTTAGGTGCAGCAAGCTAAAAAGTAACAAAAGTGCCTTGAACGAGGCTCGAACCCTCATCTCCTGGGAGGCAACTCCCGCTCCTTGCTACTGGCATTTTCTCATCACTTATTATTCAGGGTGCCAATATAATTATTGATATACTTTCATATGGATATAAACATATACACATAGTGGTTTCACCGAAGCTTGCGGGTGGCGTGGCACTCTCGGGCCCTTAGTAGATCTGCCCCTGTTATCAGGGCCCCACATCAATAGTGTTAAACTCCCTCCGTCCCATAATAAGTGTCACCTTAACCAAAAACACGCATATTAAGAAACCAATGATGAAGTGTAAAGTTTACCAAATCACCCTTATGTAAAAGAAATTTTTTTTCCTCTTGATGATTAGAGCATGTCAGCATGCACAAGTAGTTCATCTTTTGACATTAGGAATGCAACCATCATCATTTAGAGTACTACTACTTCTTTTGCCTCTCACTATTCCATAGGACAAAATTTTTATTTTCACGTGAAACCCAAAATTTGACATTGTGAATCCAACTTTTGCCTTGAATAAAGAAACTTGTCATTTTTTGTCCAAGGGCAAAGATGGAAAAAATTAGTCAATATATGCATTGGTATCCTAAGGTGACACTTATTATGAGATAAAAAAAATTGGCTAAGGTGACACTTACTATAAGACGGAGGAAATATATGAATTTCACCCTCTTAAAGGGTGTGTGGAACACGCACATGGACAAGTCCGCAATAGCAAAAGTTGTATTTGAGGGTTTAGATGGTACAAGTCTCGATTTGGGGCGTTCAATAAATTTTTTGGATAAGTTCGAGGGTCCGTCGATGACTTAAGCATTCCAACTTCCATCACAGGCGACAGCAATAACTATTGAGGAAACTGTGTTTAGCTTTTTGTCACTTATTATATCACCCAATAGATCTTTGTAATCATATTACCTTACCCTATGAGTCTGTGACACAAAATTTCATCTTATTGTCTTTCACGTTTTCGTGCTCTGTCACAACAAATCAAGAAAAGTATGCTGAAATAGGCAGTAAGCACATGTAGTTAACATTGGAATTAACAACTCCAGTATCGTTATTACGAAAGATGAATTTATTGTAATATATATAATAATAAATACTTTTTGGTGATTTAGTTCGTAGAGATTCAAGTATATTTTAGGGCTATTTGGCCATGTAATTTGGACTTCAAATTTAAAATTCTCATTTGAAGTTTGTGTTTGTTTATGACAGTAAACAATATTTCAACTTCAAATCGAAATTTTGTTTTCAAATGCCAAATTCACCTAAACGATAAAATTTCAATTTTTTATAGATTTAAAACTTGACTCATAAGTTTATATTTTTGTCAAGAAAAGATCCAAAATATTAAAATTTACAAAAAAAAAAAGAAAGGGGGGGGGGGGGGGGGGGGGCTCATGCTCGACATATAAAAAGATTGTCCACATCATAGGGGAGGATTATATTAAAGAATAGCTAGTTATTATTATCGCTGATTGGGAAAAGGGTCAAACATACCCCTAAAATATGAGAAATGGAGCAAAATCGCCGTTATTTTAACTTTGGTCCCAAGTATACCCTTATCACTGATGGTTTGGTTCAGATTTATCCCTCAACTATAGGAAATAGAACAAGTTTGCCCTCTGTTTGAATTTGATCACAAATTGTGTTTTTCATGGTGGAATAGCTCATAGTTGCCCCTCAAAATTAATATAATCCATTTTATTTCGACAAACCCTTTTATTAATATACATAATAACTCCATGCAATTTCTTTGTTTACTTTTAATTATTTTTCATTGATTTAAGAATTTCAATTTGTATTTGTGTTCTTGCAGATTGTTTATTTGTCCCATGAAAATAATTGATTTAATTTAGAAGTGGTGTTCTATTTAATACTAGTTGTTAAATTTTTGGAGAGTGAAAATAAAAATAGAGGAAAGACATATCGGATATGATGAGCAATAATATGTTTTCGGTTCTTTAACCAATTTAGATCTGTGTATTTTTATTTATTTTTTTGTTAAAAGTTTTACAAGAAATTTTTGAGGTTAAGATATTGCCTTGCATAGTAGAGATATCATCTTGCATAGTAGCAATCCATCTTGATATTAAAATATGTTTTAAATGGATTAAATTAAAAAGTTGAAAGTCTTTTTTTTAGGGGCGAATATGAGCTAGTCCGCTCATGATAAGGGCAATTTGGAATCCAATTCAAACGGATGGCAAATTTGTTCTACTTCCCATAGTTGAGGGGCAAATTTGAACCAAATCCACACAGGGGCGGATTTAAAGGGGCAAAAAATTATAGTGTATATATAGGATAAATTTTTTGTGTTTATGTACATATGTTAACTTTTGAACACCCTAAACGAATGCAAAAGGTTAGCTCAAGTGGTCCACAATGTTCAAAATTGTCTCTTGTGTTCTAGGTTCGATTCCAATTGACAACATTATTTTTTATATTTAGCTTTTGTTGTTTTTCTCAAACCCCCTGAATAAAAATCTTGGATCCGCCACTGAATCCACAAGTGACAACGGTATGTTTGAGGGCAAATTTTGCTCTATATCTCATAGTGAGTGACATTTTTTGCCCTTTTCCCAATCAACGATAATAGTAACTAGATATTCTTTATAATCCTCTCACATGGAAAATCTTTTTATATGTCCATCATGAGTCTTTTTCTTTAAATTATTCTCTGGCAAGTTGACATTCCATCTTAATAATAAAAAAATAAAAAAAATGAGTAAAAATAAGAAGTTGGAAGTCCGTTAATTTTGATGGGCAAATATGAGCTACTCTACTCGTGATAAGGGTATATTTGGGACAAAAGTCAAATAGACGTCAAATGTGTTCATTTTCAATAGTTGAGGCGCAAATCTGGATCAATCCACAAACGATAAGGGCATGTTTGGGGCAAAAGTTAAAATAAGGATAAATTTGCTCTATTTCTCACAGTTAAGGGGCATTTTTTGGACCTTTTTCCTTTTATAAAATTAAACCCCCATCTATTTTTGACCCGACTAATCTGTATCTACCATGCTTTCCCCGTTAATCAAGAATACTTTAAAACGTAAGAATAATTTTTGTTTTAATCCTAAAAATTATGTCACTGCTTGTAATGTCCAATATCTAATTATTGAGTATCCATATCGAAAGACATCTCACATTTGCATAAATTGAAATGCGGAAAACAGCACGATTCAACGATAAAATTACACAAACTGAGATGCACTCAACAAGAAAATTACTAAATTTGTAAAATAAGAGTACTGAAACCAAATTCAACAACAAAACTAAAACACATAAGAATGATTTGGGATTAGCAAGTATGTTTGTGGGTATGGTTGGATATTCTTAATAGTTTTATAAACTTATGTGTGCAAGTCATGTCTCCTGTTTTTCAAACAAAAAATAAAAATAAAATATGTTTTGAAAAATCATAACCAAACACATTTTTAATAAATTTTCAACCAAATTAGGTTTTTCAACTTTTCCGGAAATCTACGGCTAAACGCTAGCTAAAAGGAGTAGTTTCTTAGGCTGGCTTTCCTAGATAGAGAAGGGCAAAGCCACACGCATGACAAATTAAAAACTGAAAGCTTCAGTTGCTTTGCTTGTGGTTGTGGATTTTGGTGCCGAAAAGCATGCACAAACAAATCGTGGTCCATTTTCCTAAGAGTCGGAGACAGTGTTTTTGGTTTATTCCAAGTCTAATTTTAGTTTTTGGGATCGAAACAATAAGGGGTTATAAGCGGTACCATACTTTAATTTGACTTGATCAATTGATCTATATATGAAAAAAATTAATATAAAAGAAAGTATTTAAAAATTATGGATCGGAAATTTAAACAAGACAATTGTAATGATTACATTGTGGATTTTTTGTTGACAGAGAAGGAATTGATGGGATATATACTATTAACTATGTGTTTAGATATAATATTTATTATAGAATAATTGTTTATTCAATTTTAATAATGATTTAAATAGATCATGTACTCTTATGTGTGTACTTTTTTAAAAACCAATATTTTTATTACATAAGAGGTAGGGGAAGGGGGAATTGAGAAGGGATTATAATGTGGGGATTCAAACTCTCACTAACAAAATAAAAGTTTAGATAGTCAACCAATTTGAGCTACTAGATCCCTACCTTATGTGTGTGTCCTTTACTTATGTAGTAGATGATTAAGTGTCTAGAGTTTAGCTTATACACGGAAAATTAAATCATCAGTTCTTATAAGTATAAAGTTTATGTTCACAATTTAAGATGAAAATTGGACAAAACCATCAGGTATGATTGTAGCACAAGATTAAATATAATTTATCTTCATTATGGGAACGATATAATTCCGACTTCTTGTGTTAGTACATTTTATATGTATTGAACGGACCAAGTAAAGATAAGTGTTTTGGTGCTGAATATATAAAACAACTTATCCAGTTCATTAAATGTACTTATACTCTTAATCTTGACATAATTATTACGATCAATGTGATTTGTTCATTATTTTGATCTACCAAAAGGTACTTTTGTGAGGACCCACAGCTGGGCGCTAACCATACTGTGAACCCCTGGGTACAGCTGGGCGCTAACCATACTGACCCCATGAACATACGTACATACATACATACATGACATGCATACTCAGGTATTGTATGGGCAGGTGCCAACAGACAATTCGATATACGCTGCAGCGGCTGGTATCGAACCCGTGACCTCCCCCCTTTTGTTCTCCCAAAGGAGACGACTCTCACCAGTCTCTATTGTGAGTCAGTGTATCTAATAGGTTGGATAGCAACGAATAACATTTGAGAAATAATAATTAGTTGATAGAATCTATTTCTCGACTTTAAGATTGATGATACTCCTTTAAGGATGCTTATAAGTTTTCATGTGAAAACCCTACAGGTAGATTTTGTATCCATCACATGAAATAAGTTAAGCGGAAGTATAAGGGATTTAATTATTCAATGAATTAAATTGTCAGTAATTTAATTTAACTGATTGGTAACTGTAACAGAGGAGTGCAATTACAAATTTTTAGTGGAATAACTCATAATTTATTATGGTAGGATAAATTCAGATATTTCGAATTTTTTCCATAATAGGAAGCCTCGTTAATTACATTTTGTGGTCTCTACTGTGCCCGAATAATAAGGAATTAAATGGAATCTAATTTCTTGGTGGAAAAGAAAGACCTAGCAGGTTTGGGGGAAAAGTTTAAACCCTAAAACATGTAGTTATATACAGGATCTTATTCCATAAGGAGGTAAGAATAATATAAGTTTCTTCACATTTTCTATAGAAATTCACCTACACGAACTTCGCAAATTCTTGTATTATTCGGGTTACACATCAGAAGACCGTGGAACAAAAGGATGAACGCATGGACGGCTTTTGCTCATGGTTGAAGGCTAGATTCGTGGTCGTATTCACACTTCAATAGATAAGTATCAATTGTATGTTTGATTAAAATCTTGATTATGCGTTGTCTATTTCCTTCCGCTGTTTATGTCTGTATTCCATCAGAAATGATCTTCTATTTATAAAAGTTCAAATCTTTTCCTCAAGAAAGGATCAGTCAAACATGGAAGAGACCTTTTCCACCGATGAAACATTTTCTACCAAAAAGAATTATTTGAACTATGACAGGAAATCAAGACAAACCCTAACAATTTTGAAAATTCCATTGTGATTAACATTTTTATCTCTTTATCCATTCTGTCTTTCTATTCATGAAAGTTTGATAAATCTGAATTATTTCCTATCCAGTCTGCAGTGATGACGCAAAGCCTTGGTCATGTATATTATCAATAGTCTGCATAAAGTTTTTCGAACTACTTGTTGGTTGTACAAGGCGAATTTGCCTAAAAGCTGAAATGGAGAAGCAATTTTTTGAACGGCTCAATTAATTAGTGGACATGGTGCTCTATGCACCTTGGTTTGTTGGCTCATAAGTGGACTCGTGATCATAAAGTGTCTATGAATCATCCTGACCATTATAAAACATATTTAAATCTAAAATAGACATTCTCTTTTCAAGAGCTATCGGATGACTATCATGACACCATTTTAAAGCCAAAAAGTACATTAAAAAACAAGAAATAAAATTGATTTGGCTAACAGCTCATGGTGATTACTTCTCTTATAGATTGCTTAATTGATCAAATATTGCAATGGTCCACGTATATTGATAACTCAGAGGACCATACAAGGACAACAAAAGGTGGAGTTGGCCCAAGGCTACTATAACGTTATCAAGGCATGACTGAAAGGGTTAGGAATAGTGACGGAATTAGAAGGATCATCAAATGTTAAATCGAGAAGACATGCTTAATCACGATTTTTATATATGTGAGCAAAATACATGTTTTGTGTACTTATGATTTAATGTACGCATTAGATGCAATATAAATTTTCAAACGCGAAATTGTCACATATGTTTTTTCCAGTTGATCAGTTTACTTAAGGAAATTTTCAAAACGAGACTACTTGAGCAAATCTTGATGATGTTTTGCGTGCAATCATTAATAGCACTTTCGTTCAGCAAATTCCATTATCCCACAAAATTGTGCAACTAATTATTTGTTCGAGCATTAATAGGATTAAAAAAACTGCAGGAATGAAAGCTCTAATAATTAAATTAAAGACTACTCACACGGGAAAGAGCAGTTCCACTCATACCTCTTTTAACATTCAAACTTAGCAGAACTTAAAATTTTGTTGCGAAATAGTAATTCTTTTTCGGGGTTCTTGCGATTTGTTTTGCAAACACTTGAGAACACAAATTGATTTGAAAGGTATAAAATCATCCAATAATTTAAGGATATTTTGGTTAAACATAAAGAGAAAGTTGAAAATTTAGGTACTTATATGAGCAAAGTGAGGCAAAATGATGTTGCTGAACATATAAGAAGAGTTGGCGAATTGAACCGTAGGAACTTGCCTGTTGTGACGTTTCTATAGAAAGGCTAGAGGGTCTTTGAATATGTTAGCCCTTTTTTTTTTTTTTTAATTATGATACCAAGTTCAGTCTTAGTAAGCTGATCTCAATTAATAATGGGAAAATTTCATAAATATACGATTGAGTCACTTACATTGCAAAAAAATAGCCTAAAACTTACATTGCAAAGCTCTAACCCAAAACTCCCCTCTTCTCCCCTCTCTCTCTCCACTGCCTCCTTCTTTTTCGTTTTTTTTTTTTTTTTTTTTTTTTGTTGGAGTTCGCCACTACCTCCTTTAAAAAAGAAAAAAAAATTATTGTTATTTTTTTAAATTTTTTTAATAGAGTATTATAATTCATATACCCATACACACCCATATACAATATTATACAACATTATAATCCATACACTCATATACAATATTATGCACTCATATACAATATTATACAAAAATTATAATCCATATACCCATATGCATTCATATACACCTATATACAAATATTATACACCCATATACAATATTATAACCCTTATATCCATATACACCCATACACACCCGTATGCAATATTATACACCCATATACAATATTATAACTCATATACCCATATACATCCATATACACTCATACATAATTATACATACTTATACAATTATATATACTTGTATATATAGTATTTAAAAATGTATCAACATTGTATAGGTATGTATAAATAACGATAACACATGTTTACAGTAAAGAAGAAGAAGAAGAAGAAGAAGTGAGAAATCCACTAAATACCAGTAAACAATGTATCCATCTTGTATAATAGTGTATAAGAGATGTTTATACACCCATATACACTATTATAGAAGAAGAAGAATTCCACCAAATACATGTAAACGATGTATCAATCTTGTATAATAGTGTATAAAGGTGTTTATACACGCCTATACGCTATTATAAAATATTATAAAAATGAATCGTATCAATGGAGCTTCACATGTTCTTCTTTTTCCTTGAACTTCTTTTGAAATTTAATTCAAATTTAACTCAAATATGCTCCAAATCACATCAAGTTTAAGTTTTGAACTCTTGTTGATGTTTCCAATCCATTAGAACAATACCCAATGAAGTTTCCAAACAAACCCAACAACACTTATTTCAAAAATAATCTCAAATTTCACATCCGAGTTTAACTTTTAAACTCAAAATCTATGATACGGCTCAAACTTAAAGCTTAAGCTCTTCAATGGAATTTTCTTTTTAATCAATCAAATTTCAAATATGAGAAACTTGAGCTTCATCAATGGAGGTTTTCTGATTTTTTTCAGTAGCATATGAGATTCAGGGAAAATTTTAAACAACTGGGATAGTGGAAATCTTCACAAAAAGACATGGGTACGGGGCGGGGGAGATGGCTGCAAATGAGATTTTGGAGTGAAGTCCTCTGAATCTTAGATGCAATAGCCGTAGCATTGTTGGGCTTAGAGAAAGAAAGAAAGTTTAAGTTACACGCAAAGTGGGTCAAATAGTCTAAGAAGGTAAAATATGGGCCTAATTTTGTAGTATTGTTGCCCCAATTGATATACAGTGTAATTAATCCATTAATAATATCATTTTTTTTTTATGAAACTAATTGTTGTTCAATTGCTAAGTAGAAGACAATGCCCTAAACAATAAAACTCCTACTCATGTACAAAATCGATAGAAGAAAATGTCGTATATGTAGGATTCTTTATGTTAATTAATGCCTAGTTACTACTCATATTCATAAACAAAATGGATGGTCGGGATATTGGACTTTGGTTGGGTTATTGGAGTTTGGCTCTATGCTATGTTAGTTTTTCTTATAACATTGAATATATCTTGATTAATTATGTATTGAAAGTAGAACATTATATAATCTACTATTAATAAATAGTAACTATTTATATTTACCTGAAATTTGTGTAAATTGTCTCTATGTTGGTTTTCTTCTTTTTTAACTTTGGTGCACTTTATCTATATAACTGTTTCATATCCGTATTTTTCCTCATTGTTTTAATTGGTTGTTTTGTTATTAGCTATTGTGATTAGATATATGTTGTGTCAATTAGAATCCATCTTGCACTTTGTAAGTCTTTATCACTATTTTAGTGGATTTCAAAGTCTTAAAAGTTACAATTCTATCTTTAAATTAAGGACATAAAAGTCGTTTAATATTTAAAGGCTATTTGAGTCAACCAACATTTATATTCATAGTTTTAAAATAATAAAGATTATCTAAACACAAATTACTATTCTCAAAAAATAATTTTTCAAAAAATATTTTTACAAAAAACACTTCTCAAAATAAGCAATTTTTAAAATTTGGCCAAATAGGTTATAAGAGTAATGTTGAGAACAGCAGAGAAGAAGACATTCCACGAATTGTCCTTCAAATGGGCTGATCTTTAATTTTAACTCCTCCAAGGGTTGTTCTTTAATTTTTTTCCCTTTAGCATTACTTATGCTTAATCTGCATAAACTCTTTAAGGGTGCAGGACATAATTTGTGAATATTATGGTATGAAAATATAAATGTATGCCCTGAAAAAACAAATGTGTTATGGAGGACAAAAATTGAAGACCAACACAACATAGGACATAAGTGCAAATGACCGGCCGAGAATGATAGTTGTTTGCCAGTAAGCAATAAGCCTTAAGTAATTGCACGGTTTGTCCTTCAAATGGACTGGTCTTTAATTTTTGTACGTCAAATGGGCCAGTCTTTAATATTTGTCCTTCAAAATCAAACATATACCTATAGGCATAAATTCTTTAATAGTGTTGGCATAACTTTTGGATATTACAATGCGTAACTTATGCCTCTATAGGCATAAGTTCGATTTTGAACGACAAAAATTAAAGACCAGCCTATTTGAAGAACAAAAATTAAAGACTAGCACTCCCATTTGAAGAACAAAAATTGAAGACCAGCACTAAGTAGGGAGAAAAGTGCAAAGGGTCATTTGCACGATCACCCTTCGAAAGCACTGCTCTTTAATTTTTGCCCCTCAAATTGGTGGTCTTTAATTTTTACCCTTTGCCTAATACCATGAGGTTTGGGATTCGAACCCCGGCTTAGTTAAAAAAAAAAATACCAAGGCAAAGTTTCGTAGCAAAGTTAGGCCTATTCGGGCCAAAGTTAGGCCTCAGGCAGAGTTTAACTCTGCCTTGCAAAATTCTTTCTTTCTTTTATTTTTTATTTTTTTATTTACTGAGTTGGGATTCGAACCTAGAACCTCAAGATATTAGGCGAAGGACAAAAATTAAAGACAATAATTTGAGAGACAAAAATTAAAAACCAGTGCCTTTGAAGGACAATCCGCACAAAAATGACCCATAAAGCCTTATAATCACTTTTCAAGCCCAAGCTATCACTGGACTCAGCCCGCATCTAGGCCTACCATTTTCTGTAAAAGCAGTTTGAAGGACCAAAGGATTAACATCACGAAGTCAACTGAAACAACTTAGGTTACCTGCCTCTCAGTTGTTTCTCCATTTGACAGTTTCTTCCCTCGGATGCCTTCATTGAAAATGACTTCTGATCAGAGGCGAATCTAGAATTTTTAGAATAGTGTACTACTAAAGAAATATGAAAAAAATTGCATTAAGTGAGAATTGATTCTTGAACTGCTAAGTAAATAACTTAGGTGCCAGAAGGTAATACTAGATATATTTTAAGAATAATACACATAATATACTGAATTTAATCGGGTGACCATGAATTAACGTAACCCTGTTTTACACATAAATTCGTGACTAATTCTTACCTAAGTGAGATATTCGAGAGAAGCAAGTGAGATATTCGAGAGAAGCTAATGTTAGTGTCATAAAATCGTATGAGTGATTTTCACAAAAGGTAATACTGAACAATTTAGAAGGAGGTAAAACTTCCATTAGTTGGCACTAATAATTTCATACGAATTTAGCGTTATTTTAGTACCAACAACCCCTCATAATTAGGGGGCAGAGGTAGGCGGACTTAAGGGGTTCATTCAAATTCTTTAAATATAGTAGATGTAAAATTTCTTTATCCTTAGATGTTTTTACTTCTTTAGATTTTTGATCTCGTTATTAAAAATTCTGACTCGGTGACGGCTCATAAGTCATAATGTAATTGGAGTAGCATCTTTTGAGACTGACAATTATGAACTTATAGGAACGCCAACTTACTCTCAACTGACCCTTAAATAATCCAACTATACGTCATACATTAATATGATTCTACGTCATTGTTATTACGTCATATATAGGTGCACTAATTAGCTGACAACTGCAGATTCCTAAATTATCCTGAAGAAGAGCCAAACTTATTCGCTCGTGCATCTACTCTTCTTTGTTTAAACAAAAGGGTAAACGGGTCTTATACGTCAATTAAGAGCCCGTTTGGATTGGCTTATAAGTTAGTTAAACCGGTTTATAAGTTGGTAAAAATAAAAAATAGTTTAAATTAAGTTAAAAAGTGCTTAAAATAAATTAAAATCAAGAAGTTGCTCAACCCCAATTTTTTTTTCCTTAGAAGCTATTTTGGTTTGACCAACAACTTTATCTCTTATACTTTTTTTATTAATTTCAATATTACCCTTACTTCTAAAAACCCTTTAAGCACTTTTATCCAAACACGTAACTGCTTATTTATAAAATAACTTTCAGCACTTAAAAAGTACTTTAAACAATTATACTTAAAAGCCACTTTTTTTTAAGTTAATCCACACGGGCTCTAACTCATTTTTTATACCGTCACTTTGAAGTGTTCTCATTTCAACGGGCAGTTTATATTAAAATAAAAATCTAATGAAAAACCAACAAATCCCAGGCTAGTTACACTTCCGCAATACTCCCTCCGTCTCCAACTTATATAAGGCGTTTGATTTGGCACAACATTAAAAATAAAAAAAATAAAAAAATAAAAAAAAAAAAATTGAAACTTGTAGTTTAAAATATACTATAGACATTAATGTTAAAAATACGTTCGATTATTTTTAAATATAAAAAGATATCCTCGAACATACTAAAAAAAATAGTATCGATTAGATTGGACAGAAGGATTACTCTTATCACATAGATATTTGTGATGTTTTCATCATTTTAATTATACATAACTCTAAATGAGTTTAAATTTGAAGAAGAAACAAAAATATGGCCTACATTCATCAACACCATCATGTTTCTCGTTCGAGGAGGGGTATCATGGAAGATAATTTTGTATCATGGAAGATAATTTTTCTGACTAAGTTACAAATAAAATATTTGATTCTATAGATGCTGATTATATATTTGTTATGTGAGTGGTGCAGTAGGCGAGACAGATCTAGAGTTTAAGTTTTATAGTTTAATATTTAAGGTTCTTAATATTAAATTCATTATTTTTTAAAAGTTACAGATTTATTTACTATTTGTTATAATTTTCATGAATTTACACATTAATTTATATTCAGTGTTGAAAGTATTAAATTCAAATGAACTCGATAACGACACTCCACATCACCTTCTGGCAGTAAGGCACCTAAAATTTGAATCTTTAAGCAAAATATCTGACCTACCGAATGAAAACTGAAGTCATTCGCATGACGAGAGTAGGGTTGAATATTTCATTTCATTTCAGAATTGAGACAAATGATTGAATATTTGGTAGATTTGATTTTTTAATTGGTTGCTTGACCATCTGGACAGTCTGGTTTTGTACAAAATGATACTTCCTCGGGTGTTTGATTAGACACGAAATTTAAAAAATAAATTAAGATTTTTAAAATTTTCGGTCTAAAATAAATTATAGAAATTTGTGTGGATAGAAATCATTTCATTAAGGATGAAAAGACAAATTTAAAAATAAATTATTCTTAAATATAGAAATGCATCATTTTTTTAAACAATAACTTAAAAGAATGAAGTATCACATGAATTTGGACCGAGGAAGAACTATATTTTAATGGCTTAATACCTAGATGGACCCTTAAACTTGACATATTTTGTAAGATAGGCATATAAACTTATAAGGTGACCAGATAGACACTTAAACTTACTCAAAGTGTATTTTTCAAGTTTTTCAGTTGTTTTGAAAACAAAAACTATATTTTTCAAACACTCACAATTTTCATGGCCAAACAAGCCCTAAATATATCACAAAATATTTTTTTTAAAATGCAAAAATAAGGCAAACGCATATACATGAGACTATAAATATGCACTTAAACCAATAAATACTCGCTAATCGCAATTTTGCAGCTTTCAATTAACTCGGATTTTTTTTTACACTTGAATAATTAAAAAAAAATAACTTTAACCAATAAAAATTCTTAAAAAAAGAAATTTCAAATTAAGAAATTTCTAAGTTCAGTATTTCAAGTGTAAAAGAAATTTCAAATTAAGAAAACTGTAAAGCCGAGAAGAAAATCCTTAAAAAAAAGAAATTTCTTAATTGAAATTTCTTTTTTTAAGAATTTTTATTGGTTAAAGTTATTGTTTTTTAATTATTCAAGTGTAAAAAAAAAACCGAGTTAATTGAAAGCTGCAAAATTGCGATTAGCGAGTATTTATTGGTTTAAGTGCACATTTATAGTCTCATGTATATGCGTTTGCCTTATTTTTGCATTTTAAAAAAAATATTTTGTGATATATTTAGGGCTTGTTTGGCCATGAAAATTGTGAGTGTTTGAAAAATATAGTTTTTGTTTTCAAAACAACTGAAAAACTTGAAAAATACACTTTGAGTAAGTTTAAGTGTCTATCTGGTCACCTTATAATTTATATGCCTATCTTACAAAACATGTCAAGTTTAAGGGTTCATCTGGGTATTAAGCCTATTTTAATCCTTTGTTGTCCCCAATTGAAAGTCTTGTTTTACTTTTTCCTCATGCGGCTAAAGTCTTTTTTTATTACTTTGCCAGAGTTAAAGTCATCTATATCTACCTTTTCAAAAGATTTATTTATATGTACTCTTACAAATATAAAAATACAGTATAATTTTAATTACTTTGCCAGAGTTAAAGTCATCTATATCTACCTGTTCAAAAGATGTATTAATATATAGTTTTTAGAAATATAAAAATACAGTATAAGTTCCATTATGCTATGATTTTACTTAGTTTCTTAATATTTAAATTCAAAAGAGGCGAATTTAAGATTTGATCTTTTTGGGTTCGAATTTGAAATTCAATCACAATTTATTTGATTTATTAGGCTCGAAATTCCTTCTTCTTTTTTTTTTTTTAATTATTTAGGAAAATTGTAAGTTGTATACAGAATCAGAGCCAAATTAAGCTATTAAATCCGATAAATCCATAAAATTACCACTACATCTACTCTTGATAAAATAACTTCTACTCCACTCGATAAACAATCAATTTACACTGAATGAGTACGAGAATAAAAAATCAATTTGGGAGTGAAAGGATGTAATTTTTCTTGTCTTGCGGAATTGCATATTATTGGATGTCATAAATTGTTTGTTAGTTCTAATATAGCTCATGGAAAGTGATGCAAATTTCCCGTATGTAGTGAGAGTAGTTTATAGTATGAACTATTAATCCTGAATCAAATAAAAGGATTCGATATGTTTTACTATATTTTTGGGATTACACCGTGTAAGATGTTGTTGTTGGGGAAAATTTTAGCAATTCGTTGGGTCGTTTAAAGTTAAGACATTTGGGATATTGACTTGAGTGCTTTTAAAATAATACTTTTTGAATGTTGCTTTTATTAGTTTAACTGTGCTAACAACAATTTAATAGTTTTTTAAAGTTTACCAATGTAAGATCTTGTCCAAATGCGTTGTTTTAAAATTAAAAAAAAGTATAAGTCTTTGTATAATGATAGAGGGGTGACAGTTTAAAAAGAGGTGCTCATGCGACTTTATCCCTTTCATCTTATATACCTTAAAATATAAGGAGTAAATATAGTTTTTGTATTAATTAAGAGTAGAGGGGGTTATATGTAAGGTAGAAACCGACTCGTGTCCACTGTTCATGTCAAATCAATAGATATGCATAGCATATATTTTATATACCGTTCTAAATGATAATTAATTAAAGTGCACCCTTACTTTCTTAAATGATCACCTAAGTTTATTCCGTTTGATATAAATATTAGGTGTGGATAAATATATACGCATTTCTGATATCATAACCATTTCAAAATCAATGTCAATTCCGTTTAATTTTTTTGAACACATTAAGGCTCAGTTGTTGGAAAATCGAAAAATATGTTAAGAGCATCACAAATCACCTTCTATTTTCAAAAATTGAAAAAAAAAAATCTAGAAAACTTTTGAAATAAAAGTTGTATGATCAGACGCATGCTGCAAAAGTATATCATTCCACATGCCTGCAAAATTTGATGTCGTTGGCAAGGCAGCCAGGTTTAACTGTTTTTATTCTTTTTACAAATGTAAATTTTTTATATATATTGGTTTTAAAATCTTTACATTATAAGTATATTTTAATTTGTTATAACATATCGTTTGCACTATGTTTATCTTAATTTGACAATGTAAGAAACATAGAGTGCATACTTCCTCCATTTTATTTTATGTGACTTAATTTAACTAATTAAGCACGAAAATTAAAAAAGAAAAGAAAACTTTCAAATAATTTTGTATTCTTAAACTAAAGGTCATATGTATAACATGTTAAAAGTTTCTTTTTGAATTTTGTAATCTTAAAACATGTGCTTATGTCATTCTTATAAGGGAGTGTTATTATGAATAAAATAGAAATATTTCCAATTAAAAAGTTACTGTATAAAATATAGGACAAACTCTTTCTGGAAAAACGCTTCGGCGCCTTCAATTTTTTTGTCAGTGTAGATGAGTAAGCCAAAGAGGACTGAATCCACCACTTCATTTAGTTCAGGAGAAAAATGACATTCTTTTTTAATAGATAAATAATTGGATCGTTCGAAGTAAAAATAAGACATAGTACAGTAAAAAGTTAAACTCTTAACGATTGGTGTGCTTTACAAGTATAAATAGTTCTGTGATAAAATTAATACTGTTTTATTCCTTGTTTGGTTATCTATTTTCCTATAACTTAAAATCAGTACCGGGTATAACTTATACCTGCCAGATTGCGGAATAATAACAGTACTGGGATTAATAATCCCTGGAATTTACAAGAAAATGATAAAAATACCCCTGAGGTCCCTCAAACCATTTTTTACATGTCATATTGGACGATATTTATGTAAACAAACAACTTGTTCTTAGAAATTATGCATTGCATGTTATTTTTATAATCTGTCCAAGAAAGAGTAATACATTTTTATGTTTGAAAATAATTTAACTTAAAACTTTCGCCGTGTCTAGTCAAACTCAGTGGAAGATCCAGGATTTTCACTGAGAGGATTCGAAAAATAAAAATGTAGTGACTGGAATTTGAACTTGGAAACTCAAGGTGAATTTTGAACCCCCTGAACCATTAAACCAACCTCTTCTCTTGTGTTTAGGATATTCAAAACCTATTTATGTACATAAAAAAAATACATTACATATACGGTATAATTTTTTGCGAAGCTGGCCCTAAATCTCCCCTTAATCTATCACATAAATTAAGACGAATAAAGTATCAAAATATATAATAACAATATAACTAATCCTAGGTAACTAATCCCGGAATAACACCAAACGACCCCTTACAGCGCTCTTGCTAACGGGCAAAAGCAGCCCCACATGGGAATTAATTTAAAAATGAGAAGTACAAATACGTAGGCATTCGATACTTGGCTGACGACATTCCTTAACACAACATGTGATGTCACATGGTTGATTCGCTTCGACAACTCCCAAAAATCCACTACTATAAAATAGGTAACACGACTCCACAATAATCAACCTCTAAAAATTCCAATTTGGAAATTTCATAGTCCTTTACACATTTTCTCCACTCTTCTTTAATCCCCTTGCCTGAGAAAGAAAAAGAAAATAACTTAATTTTTTTAAATTTATGATGGAGGTGCAGAAACGAAAAAGAATAGATGATGAAGAAGAGATTGACAATAAACAGGTGAAAATTGTTAAAGAAGACGAGGAAAGTAATGTGGATGATGATGAAGTGGAAGAATTCTTCGCGATTTTGAAGAGAATACGCGTGGCTGTGAAGTATTTTGAGAAAGCTAAGAAGCCGGCTTTATTGCCAGAAGATTTTGAAGGCCAAGAATGTGTTTCGGACAATGGAGGAGTAATGGATTTTAATGTAGATCCAGATAAACAAAAGAAAATTATACCTACTACTCCTAGTTCAAAGAACCATTAATTAGCCTTCCTTCATCTTTGATTTTAATTTCTTTTGAGAAATGTTGTTAAACTCATTTTCTTTTAAAATATTTGAAGTTTTTGGAAAATTAAGAAGTCGTTTATTATGGAGTTTTTTTTTTTTTTTTTTGCTTCCAAATATATAAGATTGTCTCAAATAGTGAAAAGTTAATGCGCAAGACTTCAAGGATGAAATAAAAGATAATTGTTACTGCGTAGTATATACTCCTTTATTTTTACAGTCACACAAATATGTAAGGCTGGTTGTGGACCACATATTTCAAAATTCTTCCTTTATTTCTTAAACTTTGTGTCAAGTCAAACTAAGATAATCTTTTTGAGACGGAGGGAGTAGTATTTAATTTGGTCATAATTGTGGATTACATTTAAATATTAAAATAATGTTACTACATTATATTATTGATCATATTAAAATAAACTGACTTATATTATTGATCATGACTATTATATGGAGAAAGTGGTCATTACTGATCTACTACACCACTACTTCATGATCTTCCAAGATCTATAAAATGGTCACTAATATTCCTCGTAACTACTAAGTACCAACTCATGTTCTCCCATATTCTCATAACTTATCACCTCACTATCTTCCAATTTATTCCAAGGAAGAATTCCAAACATCTTTAAATAGTAATCATTTTATGTAACAGGTATGAAAAAGTGAGGTTAGAGTTAGGTTAGAGTTTTGAAAAGAAGGGGTTATTTGTTGAAGAAAGGCGTTTTTAAAACCTTTAGATTCAACAACTTATCAACAGTTTGTTCGAGTCATATGGAGAATTGGAGATGTCGGTAGTTATATCCTAGAGGAGACAAGTCGAGAGAATTACTATTGGACCAATGAAGATTTTATTATAGTAGGCTTGAACCTTGTTAAAGAAAGTGATTTATCTACATCTCAATGCGAAGATATTTTTTTTTGTTTGTTTTATTTTTTAACTGCAATTGTGCTTTCACTAATATAAATTTTACGTATTTTTGACATATGTAAAGCTCTCAAAAGATGGATAATAAAGAAATCCAATTGCACAGTTCTCGTTATCGGTTATTGAATTTGAATTTGAACTACCACTAAATGATATGGTACAATGGATAGAGCGGTCTCAGGTTCGAGTCCTGGATATGAAAAAATCTTTGGTACAAAAGTGTTTCCCCTGAATGGGTCCTACAGGATGCGAGTCCGACTTAATCGGGCTCCAATAATGATATTGGACACCGGATGAAAACAAAAAAAAAAAAAAAAAGGTTTGAATTTGAACTCATCTTACTGCATTACGAAACTATGGCAAAAGGACTTCTAGTTTTCCTGTTCCCTCTTTTAGCTTTGCCAATTTTAGTGATTCATTGTTCTCATTATGGGTTATTATATATGTGGATAATTAAAAAGGACTAGTTACCAGTTTTCCACCATTAAATTATTGGATTATACTTGACTTAATTTGTATTTTACTATGGTGTTCAATTTGATCTAGAATTCATTGGCACTTAAATCATGATCAGAATATGGTACACATGGACATAAGGTTCATTTTCCATCAAAATATCAAAACACGTGTTCCCGTATTAGTAAAGCAAAAGAGTCTGGAGTTTCATGCACAAATCACATGGGAAACTATTCATCGCAAGAGATCTCATGTGCTAAAGTCTATGAAAATTTAACAAGAAGATAATTATACCTATTTTTATTTCTTCTAGTAAAAGAAAAACAAATATACATCCAGATTATCCCTTGGATGATCAATGTCTTCATATACGTTTGCCCCATTCCAATGTGATTTTGATCTTCTCTTTTCTTGATCTTCATTGATTTTGTACGAAGTTGACCTTCATTATTGAGTCTTCAAACTTGCAAATCTGATACAAAAAGATGAAGCAATTTATTGTTAAATACAATTGAAAATCATTCTCTTGAGTTGTAGAAGTATTTGAAACACCATTTGGTTGGTTGAAACTTGAAGAATAGGGTTTTGTCGCCATTGAAGCTTCGTTTAAAGCTTGGTTCGGGTTGGTTTACGAAATCGGAAGCATTTTCGACAGTGTTGTCCCAAACGCTTGAAAATTTGAGGATCTTATATATCAAGTTTGTGACAAGTGCAGATTAGGTGAGGTTTTGGATCGAATTTTAGATAGAACTAGGTTGAAGTAGAACATTGCAGTCCGGCCCCTGTATGGCTCGTGTATATCATATGTATGCCACAAATATTCATGTGTATAATAATACGCACATGACATACGTTATAACAATATATATAGGATTTACACATGGCATACACAGATATATAACGGAAATACACAAATATACACAAGAATACTGCGACGCCAAACTCGTTTCCAAATCTTTAATCAAATTTTACTAAATCAGTTCCATCGTTTCCAAGCTCCGGATTTAGCCTCACCTAGTGGTCATACATCGTCAAGTGGGGTAAAATTTCTAAGAAAGAAGCATTGCAAAGGCTTTAGAGTTTGTTTTACCTCATATACAAATAATTACCCGGTTTAGCAATGAATCCGTTTTTCAAAAAGTAACAATAATTTTTTAACAAAATATATACAATCCAGGAAAAACATGCAAATACTTACATAAAACATACAATTATATTGTTTTAAGCAATCCAGAAGAAATATACAATTGACATACACAAAACATACAATTGTGTTTATTTTGTATGTATTTTTTATGTCGTGCGTAACCACTGTATGACACATTGGACATACAAAAAACGTACACCCGAAACACATCCTGCATACAGTTATTTCACCACAAGAAAAACCACCATACACATACCAAAACTACTATAAACCATTATTCCTTCAACCATAACAATGCAAAACTATTTCTCTTATCAAAACATAATCTTTTTGAATTTGATGCATAGTATCAGTTTACTTAGGATTCAAACCACTAGAAGATGTTCGGTCTAATCTTTGTAATTTTTTAAATTTTCTTTTCAATTTTTTTGGATTCATTTGGAAGGAATATGATTTTTTCAGTACTCTGTAATTTGGGAGTGGATTATAATCCTACTTTAGGAAAATAATATGTTAAGATTTGCTTTATGCATTATCACCAATGCAAGAGAATTGGATGCTGGAATGCAAAAAATGGATGCTTAATTTCTTCTGCATGATGAATGGTTTTAGGGAACTGATTAGGCAATAAGGCAGGGAGAAGGTAGAGAAAATAGAGAAGATTGAAGCCTAAAATCAAGAAATTGCTATGTTTTGAAAATCCAATCTTACTTTATTAGGTAATTACATAACCTGCCCTAAATATAATGGATAAAACTTAAAATAGCTTGGGCAATTCACAGGAATGCCCCTTATTCGGGGTGGTCTTTAATTTTTGCCCCTCAAATTGCTGGTCTTTAATTTTTACCCTTCGACTAGAATACCGTGAGATTCTGGGTTCGAACCCTGGTCCAAGCATTAAAAAAAAAAATCGCAAGGCAAGGCTTTTGGAAAAGTCTATCTAATGCGGCATAGGTTGCCTTAAGGCATAACTAAAGTTCTGCCGGATACGACAAAGGTCGCCTTATAAGGCAGACTTTTGCAATCTCTACCGCAGACGACATAGGGTGTCTTAAGGCATAACTAAGTTATGCCTGATCCGACATAGGCTACCTTATAAGGCAGACTTTAGTTGTGCCTTAAGGCAACCTATGTCGAATCCGGCATAACTAAAGCTATGCCTTAAGGCAACCTATGCCTCATAAGGCAGACTTTTCCCAAAGACTTGCCTTGCGATTTTTTTTTTATTTTTTTTTACTGAGCTGGGGTTTGAACCCAGAACCTCGAAATATCTTCGACCACTTTTTTAATCGAAGGAAAAAAGCTAAAGACCAGCAATTTGAGGGACAAAAATTAAAGACCACCCCAAAAGAAGGCCAATCCGCGCAAAAAAATGAAATACCTTACTTATGTAAAAATCTAAAATCTTTAAGATTAATTATGGTTAAAGGCCACAAACAAGGACATGGGCCAAACCCTCCATGAAGAGTGGTTGCTGAGCCCAATTGTATCTATATATATATATATATATATATATATATATATATATATATATATAGAATAACCTATATATACGTAAGAATAAGGTATATTTACAAAATATGATGATACTTTTCAGTTTACAGAACATATCAATAAATTTCTTACAAAACATATACGAAAATTTTGTGTATGAAATGTGTATATCTCGCTCAAAGCTTAAAATTTTCGCTCAGAATTTTGTGTATGAAAACTGTATAAAATATGTATATCTCGCTCAAGATTTAAAAATTTCTCTCAAATTGTTATATATATATATAATATATATATATATATATATATATATATATATATATATATATATATATATATATATATATATATATCTTGCTCAAAAAGTAGAATTCTCACATTTTTCGTGTATGAAAACTGTATAAAAATGGTATGAAATATGTATATAAATGTATAAATTTTGTATAAAGTCCATGTTAGGTTCTTGAAAATTTAATACAATTGTAGAACTTAGATAAAAATCTCAAGCGAAATTGTGAGAGAATACAAAAATTTGGAATCTGACAGGATGTGCGAGAATACGAAGCGAAATTGTAAGAATCTCAAGAGAAACTATACAACTTCGAATTTGGATGGCCATCATACAAAAAATCAAAGTAAGCCACAATCCATATGATTCTCAAGCCAAAAAAGAGCTGAAGTGCGGCCACCAACCATGGTTGAGTAGACCTAGAGCCTGTTTGGATTGGCTTATAAGTTGCTTATAAGCTGTTTTTAACTTTTTTGAGTGTTTGGCTGGCCAGCTTAAAGTCATTTTGTGCTTAAAATAAATTCAAAAAAATAATTGGGTCCGTTTGACTTAGCTTAGCTAAAGCAGCTTATAAGCCAAAACAAATATGTTGGGCTACCTCAACTTATTTTTGTTTAGCTTATAAGCTGCTTAAAATAAGCCCATCAAAACAGGCTCCTAGCACTTAGATAAGAATCTGACATGATCTGAGCAGATTGTGAGAGAGAAGGGGAAGGGAAGGGTCTTTTTTTTTTTTCCAGCTCTGGGCAGATTAGGGAAGGGGAAGGGAAGGATGAGCTTTTAATTTTTCAGATCCGTTATGTTTTGTAATTAAGTTGGTATGTTTTGTAAATAAGGAAAAGTATTCTTATGTTTTGTAATATAGTCTTAAGTAGCATTATTAGGTCATTTTCCCATATATTATCTAGCAGTCCAACAATTTCCCATGAGGAAATAATATTTAAAAATGTTTTTTCCCCATATAAATACAAAGATCGAGTCAAATTTACTGAGTTCTGCATACATCTCTGCCCCTGATTATATGGTTTAAGTGAAGACTAACTTAGCTACACCATTTTTACGAGACCATGCAAGGACGACATCAATTCAAATATAGTTTATAATCATGATATTTATAATTGAATTTTTTATTTCATAAAAGTACAATATTATTTGAGTTATAACCTGTTTAGAAGGTATAGCTGGCCATTAGATGTACCTTCGTTAAACGACACTTCACAACCAACGGGTGAAGATTATTTTGCCCCGCCTCCCTCTTTATTTGAAAAATGAAACTTCTCTCTTAACAATTAACTCCAAACAAGTAAAATTTATATTATAAAACATGATTTTCCCACCTTATTTTGATCGAACCAACTCAATAGGAAAACGCATGGTGGGAAACAAGTTCCATTAAAACGTGGAGAAGCTTCCTAATTTTTCTATGTGCAAACAATATTATTTAGGGGTTTTCCCACCGACATTTAGTGAAAATAGTCACTGAACATTTTTTAGTGGAAAAATAGCAATTTTGTAGTCTTGTTTACCATTAATTTAGAAATTCTAATGTAAAAGTGCCACGGTAGGCCTAAGCTCTAACGTGTACACACAAAACTCAAAAAATTCAAAGTAACTCTACCGTGAAACTACGTCACGTCCTTTGATTAATATTGTACGCGATAACAATCATTCTCTAGGAGCCTACGTCATTTTTTGTTTTGTGTATGGAAGTATTCCAATTCCTAATCAGAGAAGACAATTTTCACATTGACAGATAAATCTTAATGAACTCTTTTAATACATTTGCTTAATGTTGCTTAGAATTCAAGGAAGTAGAAGATTCCATTAATCAGATTAAACCTAAAATAAGACCTCAATACAATAACTTCTTGGTCTGTGGGCCATTATCTTTGTTTCAAAATTCCAATTTTGTCATTAATTCCACACAGACAACTTTCTTGGACAAATATATAAAGTATTCTCCGTAAACACGCCTTCCATTGGCGATTCTTGACTTGCTAAGTCAATATTATTGTCTTCAATGCTTAAAAAGGAAAAACAAAGAAGTTTGATATTGACAAAAGCTAATAGAACATTGTGAGACTATTAACTGGCTTTGCTTTATAGAAATAGTCTGACCACTTAAGACACTATCTTTGAAATATAATTACTATGAGGTCAGAATTTTCACTAAAAAAATTTAAAATATAAAAAAGTAAATATATGAAAAACTAAGACAATTCAACATCTATTATATATATATAAATATAATTTCGAGTTTGTATATATAGTGTTTTTTCGACGCCCTTCCGATACCCTAGCTCTGTCCTTGTCTCGAAGTTTCAAATTCCATAATAGACACTATCTTTGAAATATGATTTCAAAGACATGTGTTTTATGTTTATTTGTTGTTGATGATGTTTCTTCTTCTTCTAGTTTTGGAGAAGATATGTGGAAGAAGAATTTTGTAATAGTGGAGGAAATTCTCCAATCTGTCTAACAATAACCAAGAATTGTTTAAATAACCCGAAAGCTATTTAAATAATTTCAAGGAGTTTAGTTCAAACAACCAGAAATATATTTAAATATTGAAGAGAAATTTAGACATTTGGAGAGATGTTTAAATAACCTCGGGTTTTAGTTAGAACAACCGGTAAATGTTTAAACACTAGAGTTATCGAAATATTCATTAATTGTTTAGATACGAAGGAGGGGGAGGAGGATCGATAGTGTTTTTCACACTTCCCCTCCAACGCGACTCGAATCTTGGATTTACCGATCGTGGATAGAGGTGCTTTATCAACTGAGCAACATCACTAGTCATTTTTGGGATTATGTGCCGTTAATACTAAGTACTAACTAAAAAATGTGTCTCCTACCATTTCTTAAGACTTGAATCTTTTACATTTAATGTAAAAACATGGCTTACAAGTTTCTTATAATTCAGTGTCCCAGGCGATCGCAGGCAATGGTGCTTTATGACGCGATTTACCCTTTTTAACAGAATTAAGACCCCAACATAACTAGGGGAAAAAAAGAAACTGTAAACCGTAAAGCATTTAAAGAAAAGAAGAAGAAAGTTTATAGTAAAGAGGATGAGCTACCCTTATATATGCAACTATTGCATGCTAATTACTAGCGCTACATGCACTTACTACTTTAAAAAAATGTTAGTGCTGAAGTCATTCGCATGACGAGAGAAGGGTTGAATATTTCATTTTATTTCAGAAGTTTGACACAAATGATTGAATATTTGGTAGTACTATTTTATAGGAGGTGCTTTATTGGGGACGGAATTTAAGAAATAAAAGAAGATTTTTAAAATTTATGATCTAAAATAAACTATAGAAATTTGTGTGACTAAAAATCATTTCATAAAGGGTGAAAGACAAATTTAAAGTTGAATTGTTATTAAATATTAAAAAATGTCATTTTTTGGACAATAACTAAAAAAAAAAAAGAGTATCACATAATTTAGAACGGAGAAAGTAGTATATTTTATTTCTTTGTTGTCCCCAATTGAAAGTCTTATTTTACTTTTTCCTCTTGCGGATAAAGTCTTTTTTTATTATTTTGCCAGAGTTAAAGTCATCTATATCTATCTTTTCATAGTTTTTACAAATATAAAATACAGTATAATTTTTAGTGCTTTAATTTGCCAAAGTTAAAGTAATCTATATCTATCTTTTCAAAAAAATTATTTATATATACTTTTTACAAATATAAAAATACAGTATGAGTTCCATTATGCTATGGTTTTACTTAGTTTCTTAATTTTTAAATTCAAAAGAGGCGAATTTAAGATTTGATCTTTTTGGGTTCGAATTTGAAATTCAATCACAATTTATTTGATTTCTCAGGTTCGAAATTCTTTTTTTTTTTTTTTTTTGTAATTATTTAGGAAAATTGTAACATGTATACAGAATCAGAGCCAAATTAAGCTATTGAATCCGATAAACCCATAAAATTACCACTACATCTACCCTTGATAAAATAACTTCTAACTCCACTCGATAAACAATCAATTTACACTGAACGAGTACGTGAATAAAAAATCAATTTGGGAGTGAAAGGATGTAATTTTTCTTGTCTTGCGGAATTGCATATTATTGGATGTCATAAATTGTTTGTTAGTTCTAATATAGCTCATGGAAATTGGAAAGTGAGCAAATTTCCTGTATGTAGTGAGAGTACTTTATAGTATGAACTATTAATCCTGAATCAAATAAAAGAATTCGATATGTTTTACTATATTTTTGGGATTACACCGCGTAAGTGTTGTGGGGGAAATTTTTAGCAATTCGCTGGATCGTTTAAAGTTAAGACATTACTGATTTGGGATATTGACTTGAGTGCTTTTAAAATAATACTGTTTGAATGTTGCTTTTATTAGTTTAACTGTGCTAACAACAATTTAATAGTATTTTAAAGTTTACCAATGTAAGATCTTGTCCAAATGCATTGTTTTCAAAAAAAAAAAAAAAAGTGTAAGCCTTTGTATAATAATGATAGAGGGATGACAGCTTAAAAAAAGGTACTCATACCACTACAAGAAAGTTAGGATAGGACGACATTATATAAATGTCATATTACACTACTTAAATGTCATAAATTTGTTTCCCGACATTTAATTTACATTTGTGTCAAATGTCGTATATTTCAGTGTCGGGAATTTTTCGACATTTAGGCAAATGTCGGTAAGAAATTTACGACATTTTTGAAATGTCACTTAAAATCTCCGACATTTAAACTAATGTTGGTTAAACATTCGCGACATTTATTTACAACCTTTATTAAATGTCGCATTCTTATTTTTGACATTTTGTTAAATGTCAATAAAATTTTTTACGACATTTATTTACGATCTTTGATAAATGTCGCTTTGCTATTTTTAAATTTCCGACATTTAGATTAATGTCGGTACCGAATATTCTGGAGTATTAATAATAATTCACTGTTCAATTTTCATCATAACACAAATATTTATATTAAACAATCATAAATATCAACCTTTATACACAATGTAACAAATACGAAATAATAATCTTTAGATTTTATTTCAAAGGACATAGCAGAACTCTCCTGGCAAGTTATACGCTATCAAATCAAATGACTAGTTGTTCTATCTCAAATAAAACAAATTCAAACTAATAAAAGCTAAAGTAATTTCAACATGAAACTACGTCAAACTCTCTCCTCATCATCTGAATTAATTCGCTAAACTTCTAGAATAAATTCTGCAACAAGGCTAATGGAATTCATCTTTCCACAATTCGAGCACCACTTGCCAATTACACTCTTCAAAAGTGCTGCAAAAGAATTAGACATAAAACTAGAATTCAAAGTATGTAGTAAACGAAAAAAAATTAAAAGTGATTTGCATGTTTTTCCAAACTTACCCACTTCTTTTTTTGCGTGTCAACTCCATTATTTCAGGTGTTGTTGATTAAGTCAACCTGAGAAGAAATATTCTCTCTCAAAGCAAAAAGTTTACCATCTAATAACAGAGCCATCAATTCTTAAAATGCTAACAAACAAGTGAAATCACCTTTTATTAAAAAATTACGAGAATTAACCATACTTCAACAAAACAATGACAAAACTTTCCTCAAATCAAACCAAAAGCAACTGACTCCCAATTATGCTCAAGTAAAACAGAGCACTATATCCTCTAGATGTATACAACCAGGTGCAAAGAATCCGGTTTCATCAAGTCTAGAAAATATGTTGAGAACTAAATGATACAGAAAAGGACATGGAAGAAAAATCTATAAAAGATGATGAGAGCACAAAACATTTACTCAAAGTTATAATATTATAGAAGACTTTAAGTATTGAGATGATTAGAGACACCAGACAAGTATGTCTTCAATAATTGAATAGTTGGTAGATCTTGATAGAGGGAAAATCCAGTAGAATATGAAGGCAACAGCAAAAAGGAAGCTTGACAAAGATATGGATGGCACGAATTACGGTATCATCATGTCAAGCTAAAGAAAGACAATCACCAAGGGCTCAAGTTTGCTGCTATAGGCAATTAGCAAATGAAGCTCCGTTGAGGGTGAGACACAAAGAAAAGTTAAGATAAAAAACTTATGAGGCCATTTATTCTTAGACTAGCAAAGCATGCCCGTGTGATGCATGGGCCAAATCAAATTGTCTTCTAGTTTAGCGAAGTATTTTGGTAAAGAAGTTGTGTACAAAGACTATCTGTCACACGTGTTCACAGAAAGCAGTAAATGAATGAAAATGAAATTATTTGGAGAGTATTACAACTTTCTTTGCTTTTTGTAGAACCATTTGTAGCATGTGTTCGTACTCCTTCCTCACTTAAATATAATAGAAATTTTACTTGTAACATTACACATTTTCTCACAACTCTTCACTGACTTAGATGACATTAAGTGATTTCAACAAAAACACATCCATTATGCTCAGAAACTAATACATAGACGGAAATATAGGGAACCGAGCAGAAAGCAAAGGGAAGTAATTAAGTTTCTGATATCTTCATTTCCTAATTCAATTGATATTCAAGTCCAAAAGGGACAATCAAGATTGGTATTCCTTTTACCGGTCATTCAAGCAAGTAGAGAAAGACAAACACTTATCTAGGGTGGTTACCGAAATTGAAAATACAAAAAGGAACCTACATTTATATGCTGGATACAAGTAGCACATATTATGCTTTAAACACAAGATAACAACACTTGAAAATCACATTCGAAACTTCAATGTTAACTAATTACAATACGTACGAACTCACCTTTTTTGTTCGAACAACGAAACCGGTGATAATGATTGTTGGCGGTCTTCACATGAGTTATCAGAAAGCTATCAAAAAGAGGAAGATTGTTATAATTAAAAGAAAAATAAATGGCACAGCTAACTTAAGAGGAAAAAAATGTGAACCAAGCAAAAATTATTTACCTCTTCGTTACTGATTGATCTACTTTTTGAGCCATTCGTAAAACCCGTACTCTGTACATATGCTTGGATCTTTGCCTTCACTCTTTCCTTCACCTTTTCCTTCACCTTTTCATCCACCTTTTCATCCATTTTTGCTTCCATAGCTTGTTTTGCTTTAGCCAATTTTTTCTCCATATCAATTTGGAGTGCTACAGTATTTTTGAACTTCTATCTCAACCTTTGCATCAAAATTCCGTTGTTCCACCTGCGACTTTATCCTCTTTTCAGGTGAATGCAAACAATAATTAGTCCAATCTAGGATTTGGGTATACTAGAATATCACTTTATGGCGCCATAGGAAATTGATAACAACTCTTCCTTTTGCATTTTTAATCAGTAGCTGCAAATGAAAACACGGGGTCGAAGTAGGGGTGGACATAGTACGGTATTTGAAATTTTGATACAATAATTTTAATTTTTAAAAATACTATATATTATCGTACCAAATTAGTTCGGTATTTTAAAGTTCAATTTCGGTATTTTGCGGTACGGTAAATCAGTACCATATTTTGTCCGATTTGGACTTACATATACTTATATCGTGGAGAATTATGACTTCTGCTACTGAAGAAACGTCTCAATACTAAACGCCTTACACATGTAAAAACATTCAAAAGAAAGTACAAGCAATTCCATTTGTAAATCAATTACCCAAAAAGGACATTTAAATCAAGATAGAGTAGTCAAAGTTCCAACGTTAAACAATTAATTTTCTAATAATACTGGTCTATATATTTGTTAGCATTATAATACTAAGATATATGTATTGTGTATGTAATTATATACTTCGATATGGTATTCGGTATTTTGGTATTTTCTTTATGAATACCGAATAACGAATACCGTACCGAATACTAAAATTTTTAAACATGCATACCAAATATCATAATACTGACACCGCGATATAAAAAATTTCGATTTCGATATGATAATCGGTATCTACCATACCATGCCCACCCCCTAGGTCGAAGTGGAGAATTTAGTTCTTTTACGTTTGTTACTTCTTGAACTATCCTTACACCGGTTCATAGTAAGTGTCCACTTCGAATGGGTACGTGCAGAGGAAATATTTTTTAATTCTCTCATGTTCGGTTAGATAAGATTTTTTTAAAAATATTTTCTTTAGAAAAATAAGTTACTAGGAAATAACTTTCCTAATGAAATTAAATAGAAAAAACAAGCTCCACAAATGACATTCTGTATTGATTGTCTCCTTCCCACCCACTACCCACCCCCACACCCCATCTCCACCCCACCACCTACCCCAACTCACCCCCACACCCACTATCCATGACACCACCTCACCACCCACTCCCACACCCCACACCCACCATAACCCCACCACCACTACCCCCACCTAAAATAGGAAAATTATAATTAATTCTATCTTGAGTTTGTAAATTGACAAAACTTTTGGAACGGACAATTTCAGTAATGTGGACAACTAATAGGAGACGGAGAGAGTTAAACACTCTGAAAAGGGATAAAATGGTAAAATCTTAGAGACGACTGTCTCATGTCCTGTAAAATTTGGTAGGCCTTACGTCAATCGGAGGTGGATCTCCCTAAGGCAATTATAAAATCAGCAAACTTTATGTTTACTACCCAAAGTACAGACATACAACTATATAAAGTAGGACAAGATCATGTTGTTTTTGGAAGTTGGTTTGATGTCTATTCAGTCCTCTCCTAAAAGCTAACCACATTTTACACGTTTGCCTTAAAATATAAAGAGTGAATATCGTTTTTGTATTAATTAAAGAGTAGAGGGGGTTATATGTAAGGCCGAAACTTACTCTTGTCGACTGTTGATGTCAAATCAATAGATATGCATAGTATATATTTTATATACCGTTCTAAATGATAATTAATTAAAGTACGCTCTTACCTCATTAAATGATCACCTAAGTTTATTCAGTTTGATATAAATATTAGGTGTGGATAAATATTAACGCATATCTGATATATAAAGCGGTTCAGTTGAATTTATACACATGGTTAGAGACACGTAAATCAGAGTAACCAATAAAATTAAAGTTGCTAGTATTGAAGTATCGTAAATAGACGCAAATAAGATAAACAAAGAGAGAGAGCCTGGATTAGAGATGCTTATCCGAGGTTAGACTCCTCTTGTTACTAATGAGCCGTGACTCCAGAGCTTAGTAAAGCAATAGCAAGAATATATATTGTACATTGATGTGAGATTAAGTACTGTGTGTATTAGCTTGAATATCGTGTCCCTTACAATAGGAATTACCTCCTCTATTTATACTTAGAGCTAGGGGAACATATTCCATGTGTCACGGCCCTGCTCATAATAAGCCTTAAAGGCATGACAATGATGTACAATAAAAAGAGTCATAAAGTCGCAATAATAATGAATTTGTAACGCCCAAGCTGTGTAATAACGGATGACCGTTGTTACGCCCTATTTTGAACGGGTCCAAGATAGTTTGCAACTGCCCGGTTCTTCTACTGGTTTTAAAAGGGTTAGAGCCGCCACCTAATTTTTAAGGAAAAATAGGAAACCTATGTGTATTTGTGTGTCTACTCCATTTTTAGTCCACGAAACCTATAAGATTCTAGATAAGGGTTTTATTTACCCCAAGGTGAAGGTATTAAGCATCCCTCAGAGCCTGTCCAAAGATAGTCCTTTGACTTAGTTTAACTGAACACTAGAGGGGGATTATCTATATGTTTATCATTATTATTACATGTTTTCAAAATGTTATGACTTCATGAAAAGCTACACTAGGTGATAATATACTAAGTATATACAGTGTATAAAAAATGCATGTATATCAAGTATCAAGTATTTATAAAGAATGTATATCGATAGGAATGTATAAAGGATTGTAAATAAAACATACCTCGTTCGATAGTAGTGTATTTGTTAGTAAAATGAGTATATATCTATTGCCACAAAAGGTATATCAGTTGGTGTAAATAATATATACAACTATATAAAAGATGTATAAAAAATATAAGAGTATAGATATATCAAGTATATAAAAAATGTGTGTCTATGTAAAAAAAAAAGAATGTATGTATATGAAACATATAAAGAATGTATTTCAAGTATAAAAGAGTGTATATCAAACATAAAATGTCTAAAGAATTGTATAACTAGGTATATTAGTGCATAAAGAATGTAAAAATAATCTACGAATATTCATTGGTGTAAAGAGTTTATATAATAAAATTATTAAGAAAAGTGAATTTGATTTGACTTGTTTCTACCGTTTAATTAAAAAGAGTGTTCATTTAATGAATATCCTATCAAAAGAATAAGGAACAAAAGGATAGTAAAAATTTTTGGTAAAAAATAAGTATAAGGAATTGTGTATAAAAAAATGAGTGAAAAAGATATAATGCCTTTAAAAAATGAAAGATTTGTAAATGGACGGCCTAGTATTTAACTAGCGTCAAAAATGTGGATTTAACTTAACTAAAACATGTATTGGTGTATACGAAATAATATAAAATGTACGTTGTATAAAGAATATAAAATAAAGGATGGGCTAGTATGTTTTGCCTAAATACCAAAAGTGTGAATTTAATTAACGAAGCATTTATACCAAGTCAATTTAATCTATTTATGAAAGTATTGATGGCCTAAATCTTGCCTAAAGCGAATGACAAATTTTAAGTTGAACAAACACGGCGACAAGTAAATACATATATCAGCATGTCATTCCAAAAATAAAGTTTCCACTATACCACGAGTTCATGTTTTGTACATTTATAAAGAATGTAGAAAGTAAATCCAAACAGTGATTCGGGTTCCTTCCGAGTATCGTCTTCGAGATGTATTTTCCCATACCTATATAAGCACTTGGTAAAAATGTTAGTAAGAAAATAAATAACTATTTAATGAATTAAAGAAATGATAAATAAACTTAAAATAAAAAAACTCGTCTTTTGTACATTGGAGGCCTTGGAAATCAATGAAAATTTCTTCATCGGCCATTTGGGTTTAGTATTCGCCCAAATGAGTTTAAATAAATGGTAAAAAGGGTAATAGTGTCATTGGCCGCCAAAAGTATTTTCCGGGCACAAAACCAACATGTATTTAATAAAATAAATGTAAAATCAGTCCGAATGCAGTGTAACAGTGATGAATGTAGTACAAAAATAGTAGCAAAATTAGCTAGCTAGATTACAACAACAGCAATAACTAAATAAAACAACGAACTCGCAGAATACGTCGGACAAATGCAAAGATAGCGTTAGAGATTCTCCGAAACAGTTAAGGCAACTAATTTTTTTTTTAAAATACAATTATGAACATAGATGGTTTAATGTAACATCACAGTGGTAGCAAAAGTAGGCAAAAACAAGGCAGCCATGGTTATTAGAGAACAATCTCCGGCGAAACTTCGGGCAAAGCAGTAGCGATGAACAATAGAGGGCAAAGGGAGACAGCATTTTCCGGCCAAAATCATACACCAAAACAACCACAACAGTCAAGATATGAAAACAACCACAAAATAAACATCAATGGCCATGCAAACGAACACAAGCACAACTGGACATTTGAAACGAAAATAAGATAGGAATATTGAAGACAGCCATGGTAGACGTCGGAAAACACCCAGTCGTCGGAGCACGACAACTCCATCCAGATCTGAACTGGAAAAAAAAGCGCGCACACACACATACAAAAATCGTTAGAGGATGAAGGAAGGCAGCAACGACTGGTGGTGGTGTCGAAGGAGACGAGGACGAGAGGGAGGGTTTGGCAGTGATGATGTTGTGGAGATGGAGTAGTAGTCGCTGGGGATGGTGGTGGTGATTTGGTTGGAGTTCACCGGAGATGAAAGAAAGGGGCAGCGGTGTTGTGGCTGGACGGAGCTGGGGTGGTGGTCAGCGGCGATGGGAAGAGAGAGAGGGAGACGAAGTGGGGCAGCGGGGACGGTATGGAGCGTCGCCTGGTGGTGGAGGTGAAGTCCACAGCCGGCGGCGGTGAAGGTGGTGGTCAGCGTTTGAGAGAAAATGAGGGGAGAAAAAAATGTTTAGGGTTTAGAGGGGAGGAAAAAAATCTGAGTGTTGTGTGTGTTGTGTAGAAAAATGATAAGTAAATTAATCCCTCCCTTTTCTTATAATGTAAATAAACACCCTCTTTTGTCCAAAAAATAATGATCTTCCCCCTCTTGTCTCCTTTACCCCTTTTAACCCGTGTGTAAAAATGCACTAACCAATGAATTAAGAACCCAACCCATCACCTCAAATGTCAACTTTTAAAAAGGTGACGAGACCTTGACTCGATCGAATTCTTGCTCTGTGTTTAAGAATTAATTGCTCCGATTTTCTCTACACTGACGGACTGTATTAAAATATAGTTTATTAATACATGTATAAATAATAATGTAAGTATAAAATATAAATATTAATGTGTAAGATATGAAAATGTATTGCTGTAAAATTAAGAAACAATTATTAATTGCACAAAAATGGTAGTATTACGTTGTACATGTGCAAAATAATTATTCTTGGAAAATGACAATAAATTGATAAAATTCCTAAAATAAGGATAATCATCAATAAATTGTCGAAAAATGTAAAAATGTGTAAAAAAAATTATTTCGCTCTCTTTAACGAATCAGGGCCCCCCCAAAACGTTAATTTTAAGCACGCCGAGCCAAAATTAGGTGTCAACAACCGTTATGCCTCTCAGGTCTGGAGAAGCTGCATGTTACACCGGACCTGCAGCTTCTTATTGTACCATAGATCTTCCCTCGGTGGCAGTGATGCCGATTCATCCCAAGTCTTACCCTTCGTGCCACGTGTCTCGACGACATTGGTACAACTGGATCATTTATATTACCTAATACAGATAGTCCCCCCACTTTTTCGGGATTCAAACAGGTTTTCCCAAGAAATGGAAGAGTCATCATAACAAACGTGTCCGAGACACTTTAATTTAATGAAAAGACACGCCGTCTGATGCTCTGATTTTTGCATTACATGTTCCCGTTATCGGGGGGTACGGGTCTGCATCCCTCCTCGCGGGGTCCCGAGGCCAAATGATGACCCTACGAGCCTCATGATGACTCTAGGTCTCTTCCTGCTTATAAATATACCTTCTTTCGATCCTCACTTCTTTCATCTCATCTTTTGCATTTTTGAAGAGCAATGCTTCCGCAATTAAATTCCGATCATTGGAAAACCAAAATTCTTAACTTATCTCTTCGTACCTCCACTCTGAAAATAGCATCATACCTTCTTCCAACTCACCCAGAAATGCCACTTCTTTTGCCATTGCTGCCACCCCACCGCCACTGACGGCTGTGCCGGAGGTGGCGAGAAACACAATCGTCCTGCCAGATCCATTATCCCCAAAAACTGAAATTGGGATAATGATTTTACACCCAAAACTACTATCTTGGGTAAACCTAGAGCCCGAGACTCCCATGTTGGTGACTACCGAACTCGGATCTCCCCCGATCGCCTTCCCGTAGTCTGAAGGGACTGCCGGTGGGAGGACGCGGAAATCCTCCCCCCGGGTCCGGATGAGAGCATCACCTCTCACCGGCAAGGATATTCCTTCGTCTATACGTACCCATTCTCAATGAAAATTGGGAATGAGGTAGACGAGGTGATCTTAGAGATGTGCCGTTGTTATAAAGTGTGCATGGCCCAGATAAGCCTTTCAATATGGAGAGCAGTAGCGAGTATCCGGTACTTTTCGGAACAAGCTCAAGTGGGATTTTCTCTGGCCCATATGATCCGAGTCTATTCTCCCCGAATCTTCCGGGGAGGCATCATAAAGCTCACGAGGAGGGGCAACAAGTCTTTGATGACCGACCTTGACGATGACCATGAGCGAGGGTGGGCAGAACGCTTTGTATTAGTCAATACCATCGACCTGCTTCCTCCCGGTGATAGGCTCATCCCCGAGACCTGGAATAAAACTCGTAAGTGTATATTCCTTTCACAGTTCTTGCTTATACGAGCCTTACTAGTGGAACCTCAACCTTTTTTTTAATCAACTACCATCTGGGAGCCCCCAGAGATCGAGAATCTCGAGGATTGGATTAAGAGCATACTAGAAGTCTCAACCCCCAATACCCGTACTTGGAAAATACTCTCCGAGGACCGGAAGTGGATCCCCAGTAACCATGGTAAGTCCGCTTCCTATCCTTTCCTATTTTGAGTTTGCTACCGGATACTTACATTTGCATTCTTGCCGTCCCAGAGTTCGAAATCAACTCCTGCACCCCTCATCTCAGAAGTTCCCGGGGACGCGTCTGCGACCCTTGAGAAAGTGGATCAGATTAATGAGCGCAAACATGATCGAAAGAAAACTTCTTCAAGCCCTCGATCCAGGATTAAACAGACCAAAAAGAAGCTAACTAAAGGCTTAGAAGGACCCGAATCAATCCTTCCATCAACTTCTCAACTACCAGCCAAAAATACCAGCATTCAGTAGATTATGGATCTAGCGAGTCCGGATGAAGACGATGTGCAGCTCTCAAGGAGTGTTGGCGAGAGCAGCATTCCTGGTGCCGATGCTCGGAGCGAACCTGCCCTGTGGGCTTAAATGGTGATAGCTGAGCGTGGAGCCTCGGCGACCCAAGCTACCTTCACCCTAGTAGGATCCGAATCCTCTGGCCTTCGTGCTCGAGCTCCTGCTTTATCTGCTACTCCGGCTCCCCCAGCACCTGTCTCTATAACTGCCGCCCTCGGTTCTGTTGCTCTTCCGACCTAAGAGCATGGCCCTTCGTCGCCCATAGAGAGTTTAGTCAATGAGTACCCTGCTCCGGCCAATGAACCAAATGCATTCAGACAGGTTGCCTTCCAAGTCTCAGCTGAGTGCCACCTTCTGTCCCAGCATGTTGGGATTACTAATTATATGTAGTATGTGGCCTCGGAGAGAGAGACAAAATGAAAGCAAAGGAGGTCTCTCCCGAATGTCTGATTAATACTGGCAATCATGCCGCCGCCGGGGTGAGACCAATTCCATAGCTGCTTCTAATAAAATTTTGCTTCTGCCATTTCTAACTTTTTCGTGATACAGGTTGGCTTTCTTTGCAACAAGAGACTGCTACGGATGATCGCAAAAAAAAACCGCTCTCATTCGGGAGAGGGACTTAGCTATAGAGAAGATGATGGCTACTGAAGCAAAGTTAGCTTGGGCGAATGAGTTGGAGACCAGGCTCGGACAGGTTGAAGAAGAGAAGAAATTCTACAGGACAAGGCTGATGATTGGAGGAACAGGTGGAACATGGCAAATAATCAAATTTGCAACTTAACAGCTCAGATGTTTGCATTGGAAGTAGATGTGCACTACCTGGACGGCGTTTCCGAGGCCAAGGACGTTGAGATTGTTGTTGTTCGTACTGAGAATGACAAGTTGAAAGACCAACTGGCTGTGGTTAGGGCCCAGAATCTCGAGCACCGGGATAGTAATCTAAAGTTTTCAGCTACCATAACTGCACTCCGGAGCAAAAATGCTGATATGATCCTTGCTGCGGATATGGCTGAGGCCAAGTTCCAGGCCGTTGTTGACAGCCGAGACTTAGGCATGATTCGAAGCTCTTACCAGATAAGAAGGTAGACCTTTGAAGCCATTAGGGCCGGGCACATAAGCGACCTTAAAGATGAGATCGAGAAGGCCCGCCTATTGGAGCAAAGGTCGGTGGAGTCCCCATAAGAAGGGAACCAGGATGAGGGAGATAGAGATAATGCCTTTACTGATCAAAAGGCCATTGAAGAATCTGCGCCGGCTGCAAGCCAAGCTCTCCCCTCGGAAACAACTCCCCGTCTCTCTGCAATGTCTCCAAGCGTTTTCGGATTTCCTCAGCTTCCGTTTAAGGCTCCTTAGAACTTTGAAAACCTTGCAATTCCTTATTTTGTTTTGAAAACTTTGATTGGATAACAGAGCCAAGTGTGTTGGTCTACAGGTTTTGTAACTCCTCTTTTGATCCTGAGCAAATAGAACCTGGAGGTAAGAAAATGACGTCTCCTTATTCGTTTTGGCACAAATGTTTTTGACATTAACGTTCACTTGCGTCAATTTACCGAACTCTGCTTGTCGTGGCAAAGAAATTCGCTTAACATGGCTAAAATTTTTGCTTAACATGGCAAGGAAAGTAACTGCTTAACATGGAAAGAAATATGAACTACATATTTCAAAGTGAGAAAATTCCATTTCCATAAGTTTTCCATAAATTCCGAATACATGTAGACATTTCAACCAAGCAGTCCCCAGTATTAGTATAGTTCATCTTATATATATGTAGCCCCATAATATTTGGAAGCAAAGTATGAGGTTCCAGACATTGAATGATGCCCTTAGGAAAATCTATTGACGACCAAACGGTACTGCCTCGTTAAAAACCTTGCCGGAAAAACTCAATTGGGAGAAAAATCGGACGAAGGGGAAAATAGTGCAGTACCACCGACCACAGTTCCCCGGCTAAGCATAATATTTTTTGAGAAAACTTCCATTTTAATTATTGGGGACTTCCTTTCCGTCTGCATCCTCGAGCTTGTACGAGCCTTTTCCGGTAATACCAATCACCTTGTACAAGCCTTCCCAGTTCGGACCTAGCTTTCTAGCATTTGCGTTTTGAGTACTTTGAGTGACCTTATATAGCACCAAGTCCCCGAGTTGGAAATGACAAAGGTTGGTGCGACGATTATAGTATCGCTTCATCTGCTGCTTTTGAGCCACCATCCGGACGTACACGAGGTCTCCATGTTCCTCCAATAGATCCAGCTGAACTGACATTGCCTCAGAGTTAGTCTATTCTTGTGCCAAATCGTACCCGGGGCTAGGAGCTCCGATTTCCATTGGGATTAACGCCTCCGCTCCATACATGAGGGAGAAAAGAGTTTCACCGATGCTGGATTTCACCATGGTTCTCTATGCCCGTAGCACCTCCGGTAACTTTGAAGGCCATGCTCCATTGACATCTTCTAACATCTTCTTCAAATTTAGGGTAACTGTCTTGTTTATTGAATCCGCCTAACCTTTTCCACTGGGATGGTAAGGGGAAGAAGTGATCCTTTTGATGCTCAACTCCTCAAGAAAACGTGCAAATTTGGCTCCAATAAACTATGGGCCATTGTTACAAGTGATTTCTTTCGGAATTTCGAACCTCCAGATTATGTGATTCCAAATGAAATCAATCACTTCCTTCTCTCTGATTTTCTTGTAAGCTACAGCCTTGACTCATTTAGAGAAGTAATCTATTACCATTAGTACGAATCATACATGACCTGGCCCTGCCGGCCACGACCCTACTATGTCCATCCCCTATTTCATGAACGAACCTGGGAAAATAACCGGGTGTAAATCTTTACTGGGTTGATGCAACATTTGAGCATACAGCTGGCACTTGTCATACTTTCGAATGAACGCCTTGGAATCCTCTTCCATTCTAGGCCAATAATACCCAGCCTGGAGCAGCTTCTTTTAGAGCGAATCTGCACTGAAATGATTACCACAGATCCCCTCGTGCACTTCCCGCATGACGTAATCCGACTCCTCGGGTCCTATGCTCCTTGCCATCAGGCTAGAAAAATACCTGCCGTGAAGCAGACCACCAATGACGCTGTAGCGGGTTGCTTTTATTCGCAAATCCCTCGAAGCCTTTGAGTCTTTCGGTAGCTTCCTGTGGTTGAGGTAGTTCAAGAACTTATTTTTCCAATCCTATATGAGGTTTGTTGAATTGACTTAATCGTACCCTTACTGATCAAAGGCCGAATGCAGTAGCTGGACTACATATACTGAGTTCGGGCTTACTGACTCCGTGGATGAGCTCAAATTGGCCTGTGCATCACCTTCACATTCTCCTCGTGAGGAATGTGCACCACTATCTACTTCTGAAACCGAGCCAACAACCTCAAGACCTTCTCTAGGTACTTTAGCATCCGCTCTTCCTTGGCTTCGAATACTCCGTGCACTTGATTGACCACCAGGAGGAAATCACACTTCGCCTCAATGACATCTGCTCCGAGTCCCCTAGCTAGTTCTAGACCTGCAATCAAAGCTTCGTATTCCGCTTCGTTATTAGTGAGAGGCACGCTATTAATATCTTGCCTCAAAACATCACATGCGGGGGTGCGGAGCACAACCCTGAGCCCCGTGCCTTTTACAATGGACGCCCCATCCGTGTAGAGTGTCCATACCCCAGATTCAGCCCCTTGTACTAGAGAGGCTTCCTTCTGATCCTGGGGAGCCACGCCCGGACTGAAATCCTTCATAAAGTCTGCCAGGACATGGGACTTGATTGCAATACAAGGCTTATACTCAATGTCAAACTCGTTTAACTCAACCGCCTACTTAGTTCAGGCTTGTGGAGCACCTTTCTTAAAGGAAAGATGGTAACCACGGCGATCGGGTGACACTGAAAATAAAGCCGAAGCTTGCGCGAGGCCATTACTAGGGCGAAGGCCAACCTTTCAAATAAAGGGTACCGAGTTTCATCCCCCGACATGACTCGACTTACGTAATAAATAGGGAATGCGTACCTTGGTCCTCCCAAACAAGAACTGTGCCTACCGCTACCTCGGAGACTGCCTGATAGACTAGCAGCACCTCTCCGTCCTTGGTTTGGACATAAGCGATGGTGAAGATAAATACGCTTTGAGGTCACGGAGCGCCTGTTGACACTCCAATGTCCATTTGAAATCATTTTTATTTTTGAGCAAAGAGAAAAATTTGTGACACTTCTCCGAGGACCTTGATATGAATTTGATGAGAGCAGCTATCCGCCCAGTGAGTCGCTGTACCGCCTTTATGTCTTCAAAGGTATCCAGAATGTCTTTGATGGTCTTTATCTTCTCCGGGTTTATCTAAATTCCCCTTTGGAAGACAAGGAATTCCAAGAACTTACCGGATCCGACCCCTAATGCGCACTTCTTAGGGTTCAACTTCATATTGTATTGCCTCAAGATGACAAATGTTTCCTGCAAATGATTAATATAGTCCCCTACATGGATACTTTTGACTAATATATCATCTATGTATACCTCCATGGTTCTGCCTATTTGTTGTTCAAACATCTTATTTACGAGCCTTTGATAAGTGGCTTCAACATTTTTTAACCCCAAAGGCATTACAGTTTAACAGTATGTTCCGAAATTAGTTATGAAGGAAGTTTTCTCTTAATCCTCCGGGTGCATCCTTATCTGGTTATACCCGAAGTAAGTATCGAGAAAACTCATTACTTCATGTCCAGCTGTAACATCGATCTTTTGATCGATACTCGGCAACGGGAATGAATCCTTTGGGCATGCTTTATTTAAATCTTCAAAGTCTGTACACATTCTAAAATTGTTACCTTTTTTCGGAACTACCACTACATTAGCGAGCCAATCTGAGTACTTGACTTCTCGAATGGACCCGATGTTTAAAAGGCCAGCAACCTCTTCCTTAACGAACTTGTTGTGGACCTCCGCTATGGGTCGCTTCTTTTGGCGAACCGGTGGGAAGCTAAGATCCATTCCAAGTTTTTGAGTTGCTACGTCCGATGGGATACCTGTCACATCCTTATGGGACCAAGAAAAATAATCATTATTATCACGTAAATAAGCAAGTATAGCTTCCCTGAGCTCCGGAGTTAACCCCATGCCTAGATATACCTTTCGCTTTGGAAGTTCTGGACGCAAAACAATCTACTTTAACTCCTCAGTAGTGGATTTGGTGGCATCTGATTCGTCCGGTGGTTGAAATATCTCGGGACCCCTGATCATCCTCGACCTCCTCATGCTTTTTGTTATTTTTTCTTTCCACTGAAGCCTTCTTGTCTTCATCTGAGGTAGGTCCCGAGATCTGTAATTGCTACAAGATCGGCTCATTTTTGCCCCCATTGCTACAGGATCTTCCACAACGAAGATGTTATTTGCTGATTGGTCACCCTAGATCTGTTTGATCCCGGCCAGAGTAAGAAATTTAAGCAACAAGTGAAGAGTTGAGGGGACAACCTTCATGTCGTGGAGCCAAGGTCTCCCGAAAATAGCATTGTACTGCATGTCACCGCCGATCACATAAAATTTTGTCAACTTCATGACCCCTCCTGCTTCTACGGGCAAGTCAATTTCGCCCTTGGTGGTTTCGCTGGCCATGTTGAAGCCTGACAATGTCAGTGCCGCCGGTATCATTATCTCTAACATTCCCATTTCTTCCACCACATTCAAGCGGAGGATATTTGCTGAATTTCCAGGATCTACCATGACTCGCTTAACTTGGCAATTTCCAATAAGTACGGTGATGACAAGGGCATCATTATGATGCGAAGTGATGCCCGCGGCATCTTCATCAGAGAAGGTAATAACCTCATCCTTCAGAAACTCTCTAGTTCTCTTTTCTCGTGTCACCCATTTCTTCATCTTCTTGGATGCGGTGAAGCTAGTCCCTGCTATCATAGCTCCTTCAAAAATCATGTTGATTACGTGCGGGGTAGCAGTTGGCACGCCCTTCTCCTCGGTAGGGTTGGCTCTGCCATAATTTTTTCTTCCTCTCTCGCTCAAGTATTCCCGGAGATGTCCTCTGGAAAGCATATTCGCCACCTCCTCCCAGAGATGTCTGTTGACACCTAATTTTTTTATCTTCCGTAATTGTTTTTAATTACTCAGAGTCCTTAGATGACAAACAAAGTGAACCATGCATTTTTAGTGGTCAAAATGATTTTTATAAAAAAAATATTTAGGTCAATATTTTACCCCTCTTATTTGGTAAAATAATTTTTACAATAAATCATTTAGGAATTAGTTGGTACATTTTATGGCATTTATAGGATATTTTTTAGATTTAATCAAAGAAAAGCAGTTTCAAATAATTACTTATTTAATTGTTTAAATTGTCAAAAAATCAAATTAGCAAATATATTATTCCCTTAATCCAAGGAATTTGATTAATTAAAAGAAATTGACCATTTTACCCGTCAATCCTTAATTTTGCGCATTGACATAATTTGTTAAAATTAACCATAATTGTTTCTAGTGTTTAATTAGGATAGCTAGTTAATAAGAAAGTCATTATTCCAAATTGAGTTTTAATTATTTAATTATTTCAGTCATGGCCACAATTGAATTAATCAACTTATGGTTTAAGGCAATTGGGGTCAATTTTGTAAATTTAGCCCCTTAGTAACTTTAATTGAAATGAACAGATCCATTGGCTCAAATTAATTAAGGTCATTAGTGTAATTTAGCTTTAATTGGTCAATTGGTTATTGTCAGGTCATAATTGAACTGTGCAATTAGTGGCCATTACTTTAATTTTGACCACCTGTTAAATTTTTGCATGCATGTCCCTCCCGTATACATGTATACACAAATATACACTTTCGTATACATATACACATATGTATATCAGGTATACATGTATACATAAATGGGCCCCCTTCTCTTTGTTATTAACTCGGACCGAGTCTAGCCCAAAAGGGCCTGACCCGACCTAATGCCGTGTATAGAGGGGGTAATACCCCTTCAATGTTCATTTCATACCAAACACCACCCTATATGCTCCTCTCTCTTGCCCTATCCCTAACCCTAGCTGGCACACCTCACTCCCACATCTCTCTTCGTCCCCACTGCCAAAAATGGCAATAATTCCGTCGTTTCAGATCTTGCTCAGTCCTTACATGGCCGTTTGGGGAAAACAATTACTGCATCTGCCCTTGTTCCGCCTATTTCCACCCTATCAAAATACAAGCTTAATTTTCTGAAAATTTGGCAATCTCCCACATCGACCAAACTATGGTTTCATCTGAATTTAGGGTTCTATAATTAGAACCCTAATTCACAACACACAAAAAAAGAGGAGACACGCACAAAGCCCAGATTTTGAGCACTTATACTCGAAATTGGGGTTATTTAGTTCAAAATTTTATACTTAACTGAAAGGTTGAGTTCCTAGTTTAAATTTTTTTATTTTTTCTTGTGTGGTGGTTTGAGTTGGAGCAACGAAGCACAAAGGAGCTTTTAAATCCAGTTCTTGAACCAGGCTCTGCACAATCAAAAGGTAACACTTTATCTTATTGAAGTTCTTTTATTTGCCTGCTTAGTTAGTATTTGTTTATGTTTGTGTTTAGTTAAGGTTTACTTATGCTTGACTATAGTAGTTTAACTAGTTTTTCTACCTTTTTCAATATAGGTTTATGCTTAGTTATGGTAGTTTAACAAGTTCTTGCCTTTGTCACTGATAAAGTTTATTCATTATGACTATGTTTGGATGAATGATAGCTTGTAATTACTTAACACTATTTTGAGACCCCAATCAATATCTTTCCTTTATAATAAAACAAGAATATGCCTTTGTTTGATGTTCCTCTGAATTGGACAGAACTTGTGACTATGATCTGAATTTGAGCCTGGCCTCTAATTATAAGATGGCTTAATTTCTTCATGAACAAATGATTTGAAGTTTAAAAACTAAACTTCTCTTAGCTTAAATTAGGATAGACTCTTAAGGGTGTCTAAGCTCTTTAGTTTTAACACAATATGCTTCAAAAAGGCCTATGGCATCCCTGATTTTGGCTATTTAATGTTGTTATTCAAATTTGTCCCTTTTCTTTGTAGTTCATGAATGAGTGTCTTGTTTTCCATCCCTTTCATTCTATGTGTGTCCAGCATCATGCGATCACCTGAAACTAATTAGCATTTTTCCTTCTTGAAAACCTGAAATTGGAGTTCCTCACATAGTCCTGACAGTGTCATGAAGTTAGCCTTTATGATCTTAAGGATAAAAAGGGGGTAAAAGAAGAGAAAAGTATGAGAGGCTTGAAATGAACTTATTTAAATCCCTCCATATGTAGACTGTATGCTTCACCTCTTAATGTCATAGCTTGAAAGTTAACATATAGTGTCTATAGATTAAAAAAATGAGCTTTAGAGGTGATGGCCTCACCCTGTACTGTTACTCCTCTAGGACCCTGAAGTCATTTCATGCTGACCTTGTTCCTACTAGCAATTGGGGCCACCAAAGTCTCTTTGATGGATTAACTAAGGTTTAGTGTTAATTTAAAGACTTCCTAGTTAAATTAATATATCAAGATCAGCAGAAGTCAACATGGAAGGGGCTTTAATAATGTCTGGTGTGTTCAGCCACAATATGTATAGCTTAAAATTGGTCTTAAAATATGGTGTATATGTCTGTATGTACTTTTCATGATCAAAGGAGATTTTGGAGCAATTCTGTGATTAAAGTCTTGTGACAAGTTAACTAAAATGCTTACCTGTGTTAATATTGATTAAGTATTTAGACTGAGATTGGTTAAATGACAGTGTTTGTATAAGTCATAAGTATTCATGGGCAAGCTAAAAACCACGTGACTTAGAAGAGCCTTGTAAAGGTACCTTGAGAGAGGATTAAGGAGAATCAAGTTTAACTTGGTTCATAATGCCTTTCCTCCAAATAAAAGATACCATGCCACATCCTATAAGTCTATGGGGTGTGTGTTTGCTATATGAATATATTTAGCCTTACAATCCTATCATTAGACTAAGGGCCAAGGGTTGAAACCAAATCTATCTTGCTTAAACAGTCTTCTAAAACCATGTGGTAAATATGTTCACATATAGTTGGTTGATTTCTGAGAATTGGTTGAGTTGAAGTCTTGGCAAATTAATTTGCTGTCTTTAAAAATGAACATTAAGGCTCTAGAATCTTTTGATCTGTTGGACTCTTCTACATTGGTTTTTTGTCTGAAAATTATGTTTAATCTTTGCCCGACATATTTCTTTCTAATTGAATGAACTGTTTGGGATTTGAGTGGTCATTTCACATTTCTACTTTCCCTCCTGAATCTGTAAAGGTTAAATGTCAATTCTTAAACTGTTAAATTCCGTCCCTCCCATGCTGCCATTTTTTTGTTCAAGTATTTAGGTTTTGGATCATTTTTGTGCTTTGATTACTTGGCTTGGGTTGCAAACCCTCTCTACAGTTATAGCTATTATGTGACTGCTCCCTTAGCTATGGGCTTTGCTGGATCTTGGTGATTGCCTAGGCCTTATAAACTGATAATGTATACTGATTTGGGCTGGTATAAGTACTACATGAGAAGATGGATCATTTAGAACTATGTTTAGAGAGCTGTTGAAGTCATCTTTCTGGAGTAGTTTGAATAGGATGAACTTAGTCTTGGCCTTAATATAGGCCGAAATTGGGGATAGATATACAGATATATATAGGCTGGATAAGAGGAAAGGGAAATATATGCAGGGTATACACCTGATATACACATAAAAAATGTGTACATCATCTATATATCATGTATACATACGAGTATTAATCACATACACAGTGTATATCATCAAGTACAAAAGGGAATAGAACCTTTTTAGGCTTTCAAATCAATCCGAACCCAAACTTGGCAAATTTGGGCCTGGCCCACTTCTGCTCAATATAGAGACATGGCCTGATCCACACTTAGAAAATATAGGGATAAAGAGGGGCCTGGGTAGAACACTTAGGATGTACTGACGGGCTTCTAGGCCCAATAATCTGGAAATCGTATATGTGTGCATCTGTCTTTTACTTCATGTATACATATTATGTATCTATGTGTTAGTGATAAGTTCAATAGTATTCTTCTAACCGGGTTTCCTTTTTCCTTTTTCCTTCCTCCCACTACATGGGCCACTCGGGCCGAGTCGAAGCCAACCTGTTGGGCCAAGGCCTAACAGGCAATCTTTCATCATCATCGAGTCTGATAAAGATGAAATGGAAGCAAATATGCATTGAATACACAGAAGGCCTAGCCATGGGTGAAAAGCCTGCCCTTTCTTTTTATTTTATGCATGCCTTCTTTATTTGTAATTTTGCTGTATTTGTACTTGTAAATATTTGTAAAAAGCTCTTACATATATTGGAATCTTTATGTTTTGAACTAGTCGTCTTAGGACAACGGTGCCTATGCCGTTTAGTTGACTTTAGGTCCCCAAAACGATTTTTCAAAACCCGAACTTGGCTTAACTATTTTCTCGAAATATAAAAAGGGAAAAATACAACAAGCCTGTTTAAATAAGTAAGAAGGGAGTCTCAAAAATCATAAAATACTATGATGTTTCCTCTAAAATTGGATCAAATTTTGAAACCAAGGGACACTTGTTTTTTTTTTTTTGAATTTGAACTAAGTTTTGGACCCCAACAAAGAATGGAAATAAATGTTTTGGGCCGAGCCCAATAATGGGAAAAAATCGAGATTATAGGGGGCTGACATTTTTTAAAATTAGTACAATTTGAAGCCCTCTTTAAACCAACTTTCTGGCTAGGAAACAATCAAATAAGATTTGGGGTCAGGCCTAAAACAAAAATGCCTCTTCTAAAGATAGTTGTGGACTTTAGGACTTAAAACCCAAACTCAAAAATCAATTGTATATACATGTCTATGAACTATTGATTTTATAAGTCAAACCTTTTAAACAAATTAAAACGTTCATAAACACGAAGTGTTAGGTGAGGCATTCAAACGTATTATACGGATTGACCCGAATGCAAGGTGTATGATTATAACAAGAGTATATATACAAGCAAATATATATTTTTGGCAAAAACCGAAAGATTCTTATATTTTTAAGGAAAAAAAATACATTATCCTTATATATAAAAGGAAATTACTTTTACTCGGATATTGTCCGAACCTAAAGTACCCATATATAAGGGGAATATATTCAATTTTTCTTTAAATCAAATGATATGCAACAATGGCATTCTTTTATAATTGCGGGAATTTAGACACAAAATAAACAGTTCATGCAAATAATCATACACTGGAATTCGAAGGTCAACCGTATAGTATGGATCCTTAATACTAGGGTGACTGACACCCAGGGGCGGATCTACGTGTAAGTGAGGGTGTTCACCCAAACACTCTCGACAAAAAAATACAATGTATATATAGGGTAAATTTTCTGTATTTATGTGCATTTATTAACTTTTGAACACCCGCGGCAAAAAAATACAGTGTATATTTAGCTTTTTTTTTTTCCAAACACCCTGGATGAAAATCTTGGATCCGCCACTGGTGACACCTTCCCTAGGGGATCACCAGAACCCTTACCTAGAACTTTGGATTACAAAGGTTTTTTCACAGTGTTTGAATAAAACCTTCACCACTAGTTTTCCTAATTTCCTAAAAATTAGGTGGCAACACTTTTTTCAAAACAAGTCCAAAAGAGCACCAATAAGTTTTTAGTCACTTTTCGAGCGCTAACCCCGCCCACGAAATGCGAACTGAAACAATGTCTACAATCGGTGGTCTTATGCCGGCGAGACCCGTGGAATTCACACCATACCATCTGATCCCTTGAATTTGGGTCGGATCGCAACGGCCTCAGAGGACGAGAAGACAGATGAGTCTTCAGAACATCCACTACCTGAGATTCGCTAATGGTGAAGCTGTAATCCGAAAGCCTTGGATGTTTCGATCCCTTCGGCGAAAAACTGGACTGATTATACCTGGGCTGCAAACCCCGTCCATTCTTCCAGGAGTTATCTTTTTTACTTCCTCCGGGCTTCTCAAGTGACCTGTAACCGGACCCACTATTGGCAACTTCTGGAGGAGGGTACGGCTGGAAACGATTCGTTGAAGAGTTCCAATCTAGACGGTAACCTTTGTCCGCCTTTGAAGGGGAAACTAAGGACGAAGCCCCCAGCAAGTCGTCTTCCACTCGAATCTTGGATTCATAACGGTTGTGTATGTCCTCCCAGGTTGTGGCTTCGAACTAGATGAGACTTTTCTTAAGCCTCCAGGATGCATCAGAACTCAAAGGATTTAGACCTTTGGTAAAAGCTTCGGCTGCCCACTCATCCGGTGCGACAAGTAGCAGCATATGCTCCTTCTGGAATCGGGTAACGAAATCCAAGAGATGCTTCGATTCTCCCTGAGCAATACGGAGGATGTCTACCTTCCTAGTTTTCACCTTCCTTGCACCGGCATAAGCTTTGATAAAAACATCTGCCAGCATGGCAAATGATGTGATTGAATGCAACGGGAGCTGGGAGTACCACATCATAGACCCCTCGGCAAGGATCTCACCAAACTTTTTGATCAACACAGACTCGATCTCCTTCTCCTGAAGGTCATTGCCCGTGATTGCCATAGAGTAGGTCGTAATGTGATCTTGCAGATCAGTGGTGCCATCATATTTGAGAATATCGGGCATTTTGAACCACTTCGAGATTGGCTCTGGCGCCGCCTCTAGTGTATATGCCCGCTGGCTATACTTCTTCGAATCCGGCCCCTTCACGATCGAAGGTGCCCCAGGAATTTAGCTGAGGCGATTCTGGAATTCCTTCGCGTTCTTCTCTGGCTCCTTAGCAGTCTTATCCATATTTCCGGTAATTTCCCTCATGAACCGCTAGACTTCAGCTTGGAAAGGATTAAGAGAAGCCGTTCCACTTCTGGTGGCCTCTCCACCTCCTCCAACCATTTGTCTGTTTCCTTGGGTGGAGTTCGAGTTGTTCACAGGTTCTGGCGCACCGGTAGGAGGTGTGGTGGCCTGACCTGTTGGTGTTGCCATGAAGGTTTCAACGATCTGTTTTAACGTTGCTCTTCCGACATTGCACCGTTATATTATCCTTTAAGGATCTGGATGGTTACTGCTATAGGTTCGTCGGTGGGAATATTGTCTGTTATGGTGTTAAGGTCATGATCCCCTCCTGTTGTCTGATCTCCCACGTATGGCGACTGCAGGCCAGTTTGACTGGGTAGTCCATCCGGTCCCAGTGGGAAATTGGCATGCTGGTTTGCAGCGTTTGGGTTTCCATTAACTCCTGACGTATCTGGATTGGATACTTAGGGAAAAACAGAGAACTTAAGAGAAACTTAGTAAAACAACTGATGGTTACAATGATAACCACAACTGTCCCCGCCCCACGGTGGGCGCCAAGTTGTTTACACATAAAACGGTTCAGTTGAATTTGTACACGTGGTCAGGGACACATAGATCAGAATAACCAATAAGATTAAGATGCTAGTGTTGAAACACAAATAAGATGAACAATGAGAGAGATCCTGGATTATAGATGCTTATCCGAGGTTAGACTCCTCTTGTTATTGATGAAGCGTGACTCCGGAGTTTAGTAAAGCAATAGCAAGAATATAAATATTACAGAAATGTGAGATTAAGAACTGTGTGTATTAGCTTGAATATCGTGTCCCTTATAATAGGAATTACCTCCTCTATTTATACTTAGAGTTAGGGGAACATATTCCATGTGTCATGCCCCGGCTCATTATAAGTCCTAAAGGCATGACAATAATGTACAATAAAGAGAGTCATAAAGTTGCAATAATGATGAATCTTTAATGCACCAGTTGTGTAATAACGGATGGCCGTTAGGCCTCTCAGGTCCGGAGAAGCTGCGCGTTACACCGGACCTGCAGCTTCTTCCGGTACCATAGATCGTCCCCCGGTGACAGTGATGCTGACTCATCCGAAGTCTCACCCTTCGTGCCACGTGTCTCGACCACATTGGTACAGCTGGATCATCTATATTTTACCCAATACAAGAACCATTTCAACATCTATGTCAACTCTGTTTAATTGTTTTAGACACATTAAGGTTCAGTTGTTGGAAAAATCGAAAAATTTGTTAAGGGCATCACAAATCACGTTCTATTTTCGAAAAAAAAAATCTAGATAACTTTTGAAATAAAAGTTGTATGATCAGACGCATGCAAAAGTATTTCATTCCACATGCCTGCAAAATTTGATGTCGTTGGCAAGGCAGCCAGGTTTAACTTTTTGTATTCTTTATACATATGTAGAATTTAACTTATATATATTGGCTTAAACATCTTTACATTATAAGTATATTTTAATTTGTTATAACATATCGTTTGCAGTATGTTTATCTTAATTTGACAATGTAAGAAACAGAGTGCATACTTCCTCCGTTTTATTTTATGTGCCGTAATTTAATTAATTAAGCACGAAAATTTAAAAAGAAAAGAAAACTTTCAAATGATCTTGTATTCTTAAATTAAAGGTCATATGTATAACATGTTAAACGTTTCTTTTTAAATTTTGTAATCTTAAACATGTACTTATGTCATTCTTATAAGCGAGTGTTATTATGAATAAAATATAAATATTTCCAATTAAAAAGTTACTGTATAAAATATAGGACGAACTCTTGCTGGAAAAACGCTTCGAGGCCTTCAAGTTTTTTGTCGGCGTGGATGAGTAAGCTGAAGAGGACTGAATCCTCACCTTCCTTAGTTCAGGAGCGAAATGACATTCTTTTTTAATATATAAATAATTGAAACGTTCGAAGTAAAATAAGACATAGTATAGTAAAAAGTTAAACTCTTAACGATTGGTATACTTTACAAATATAAATAGTTATGTGATAAAATTAATACTTGATGTGCCGCGGATTTGTGGCACATTCGACGCCTTTATACTACGGATTTTGGGTGTTCTCAAGTAAGTCTGGTTCATTTTAATGTGTTTTTGTTGTCTTTTAGGAAGGCGATGGCCCAAAAGCAAAAACAAAGAAAAAAGGAAAAATTGCCCAGAAATGAAGATTCGACGGTCCGTCGATTGATCGACTGACCGTCCTTTGGAGCGTAGATAAGTTAAATTTTGCAGTGATGGCCTAAGTTGAAGAGGACAAAGGACGGAGCCATCGATGAAGCGTCGACTCGATTGACGTTTCGTCGTTTGTCTCGTCAAACAGACCTGTCCACCAGAAGAGAGAAAGGCGAAAGAATCGACGGAACGTCGAACTGGTCGACGTCACCGTCGAATGGACCATCAAACTGAAGAACTAAAAGACGAAGGGCAGTTTTGCCAATTGCTGATGTGCATTTTTGGAGCCTATTTAAAGAACATTTTAGGTTTTTGTACACATCGAAATTTTCTCCAACATTTAACACTTTCTCCATTGGTGGGTGAGCATTGAATACTCCACTTTTTGAGCTTAGTGAAGACAAAAGGATTCAATTCCCACCATCTTTGTTACACTTTGTAAGCTTTATGTCTCTATTATTGCTTACTACTTTTGTGACCAATATGTGTGAGTAGTTTTCTTAATCAAAGTTGTGGACCCAAATGATGGGTGTTATGTAAAGGGTGTCTAACATTGTATATCTATATAATGGGTTGTGAAGTGTTTTATTATTTCTCATATTCATTGTTAGTTAGTGGTTGCAAACACTTACTTATGCACAAACCCTAGTTTTGTTTGGAAAGATGAACTAGGGTTTGAGTTGAAATATTATAATAAGGACTCGGGGTGCAAACCTTCGTTTAATGAAATCACTTAGGGATAAGATGAGTTCTACTTGGCATATTTAATCGGTTTTACTTGCAACTTTTCTATATTTGGGAAAATCATGAAAAGAAATACTTTCTAACTATTGAAAAAAATTAGAAAGTGCATTAAAGATTAAGTGCATACGAAACCTCGACCCATTAGAAATATATCATATTGATATCCATAGCATAACATCTAATCACAGCGGGGACACAACTTTGGTTCTTTTAATTCAAACAAATTCCAAATACCTCAAAATAGCGAATACTATACTAGTCGGAATAGAACTAAAGTCTTTAGAGATTAGTAACATATATAATTAGTACTTATTTCACACTGTATTCCCTGTGGGATTTGACCCCAACCTAATTGGGTTACTATATGTGACACTGACTGCCTTACGCCATAATTTAGGTGTAATTTGAGCGTATCAAATTTTGGCGCCGTTGCGGGGGAATACGGTTTTGAAATTACTGATTGTTGTGTACTTTTCTTTAAAACTTTTTCTATTCCATCACACTTTATTTGCTGTTTCTAGTGAATCAGGTGAAAATGGCAGGAAGACACAATCGAAATCAAGGAAACCAAAGTGGGCTCCAAGTGAACCCACATGCACTAGAAGAGGGGGAAGATGAGAATATATTTGCAGAATTCATTAATGAAGCTTATTATGCTTCTGCTGTGGTCCATCCTAGGACTGGAAATTCTACTTTTAAAATCGATAGCTCTATCTATAAGCTGCTGAAACTTGAAAGTTATTTCTGAAATTCTTCGGAGGATTGTCCACTCTGACATTTGAAGAACTTCCTGCACGTGTGTGCTCAACAATCCCAAGGTGTTGTTTCTGCTGATGCACTTCGGTTACGGGTCTTCAAATATTCCTTGGCTGGCCAAGCAAGGGAATGGTATGAAAAACTTCCCAGCAATTCTATCCACACCTGGAGTGAGCTAGCCAATACATTTTTGAAGAAGTGGTTTCCACCGAGCAAAAAGGCTGAACTTCGAGATCAGATCTTTGAGTTCAAACAGCTCCCGGGGGAACAATTATATTCGGAATGGGAGCGGTTCAAGTACTATCTAGCTCAATCTCCAACGCATAGGTTTCCGGATGCTATCCTCACCGAGAAGTTCTACAAGGGGTTAGATATAATGAATCAGATTGTTGTCAATACTGCTACTGGTGGATGCTTCATGGACAAGTCATTTGTTAACATCACCTGGTTGCTCGATAAGCTCACCACCCACAATCAAGCTTGGCACTCCAATGATAGTGAAGATTTGTCATATGGTAGTCCTTCTATTGCCGCGGTGGCCAAAGAGAATCATGAGCGAGATCGTGCTTTTGCTCAATTGCAAACCACCGTGGATTTGCTATCAAAGAGGCTTACGGAGAAAGAAGCTAAGGGTGTGAATGTTGTTGGAGAAATGCCATCTCATGCTCGCGGAATGTATCAAGTCTCAGAGGAGACTTATCTAGAGGGGCAACAACAATGTGAGGATGCTAATTATATCGATAACTCTCAAGGGGGTTATCGAAAGAAATGGAGACCCAAACAACAAAGCAATCAATATGGCTGAACTGAATATGGTGGTTCGGATAGGAGGGATTAAAACAACAACAATTATGGGAGAGAGGCCATTCTTACAACTCTCAAAATTGGCAAGAGGGTTCTTCCAATGATCAAGGGACCTCTCGAATGGAATCTATGCTTGAGAAGATCTTGGACAACCAAAACAAGAGTGACAAGAAGATGGAAAATTTAACCGAAGTGGTAGGCTCTCACACCGCTTCGATTCAAAAACTTGAGTCACAAATGCGAGATCTTTCTCGTGAGCAACATCCTCCACAAAGAGGAGGACTTCCTAGCGACACAATTCCGAACCCAAGAGGTAGTGGAGGTGATCACATTGCCTCATGCAAAGATATTTCTACTAGAAGTGGAAAGATCCTTAATGCGGTAGATGAGAGGGTGGTTGAACCTATTATTGTCGAACCGATTGTTGATGACGTTATTGAAGGAGAAATTGAAGAACTTGAGGCACCAATTGAAGTGCCTAATATTGTTGATAAAGAGAAGGTGGCACACCCTATTGTTCTCGAGGGTGAGGAGGTGCCAAGTGTTGAAAAAACTATCGAGGGTAGCACTCAAAAGAGCAAGGTCACGGGGGAAATTAAACCCTTGACTCAAACATATAAATATCCTCCTCCGTTCCCACAAAAATTGATGAAAAGAACAGAGGATGCCAAGTGTCAACGCTTCTATGACCAATTGAAAGGGCTGTCAATGAATATCCCATTTCTTGATGCATTCCAAGAAATGCTGGGATTTGCTAAATACTTGAAGGACTTGTTGACGAAGAAAAGATCAATCAAGCATGATACGGTGGGAGTCACCCACCGTGTGAGCTCTATTATTTCTTCCTCAAAGGTTGAGAAGAAGGGAGATCCCGGGGCTTTCACTATTCCTTGCACCATCGGTCACCATGATTTTGCTCGGGCCTTGTGTGATGACGGGCTAGTATTAATTTGATGCCACTAGTCATCTATAAACAATCCAATTTGGGGACACCTAGACCAACGAGCATGCGTCTCCAAATGGCCGATAGAACCATCAAGAGACCGTTAGGGGTTGTTGATGACGTCCTTGTTAGAGTGGGGGAATTCTTATTACCGGTGAATTTAGTAAACCTTGATTGTGCGATTGACAAAGAAGTCCCAATTATCTTGGGGAGGCCATTTCTTGCCACCGGGAGAGCTTTAATGGACTCGAAAAAGAATGAAATAAAATTCCGGGTAAATGATGAAGAGGTAACCTTCCAAGCTAGCAAGGGGTTAAAATTGCCAAGTGCTTATGAGAGCATTTCAGTCATTGATTCTTTCGTAGTGGTAGACGAAGAGGTGGATCATACGTTAGAGGAGGAGCACTTTGACGAAGCCCTTTCGGCTATTTTGGTGAATTTTGAGGCAGATGACATGGAGGGGTATGTTGAAACGGTAAATTCTCTTATTGGCCGGGGTTCATATTCTTATGAGCCGAAGAAATTATCTCTTGACCTTGAAAAAAGAACCACTCCTCCGGCTAAACCTTCGATTATTGAGCCACCAAAACTTGAGCTCGAGCTACTTCCATCTCATTTGAAGTATGCCTTCTTGGCCCGAATAATACTCTACCGGTTATTCTCTCATCTTTTCTAAATGAGGAACAAATTCAAAGGGTGCTTGATGTGTTGCGAGCTTATCGAAGATCTATTGGGTGGACTATTGCGAATATTAGGGGGATTCCTTCCGATATTTGTGAACATAGAATCGAGCTTGAGAAAGATAGTTCACCAAGTGTAGAGCATCAAAGAAGGCTAAACCCTCCTATGCAAGAAGTGGTCAAGAAGTAAATAATCAAATGGTTGGATGCGGGTGTTGTATACCCAATTGTAAATAGTCTATGGGTGAGTCTGGTGCAATGTGTGCCAAAGAAGGGGGGCATCACCGTTGTCCCTAATTACAAGAATGAATTGATTCCTACAAGGACAGTCATCGGATGGAGAATGTGTATAGACTATCGAAATCTCAACACCACAACTTGTAAAGACCACTTCCCTATGCCTTTTATTGATCAAATGCTTAATCGGCTAGCCGGAAGATCTTATTATTTCTTTTTGGATGGCTATTCGGGGTATAACAAAATTAACATTGCCTTAGAGGACCAATTGAAAACCACTTTCACTTATCCATATGGCACCTTTGCTTTTAGCCGAATGCCTTTTGGCTTATACAATGCCCCGACTACATTCCAACGATGTATGATGTCTATTTTCTCGGATATGGTGGAAGATTTCTTGGAAGTCTTTATGGATGACTTTTCGGTTGTCGGTGAATCCTTTGATAAATGCCTTGCCAATCTTGGTAAGGTATTGAAGCAGTGTGAAGAAATCAACCTTGTACTTAATTGGGAAAAATGTCACTTCATGGTGAATGAAGGGATTGTCCTTGGCCATAAGATTTCTGAGAAGGGTATTGAGGTAGACCAAGCAAAGGTTGATGTTATTGCCAAGCTTCCTCCACCTATCTCCGTCAAAGGAGTTCGTAGCTTCTTGGGACATGCCAGCTTCTATCCGCGATTTATCAAAGATTTTACAAAAATTGAAAATCCAATGTGTAAGCTCCTTGAAAAAGAGGCTAAGTTTGTGTTTGATGAAAAATGCCTTAAGGCATTTAATGAATTGAAGGAAAAGCTCACTTCTACTCCAATTATTGTCTCTCCGAATTGGTCATTGCCATTTGAGCTCATATGTGACACGAGCGGATTTGCTATTGGTGCGGTGCTTGGGCAAATGCACAACAAAATCATGCACCCAATTTATTATGCTAGCAAAACCCTCAATGGTGCTCAAATGAATTATACCGTCACCGAGCAAGAACTTCTTGCCATTGTATATGCTTTTGAAAAGTTCGAGTCCTATCTTTTGGGATCCAAAGTGGTTGTCCACACGGATCACGTGGCATTGAGATATTTGATGACAAAGAAAGATGCAAAGCTGCGGTTGATTCATTGGGTTCAAAGATCGAAAAGGTTGTGAGAACCAAGTTGCGAATCATCTATCTAGGCTTAAGGAAGCCGGAAGACCGAGTGGAGATCTTGAATTAAATGATGCTTTTCCCGATGAATGACTTTTGGCCGTATCTTGTGAAGTTGCTCCTGCGGATATCGCCAAATTCTTGGTGACGGGTCTTATTCCCGACGACATCAAAGCTTATCAAAAGAAGAATTTTTTTAGAGATAGTCGTCAATACTATTGGTATGAGACCTATTTGTTCCGCACTTGTGCCACCAACATCATTCGACGATGTGTGGCTGAATCTGAGGCCATGAAAATGTTAAAAGCTTGTCATGACTCTCCCATGGGGGGTCATCATAGTAGGAACCGCACCGCGGTAAAGGTTCTTGAATGTGGCTACTATTGGCCCACGTTTTATCATGATGCAAATTTGTTGGTGAAATCTTGTGACCAATGTCAACGCCAAGGGTAAATTGGGAGAAAGCACGAAATGCCGATGAATTTTGTTATGGAGGTTGAACTCTTTGATGTGCCGGGCATCGACTTTATGGGCCCATTTGTGAGTTCTCGTAGTATGCGGTACATTCTTGTTGAGGTTAACTATGTGTCCAAGTGACTCGAAGCTATAGCGTTTCCCAATAATGACCGCAAGAGTGTCACAAAATTTCTAAAAAAGAACATATTCACAAGGTTTGGCACTCCTAGGGAAATCATTAGTGATGGTGGCACTCACTTTTGCAACAAGCAATTCACTAATCTCATAGAAAAATATGGAGTGAAGCATACGGTGGCAACTCCTTACCATCCCCAAACTAGTAGGCAAGTCAAAGTCTCTAATCGAGAGATAAAGAGTATCTTAGCCAAGACAGTTAATGCAAACAGAACCGATTGGTCATTAAAGCTTGACGATGCTCTTTGGGCTTATCGAACAGCATTCAAGACGCCCATTGGTCCTTCTCCCTATCGGTTGGTGTTTGGCAAAGCTTGCCATCTACCGGTTGAACTTGAACACAAAGCTTTGTGGGCATTAAAACTATTGAACATGGATTGGATGAAGCAACCAAGTTGCGATTGTTTCAAATAAATGAAATGGATGAGTTTCGATGTCATGCCTATGAGAGTGCGGCTTTGTATAAAGAAAAGATGAAGCATTATCATGATGTCAAACTCTTGAAGAGAGATTTCCAACCGAGTGATTCGGCGTTGCTATTCAATTCAAGGTTAAAGCTCTTTCCGAGCAAATTGAAATCCGAGTCGTCCTATCCTTTTACTTTGGTGAGTGTTTCACCTAATGGTTCGATGGAATTGAAGTCCGAAGATGGGACTCGTACTTTCAGGGTGAATGGCCATCGGGTAAAGCACTACCATTGGATGGTCGACGGGGACAAGATTGTCGTTGCTCACCGGTTGAAACATGGCACTAGACCTTGACACCAATAGTAGTATCACGTCATGCCGCGACATTAAATTGTGTGTTTCTTGCGAGGCAACCCATGTTCATTTTCGCATTATGCTTTTCGTTTTGTTGGTTTTTATTTTTGTGTTGTTTTGATGTTTGTTGATGTGTCTAGGAACCTAAGTGTTGAATGCAGAAATTTCCAGGAAAGCAGATGAACGGGCCGCATTCGACGGATCGTCAATCAGTTCGACGAACCGATGAATGCGCCGTCAAAATGGACCACCAGAAAGATTCATCACTGGAAATGATGGCCTTTCGACGACAAATTTGACGCTACGTCGAATTGAACGATGGTCAATTCGATGGGCGTTTTTCTCCCTTGTATATAAAAAAAATGACGTTGCACTCGACGAAAGGTCGAACCATTCGACGTTCCGCCCTTTTTACGCGTCAGGTAGGGTTATTAGTTATATAACCTGACGCTCCCCTTTCTCTTCCCACTTCTTCTTTTTCAAATTGTCCCTCCTCTTTCACCTTTCCCACACCTATAACTGTTACCCAACAATTACTCCACCTTCCCCTCTCTTAAATTCACCCATTAACCACCATTCCTCTCATTAACCATTATTCTCTTCCTAGTTTGCTCTCTCATTCTGTAGTGTTGTAACCCTAGTAGTGGCTCCTTGTGTGTTCACCATTTATTAAGTGCTAAAATCAAGTCTTCTTTCAACTTTAAGGTATGCTAGATCATGTATTGTTTGTTTACATGTTCGTACTCGTTGTTTGCTTCCATGTATTGTTGTTGTTAGTTTAGTTGTGCTAGTGGTTTATGTGGATGTTTGATTCATTGGGTATAACTGATTGCTGAAAATTGAGACTCGTGGAGCGAGTGCATCGTCTTCCACCGAGTCGGAGGGCATTACGACAAACACACCTCATTTATGAGATTATTATTGTTTTGCCCACCACCTATTTGATGAAATGCCTAAGTGTAAAATTGTTACTGTTTGAAATGTTGGCTTGGAGGGCATTACGACCAAATAGTTATTTTGCCCGCCAATTGTTTTCCACAATCTAACCCGAGCCAACGTTAGGTGATGTCAGAGTAACCCCAATTATGAGAGGGTTTGCTCCACGACCCGAGGATCGTTTTGAGTAAGCCAGAAGTCCATTCGACGCTGAGTTCGACAGTCCGTAGATTCACTCAACGAACCGTCCCTCTTACCGTCGATTGTTTCCTCACAAAGGTTTGAGGCAAAACAAACTCGTCGGTGGACTCGCGGTCCGTCGAATCAATCGACCGAGAATCCTTTCCATCGTCTTTAAGTTGAAATTTCCAGTGACCAAAGAGGGATTGACGGTGTGATCGACAGGTCGTCGACTGTTCGACGAACACTTCGACGTCTCTTCTAGCAAATCGACGGCACCACTGGTAGCTTTAATTTTTACGACTTCGACGTCTCTCCTGGTTTTGCTATATTTTTATGGTCGTCTCAATGACGAAGGGTGTTCTTTTTGCAGATATGCCTCCAAAGAATCCAGTCAAGCGGGGTGGTAGTCCTAAAAAAAGTCGAGGTCGGGGACAATCGACCCTTACTCTTAGAGATGAACCGTCAAACTCTGAACGCCAAGAGATGGTACCAACGACTAGAAAGAGGGCACAGACCCCACCACTCCTCGTACAGTATCACCTGCCCCAAACGCTTCCCAATCTGAAGAGGGGGAGTCATCCTCCACATCCGCCAGTGTTAGCGAGGCAGCAACAGAGCAACAAGCCGCTCCTGAACGGAATTCAGATGAGGAACAAAAGTTGTTGCGGCTGCAGAAGACAGAGATAGTTGCAATCCGATTCCCTTATGATGGGTGCAGAAAGTACTACATAAAGGGGGCAACTACTGTCACTGGGGTTAACCCGAGGAGGAATATTTAAGAAGAGGAACAAATCAGTATGAGCGGATTAAAGAGTTACCCTCGGATTACTGATCTCATCCAGCATTATCATCTTGAGGCATTCACACAACCTCCAGGGGATTATTGTCCGACCATGGTTCGGGAATTCTATGCTGCCTACAGAATGTTGCTAGAGCAGCGGCACAAGAACAAGAGAGCTTTGAAAGCCGCCCCTCCATTAGATACAGTGTATGTTCGGGGTGTACATGTTGATATCTCAGCCCACACAATCAATGGGTTTTATTTTAGGGATGACTTCGTTGAGCCAACCACAATGGAATATGATGATAAGTTTGAAAGAAGAGTTGAGCAATCTGTGAGAGAATAGTTTGCGACAATGATGGCTCGAGGTCCGGCAGACACGGCCCCAGGGTGAGTAACTTGGCTGCCAAGATACATAAGGCTGATATCAACTTGGAAGCTAAATTCTGGTGGAATTTCGTCATATATCGCTGTCACGCCCCGAACCATGGCCTGGGCGTAACACAGCACTTGGGCCTTTCTTGCATGTGTCCGAGCGAACCTCATGGCTTGCTTGTCAACATGGGCATCAAAACAATATAATATATATGATGCAATTTAAATGAATCGTGAAAATGTAATTGCGGAATAAAGTCTTGAAATTATCTCATAGCATAAAAAATCATGAAAACGTAATAGTCTGAAAACATGAAAGCATAACTGACTCTGTGAACTAACTTCTGTCTATGAAACCTCTAAAACATGTATGAATACTAGCTACCTGGACATGGCCCTCGACTACCATAAACTGAATATTAATCCAGACTCCATGTTGAACCCCGAGAGGAGTGGGACTCACCAATAAGCTGATAACTGAGGTGATCCTACTGCGCAGGTGTATGCTCCTGAAAACCGATATCTGCACCGTGAAGTGCAGGCCCCGGGCAAACAGGACGTTAGTACATGGTGAATAGTGCTTGTATGTAAAACCTGCTGAAATGAAGAACATGGCACTACATAGGTATAGGACATGAACTGAAACTGAATGTAATTTGAACATGAGCATGAAACGTGAGTAAAGTCTAAAAACAGTAAATCAATGGAAATACATGTATATAAAACTGCTTGTAACATGGGGAATACTATAGTATAACCGACAACATGATCTGGTACTTGCGTCCTACCAGCAGAACACTCACACCTTACCAGGGATATGAGATTTAAGTAATAATAAGCATGTAAGGATCCAAATTGCATAATGAAGGTGTTTCCTCCTTGCTGACAACCCTTATCCTACGGTGGCTACGTAGTTTCAGGCTATCTCAGCCTTCTCGATTAACTAAGCAACTCCCAAAAACATGAACATGATATAGTTGGCTAAGAAGCTCATGATTTTCGTGAAATAACTTGTAATCATGATTTCACGAAATATCTTGTAACATGATTTCATGAAATATCTTGTAATATGGTTTCACGAGATAACTTGTCATAGTCTTACAAACATGTTCTTGATTCATGTGTAATAACAATAGTTCATAATTATCTATATAATTGACTTGAAAACATGCTTGTAACTTGCTAGATAAAATCATAAAGTTTCATATAAACATAATGAGAACACATGAGGAAGAATTCATGATTCATGGATTAAGCTAGGGTTCCTAATAACTGTAATTGAAGATTAGGAATACAATAACGAATAGAGATACAAAATTCATGTATATAAATACATAAATACGGGTTACCAATATGTTGGGTTTAATGCCTTAGGATTTGAACTTCATGGATATCAAGAAACAGAGCATGGGGAAGAACGTAGAGATTCCCACACGTGGATGGAAGTTCTACATACCTTTATTGCTCCAAAATCTTGAATTAAAGACTTGAATTTTGGAGAAGATTTCCTAAATCTTGATTCTTGAACCTTGAGATGGGTTTTCTTGAAACCCTAGATTAGGAACAATGATTTCTTGCTTAGATTATTAGAGTATATGTTAGAATTGAGTTGGAAGGGTTTGGATTGACTTACCTTGATGTTTTGGATTGTTGCTAGGGCTTGGAATTGTGAATAATGAAATAAAAGAACTCAAGGCTTGAATTTATACAAAAGTGAGGCGGAAATTATATGGACATAATATACGGTCCGTATAATATGGCCATATTTTATCATGGCTGAAAACAGAACTTCGGGTTGAGGTTTCATGAAGTACGGACGACTTATACGATCCGTATAAAATTATATGGGCTGTATAAGTAGTTCGTATAACATGACCAGTGAACGGACTGCTCTGTACTCCTTCAGTAAAATGGTCGTAACCTTTTGTACAGATGTCCCCTTGACCCCTATAATATACCGTTGGAAAGGTATTTCAAAGGGCTACAACTTTTATTCAGGAAGTTTTACCAAATTCCTAATTAATAAAAGGGATATGGTCATTGGAAGTAAGACCTTCTACAAACTCACTTGCAAACATGCCCCATAGAGTGGCTTCCAACTTTGCTTTGCCCAAAGACATTTCTTATGACTTGATTAGTTTTCAAAACACTTCATATAACCCTCATATTGGTTCCATTATATTATCATCTTATGAGTCAAACTTTCGCCCGAAGCTACGAGGTGTTACAATCGCGTTCTGCCTACGGGAGCGGATAACATAGTCACATCGGATAGAGCAGTGGTTGTGGATACCATGCTATCCAGGTGCCCGATGAACTTGGGTGAGTTGATAAGTAGAGCCATTCGGCCACGTGTTGTCACACCCCATTTTAACCGGGTGGATTTAGGAGTATGACATATTGGTGATTCCTGTTTTTTTTTTTTTTAAGGAGTCGCCACCTAATTAATTTTAACGGTGAATTAGGACACCAAGATGTTAACTAAGGTAAATTTAAAACTAAACCTCCGTTAATAGTCTGCTTAACCAATGTGATTCCAGGTAAGGGCTCTATATTATCCTAAAGGGAAGGGGTTAGGCATCCTTTAGAATCCATTAACTACGGTTGTCCGGCCAAACTTAGGTTAATTAATTAAGAGTAAATATAATGCTTAAAATTTAGAAAATGATTTTAAGATATTGCTAAAGTTTTAAAAGAAAATAATGTTAGTTAAAATAAGATTTACAGAAAATATAATAATTTGTATAAAAGAGACTTTAAATGCCATTTTTTGAAAATACGATTTATGAATGTTGTTAAGGTTTTAGACGAAAGTATAATAGTGTTGTTTAAAATAATACTCGTAGAAAACATAATAACGTACGTAAAAGAAGATTCTAAAAAAAAATTAAATGAGACTTAAAAATATTGATGAAGCCTTAAATGAAAGATAGTATTTTAATAAGATTTATAGAAAATATGATAATTTGCATGAAATAAAACTTACAAGCATTGTTAAGATAAAAATGTCATTTAAAGAAGACTTATAAATATGGCTAAACTTTTTAAATAAAATGTTGTTTAACATAAGATTTGTATAAAATGTAATAGTTTGCGTACAATGTGATAGTTTTTAAGAAAGGGCTTAGCAAATTTGAATCTTGGATTTAGGTTACATGAATACGGCAATATAGAGAAATCTAGACTTATTTTTATAAATAGAACGTAAAAGGAAGTGAGTTTTCTTTCTCTTTCATTAACTTTATTTAACTAAATTATGCATAATTCTTGAAAATGTGTTCACAAAATATACTTGAATTTATATTTACATATATCTGAAAATATATCGCATTATAATGTGAGTTCTAGAAAGTTGTTTGTAGGGTGAATTATAGAGCAAGAACGGACATAGAATATACATTTTTTTATGTTATAAAGACATGCTTTTGAAAATCAATAACAATGAACCTTATGGAATTAATTGGTTTTCCTTAAATTAACTACCCATTATTAAATTAAAACCCACTAATTTGCTAAAGTTTATCTAAATTAACAAACAAAAGTGTTAGTCATACAACACGACTTAAATGCTCAAAATAAAATAGAAGGGGAAATAAGTTAAATGGGCTCAGCCCATTTTAGGACTGCTGTGACCAGGCTGTTGTTGGGCTTTGGCCCAGTCATTTTTGTGGACTGCTGCGGCTAGAGGCTGGACAAGGGATGGGTCATGTTGGACTTTTAGCCCATCGTCAAATGCGGAGGAAAACGAGTCCTCGGACTCATATGCGATAGTCATGCATAAAAAAATGAGGATTAGTATGCGATCAACGAATAATGTTAACCGAATGAGATATGAACTCAAAACAATTCAACAGATTAAGTATATGCTAAGCATACCTCATGTATACATATTCATAGGGATGTATAGAAGGCTAATATTGAAAAGTTTTCGCCCTCATCTTCCCGATGTCGCACAAGTTCCAAAGGTTTCTAGAACCTTAAGCATGGCTGACTATCGGAGGAGGCTAAACCCATCCCTATGTTTGCCTTACCTAATGTATCATCTATTTATAAAAAAATTCAGCGATATCTCAAATGAAGTACCAGCCTCTATTCTTTTGCAAAAGTAGCAGTCGTTCTAAACCAGCAACTTAAGTGTAGTATCAGTTTCTTTAGGAAAAAAAAATCCAACAGCCTTAAGATGCAGCAACTGCTGCATCAATTATAACATTTTCTTTGCCTTAGAAGATGCTGCAACACAAACAACCTTTTCTCAAGCATAGCAATAGCAAACGACAACAGTAACTTCAGTGATACAGTACTTCAATATTCTTCTCAGACTGCAGTGAAGTAGCAGCCCACAAACAATAGAATAGAATTCTCAGAGGCAGTAGGCATCAATGGTTCAACTCGAAATATGGCAGTGGCTCAGTCTTAGAGGCCGTAGCAACAGTGGCCAGAAACTTCAACTGAACTAAGAGTTGTACAAATATAGAGGTATCCGAATTTGGCCATATGAGTGTTACGGATTTGGGGGCTAGGCAAGTTATGCAAAGAGGTCATTCATACAACAAATACATTCGCAACCCATCCTATGAACATGTAACTGAAACCTGCCACGAACTTAACACTGTGTGGAGAAAGCAATACTAACTAGGACAAAATCAAAACCAAAACAAAACATCTGGTGAATCAGACCAATTTCTTGACATGCGAGATTTTATTTTAGACGTGTTTAGATTAACAGATGACATTGGAATTCTTTAATTCAACACAGAACCCACACTCAACACAGTTTCTAGCAAAAATCAGTGGCCAAATGAAATGAGGTTCCTTTGAAAGCTACTTAGTTTTAGGGCAGTTTTGACAAAGAACAGGGTCCGCCAACACTCAAAACAACATTGATGCACCAGGCTTTAGTAACTACCAAACTAGCACATGGAAGGAGTGCATCAACTCAACACAATTCTTAAAGAAAATATCAACTTGCCAAGATTGACCATATGGAACAGAGCATCAGATTTAAAAGACTAAGGCAACAAAAGGGAAAACACACTCTAGAAAATATACATTCCAGGAGAGCACTGGTCCAAACCGATGACACATTAGGATGCAAGATAGGCCACTTAACATTGTCTAATTATCAAAACAAACAGCCCAAATAATCTCGAAAGGTAATTCAATGGAATATGACAATATCACAATTTTTTCAGGTTTAAACAAATAGTACATAGGGATATCTGCTCAACTGATCCATATAATAATCTTAAGTGATATTAGTGAATGAAGATAGGTTTACACATAACAGAGAATGATCTTTTCAACATGCTACTATCATTTTAGTGAGTCTCAACATCTATCCCAACTCATTATGAACAGTGCTGTTTTAAGACTCTTCATTCAATTCCAAAACCATTTTTTAAAACCTTTAAAGAAATGATAGCAAAATACTTTGGGGAACCACATCTGTTTAAAGCATTTTTGTCACTCATTCTCAGGCCCATTCAAAAAGAAGCACACTGATAAAGGGAAAAAAAAGCAAACAATGAAACTGACACCTAATTAATGATGTTCCAGAGCACAGATTGTCCAGGCAACAGATATTCAATAGTGATCAGATAGAAAAAAATATTTCTTGCAATCTTAAGTTAATTCTACCAATCTACATTCTCAATGGCAATTTCTTTTAAAAAAAAATCCCTTAATATAAATACTCTTTAGTTAACAAGCCAAAGTAAATGTCCTAGAGTTGACCATGCACTTTAACGACAAACTCGACTACCTAAACTCTGGAATTAGGCAGGATCATTGGACAGAAATCTTATATTGACAATACCTCATAAAGAGGTAGAGATAATATACTCTCCATGCACTTCTAAACCTATAAACGTAGAGATCTAACAGGTTACACATCTAACATTTACATTGAATATGACTGCATCAATCAAACATATAGCTTACTCGGGAAGTTTAAGTAGAATAAACCATAAATCGTATACATTTTTTATGGTCAATATACCAATCATGCCCGAGCCAGTATACAACTAAACCACATATTCAGCTAAAATTTAAAACGTACTAATTACTCAAACTAAACATATGATTAACACTCAACTAATACAGAGGCTACAAAAATTAAAAGGAAAAAGAAATTACCTTCTTCGGGTGCAGCGAAGTAAGGCCTCGAATCTTTGATCTACTTCGAACACTGCGAATCCCGAATTCGTACACACTCGGATCCAAACAGAGACCAAAGGAGTAAGACAAAAAAAACAACGATATAGATTTTTTGATATCGAAAACTGCAACAACTACTGAGCGTTAAAACTTTTTGGGATTTTCAGCGACTGGAAAAAGAAAGACCTAATTCTTGGGGAATTTCATCGATTAACACTCAACTAATACAGAGGCTACAGAAATTAAAAGGAAAAAGAAATTACCTTCTTCGGGTGCAGCGAAGTAGGGCCTCGAATCTTTGATCTACTTCGAACACTGCGAATCCCGAATTCGTACACACTCGGATCCAAACAGAGACCAAAGGAGTAAGACAAAAAAAACAACGATATAGATTTTTTGATATCGAAAACTGCAACAACTACTGAGCGTTAAAACTTTTTGGGATTTTCAGCGACTGGAAAAAGAAAGACCTAATTCTTGGGGAATTTCATCGATTCAAAACCGACCAGATTCTTGGGGGGATTTTTTGAATCCCAAACACTTCAGGTTCTTTGGGGGGTTTTTCCACTCCAAAAAAAAATCCTCCAGGTTCTAGGGGAATTTCATGAATCCAAAGATCCTCTGTTCTTGGGGAATTTCATGAATTGAAACCAAGACCTCCCTACCCCCCCTCCCTAGACGATTCAATCCCCTTTTTATAGGGCTCTTTTTTTAATCCAAAAAACTATGATAAAAGGAATGGAGGGAGAAGAGGAGCGGGGAACAGAGCATGGTGGGGAACAAAGGGAAGTGGGAGCGGATGTAGGCGGCGGTGGTGGGGAACAGGAACAAGTGGGGGGAGCGGAGAAGAGGGGAGAAGAGAGAGGAAAGGAGGCGCGGCGGAAGAATGGAAATGAAGGAAACCCTAGTTAAATGAAAGGGGCTTCCTTCGTTAAATGAAAAGGGCGGGTCGGGTCCGAAAATTTGTGGGCTGGGTCAATTTCTTTTTGGACTGGGTATTAAATGAATGGGCTGGTCCGAAATGTTGGTTAATTATTTGGGCTGGGGTGAATTAAAAGAATGGGCTGATTGAATTAGAATGTGGCCACGTAAATTAAAATGTGGACTGGTTTTGTGAATTGGTCCGAAAATAATATGAGTTGATTGGGCTATTATATTTAAATAAAAAGACCTATTTAAATAACTTGTATTAAAATATTACTTAATATAACGTATGCAATTATTGGTGCTCAGATAAAAAATGGCGTTGTAATAGCCGTGCAATAATATTTCGAAAATCCGACAGTAAATAAACACTATTATTTAATTATGCAAAGATAAATGCAATGCGTGTGCGTAAGCTGGTAAAATGCCGAAAATGATGACAATAATAATAATAATAATAATAATAATAATAATAATAATAATAATAATAATAATAACAACAACTAGTGCGGTAATAGAATAGTGAAACGCCGGTATTGATAAGAGGCTAATAATTATAGTAAAAATATAATTTTTTTTTAATTTTCTAAAAAATATTAGAAGCGTAAATAGGTATTTCGGAGGAGAGGCGGGATAAAATTGGGTGTCAACAACTTGTCCCTCTTTGCCCGGTAATGATGAAAAGAGTTGTCGGGCAAAGACGTTGACTTAATAGCCTATTTTGTCCCGGCTAAAGGAAACTTGAGAGGATTATGACCGAACTCCGGTCTCTGAGTTGCCTACATATCTCGGGTTGTACGAGAATCAGGTCGAGTGTAGTTCTGGGACAACTATGACACCTTACGACTAATGAACCCCGATTGACGCGAATCTTGCAAAACATTGTCCCAGTGTTGAATTATGATGACGCTGGGTATTTTGATAGAACTTGAGAATTCTGAAAATTGAATTGATGGAATGCAAAAGAATACTTGTGATTAGAGCCGAGTGTTCGAGGTAGATCTTTGACCCGCGTCTGGAAGTCTGATTATCCTTCCCGACAAATTGCCCCAGTTCGCTGCCGAAGAAATAGTTCCACGAGTTGATGTGTGATGCCAAACTTCAATATTGTCGAAAGCCACAAGCTAAAAACAATTGTTAGCAACAAAGAAGTATATGTGTAAATAAGGCAGGGTTGGAGAAGTTTACACTTGTAACCCCTGTTTCGAAAGTTGAATCCACAACATACTTTGGGGATGAATTAATTTTATGGCTTCCAATTGAGTCGACATTGAGATCCACTTTAACGAGAGCTAAATCCACATCCACGTTTATTTTAAGGAAAAATATAAATCCTCATCTACTTCCACGGTAAAAATATAAATCCACTTCCATTTCCGCATTATAAGGTGGGTGCCTGAACCGCATTCTGAGGTGGGTGCCTGAACTGAAATATAAAATACCCGCATTCGAAGGTGGGTGCCTGAACTGAAATATAAAATACCCGTATTCGGAGGTGGGTGCCTGAACTGAAATATAAGATACCCGCATTCGGAGGTGGGTGCCTGAACTGAAATATAAGATACCCGCATTCGGAGGTGGGCGCCTGAACCGAAATATAAAATACCCGCATTCGGAGGTGGGTGCCTGAACTGAAATATAAGATACCCGCATTCGGAGGTGGGTGCCTGAACTGAAATATTGGGCGCCTGAACTGAAATATAAAATACCCGCATTCGGAGGTGGGTGCCTGAACTGAAATACAAAATACCCGCATTCGGAGGTGGGTGCCTGAACTGAAATATAAAATACCCGCATTCGGAGGTGGGCGCCTGAACTGAAATATAAAATACCCGCATTCGGAGGTGGGTGCCTGACTGAATTTAAAATACCCGCATTAGAAGGTGGGCGCCTGAACTAAAATTTAAAATACCCGCATTAGAAGGTGGGCGCCTGACTGAAATTAAAATACCCGCATTATGAGGTAGGCGCCTGAACTGAAATATAAAATACCCGCATTCGGAGGTGGGTGCCTGAACTGAAATATAAAATACCCGCATTCGGAGGTGGGTGCCTGAACTGAAATATAAGATACCCGCATTCGGAGGTGGGTGCCTGAACTGAAATATAGAATACCCGCATTCGGAGGTGGGTGCCTGAACTGAAATATAGAATACCCGCATTCGGAGGTGGGTGCCTGAACTGAAATATAAGATACCCGCATTCTGAGGTGGGTGCCTGAACTGATATATAAAATACCCGCATTCGGAGGTGGGTGCCTGAACTGAAATATAAAATACCCGCATTCGGAGGTGGGTGCCTGAACTGAAATATAAAATACCCGCATTCGGAGGTGGGCGCCTGAACTGAAATATAAAATACCCGCATTCGGAGGTGGGTGCCTGAACTGAAATATAAAATACCCGCATTCGGAGGTGGGTGCCTGAACTGAAATATAAAATACCCGCATTCGGAGGTGGGTGCCTGAACTGAAATGTAAATCCACGTCCACTTCCACGATACAAAAAATGTAAATCCACTTCCACGTCCGTATTATACGGTACAAAAATAAATCCACTTCTACTTCCACGTCCGTATTATACGGTGCAAAAATAAATCCACTTCCACGAATAAATCCACATTCACTTCCACAATGCAAAAATAAATCCACTTCACTTCCCAACGGTGCAAGAACATAGATCTACCTCCATCTTCACAAACTTTTAAAATAAATCCACTTCCACGTCCACAATGTTCATATGAATCCACATTCCTTTCCACAATATAAATCTACTTCCCCGTCCACATCCACAGTGTAAATTCACGTCCACTTTAAAAATGTTATTGCAGGAAGGTATTCACGTTTATATCCACATCCAATAACAGGTGACCAATGTCAGTATCCACTTTGGAGAAAGTTAAATCCACGATTATGTGTACTTGATCCATCGAGAAATGCCACGAGCTAAAACAACTGTTAATGATAGGAATATGTAAATAGCTGGATTTGAAAGAATTATGCTCACAGCCTTTGGTTGAGAAGATAAATTCGTGTCCACTGTTGCGATCAAAATTTTATGATGAGCGGAACAACGTCCACCGTTTAGCGCAAGCTACCTTTGCATTCACATTGAAGAATATTTGCATTTTGAAGAAAGCTAACTTTTGATCATGTCCATAATTAAAATTTTAAGAAGAGTCAAATATGCACCACATTCATGTTAATTGAACCTGTCTCATCAAAGAAAAATTATGAGTTTAAAAGAAAATTGGTTGACTTGTGCATGTCGGGGAACTTGGTTCTTGAATTGATTCTTGTCTCAGTCACGTCCACGTTCTTCGATGCCTCATTCCATATTTTGCCTTGCCGGGGAGTTTCAGTTATAAAAATGTATTTTGCAAAATAAGAGTAACGAGATTTGGATGACTTCGAAGGGAAATACTTAATGGCTTTAATGGATAAAATAATTGTGAAAATTCGAATTCAAACTTATCAACATTTTTAGAAAGATATGGGCGGACTTTTATTTAAAATCGTTGAGCATTTAAGACCAGTTTTGTGTTACTTCTAAAAATTGTCCCAGTTTCCAGTTCTGGAGGCGCTTGGTTCGAAACAAATTGGAAAGTGAGAACTTATAATGAAAGTTTATGGAAGCGATTTGACCGATTTCAAAAATTCGTCCCAGTTTCAAGATATCAGGACATATGAATTAAAAAAAAAAGTGGGACGACCAAAATCTTATATAAAAATCCTTATGTATCTTATAGGAACTAAAATGGTTTGGACAAACCGAAGATATTGAAAATTTTAAAATAGAAGGGCCGAACCCGCCTCGGGTTGCCTACGTATCCCAAAGGAATCAGGCCAGACGTAGTTCGTGATCAAAATAAGAACTTTTGAGTTTTTGTTTTTAATAAAAGAGAGGGCCGAACCCGATATGGGTTGCCTACGTATCCAAAAGGAAATCAGGCCACACGTAGTTCCACCCATAAAACAAAGACACTGAAATATTTTGAAAAGAGTGGCCGAACCCGATGTGGGCTGCCTACGTATCCAAAAGGAAGTCAGGCCATACGTAGTTCCAACCACAAACAAAGATACTGAAATAATTTGAAAAGAGTGGTCGAACCCGATGTGGGCTGCCTACGTATCCAACAGGAAGTCAGGCCAAACTTAGTTCGTTAGAAAACAAATAACAAAGTCTTAATTTAGAAAGGCCGTAACAAAACATAGAGGCAACATGAAAAAAGGAACTAAATGTTCTCGTTGATGCCTCCGGCCTATTATAAAAAGGAAATTTAAACTTAAATTACTGAAACTCCCGGCGGACCGGGGCTAAGATAGAAATCCAATTCTGCAACTCAGGTCCTGGCTCAGCAGCCTATAAAGTCAGTATTTCAGCAAAGTCTTTGATTACCACAGCATGATCATCTTCATCTTCCACGAACAAGTTCTTGATGCCTTCCACAATGTCATCATAGGCAACTTCAACAGTCAAATCTGAAGTTTTGAAGCTGGCAGGTTTTGAGAAAGTTTGATCAATGGTAGGAATGGGTTTTGGCAACAGAATCTCCTTCCCTTTATTCTTTCGCGCTTTCTTCACTTCTTCCTCAATTGGTTCATATCCCAAACCAAATGTAAACTGTTGCGCAGGGAGAACCACAGGCTCAACCCGCCCATTTAATGTTTTCCCTAGCCCAAATCCAGGTTGGTACCCATTTCTCAGCATTTCCTTTGCAACCATAATTGCGGCGCATGACCTTTTAAACTCTTGGGTTTGACACACTTCACCCACTTTGGTGACATTCACAACCTCCCAAGCATGGTAAGTTGCTCCGTCGAACCCTCCTTCTGCCTCGATGAATGGGATGGATTGCTCTCGATAGAAAGACGTATCCCCTTCTCCATGTATACATATTTGTTGCTGATCCCACTCGAATTTGACAGTTTGGTGCAAAGTGGATGGTACAGCTCCAGCCAGATGGATCCACGGTCTTCCTAACAGCATGTTGTATGTCGTGGAGATATCATGTACTTGAAAATCCATAATGAACTCAACAGGACCAATTAACACTTTCAACTCTATTTCTCCAATAGGGCGCTTCTGAGCTCCATCAAATGCTCGAATATTCACATCACTTGTCTTGAGCTCACTGACATTATATCCGATCTTCTTCAGACTTGTTAACGGACAGATGTTGAGTCCAGAACCCTCATCAATCAACACTTTAGCCACGAACATGTTGCGACACTTGACAGTTATATAGAGCGCTTTGTTATGCATGCATCCTTCTGGCGGCAGTTCTTCATTATCGAAGCTGATTCGATGGCTGTCAAGTACGCGCTCAATCATCCCACCTAACGCCTCACTAGTTGTTTCGCTTGGAACATATGCTTCATTTAAAATCTTCAAAAGTGCATTTATGTGCATATCCGAACTCAAAAGCAAAGAGAGAATAGGAATTTGAGCATTGGTCTTTTTCAACTGATCCACAACTGAGTACTCACTAGCCTTAATCTTCCTCAAAAATTCTTCTGCTTCTGCTTCTGTCACGACCCTTTTGGGAGGTACATTGGTTTCCTTAGCTTGCCCCAATCTAGCTAGCTCTTCTGGAGAATAGCATCTTCCAGACCTTGTCATTCATGATGTCTTAATCTTGTCAGTAATCGTTTCCTTTCCTCGACACTCCATCATAGCTTGTTGATATTTCCACGGTACGGCTTTGGTATCGAGCACTTGTAACTGATTTGGTGCTTGAACTACTTCCACAGGTGTTGATGAAGCTCCTAATATCTCGACAGGTACACAACCCCTTATCACTACAACCGGAGAAGCAACAGCTACAAGACCATGATCTTCCACGCTATCCACAGGCACTATGAATTCGGCTGGATCGTCATCATTTTCGTCTATTCCAATCATATTTATCGTGGCCCCATCATGGGTCGGGAGTGGATTGTTAACCACATTTGGTGCCGGTTGTTTGACCATGATCTGTTTTGCTTCAATAAGATCTTCAACCTTATGTTTCAATGCGTAACAACGATCAGTGGAATGGTCTTTTACCCCCGAATGATATGCACATGTTTTAGTGGGATCAAAACCTCTAGGTAGTGGATCCGGAATTCTACCTTCCACAGGATATACTAAGCCCGAAGCTTGCAGTCTTTCAAAAACAACGCTCAAAGGCTCTCCCAATGGTGTAAAATTGCGAAACGGTTTATTTGGGCGAGGTACGGATGCATTGTTTGGATGATGAGATTGTGATGGTGGAGCTGGGTATGTTGGTGGTCGTGGAGCTCGATATGCTGGTTGTGTGTTGTAAACGGGGTAGGATATTTGTGGTGATTGTGGTTGGTAAGATGACAAAGCTTGGTCGTATGGATGTGGAGAATATTGGAAATATTGTGAGTGAGGAGCGTTAGACTGGTATCGCAGGGGTTGTTGATGGTGGTATGATGTGTTTCCCAAAGCCATTACCGATGCCGCTTATTTTTCTTTTTTCTTTCCGTTTCCGAGAGTACCAGTTTGTATGGACCTACTAGTAGACTGTAAAGCCGCAAGACTTGTTATTCTCCCTGTCTTAATGCCATCTTCGATCATGTCCCCGGCTTTGATCACCTCTGCAAAAGTTTTTCCGCCCATTGTTACCAAACGTTCATAGTATTCCGGTTCTAGTGCTTGAATGAAGAAAGTAACCATTTCTGTCTCCTCCATGGGTGGTTGTACTCTAGATGCTTCTTCCCTCCACCGTATAGCATATTCTCGGAATGATTCGATTGACTTCTTCTTTAATTTTGTAATCGAGATTCTGTCAGGAGCGATCTCGACATGAAACTTGTAATGATCCACAAAAGCATTTTCCAAGTCATCCCAAGTACGCCATTTGGTTGTATCTTGCTTGGAATACCACTCCAAGGCTTTTCCACTCAAACTCTGATTGAATAGCTTGACTCTTATCCCTTCATTTTTTCCCACGCCAATCAACTTTTCACAATAGACCTTCAAATGGAAGAAAGGGTTTCCCGACCCATCAAACTTCTCAAATTTCGGAATCTTGTAACCTGGTGGCAATTCTACCTCAGGAAATGCACATAACTCTTCATATCTCACGCTTTGGTTACTACCAAGTCCACGCAAACTTCTCATGGCATCTTCCAAACTTTTGAGCTTTCTGTTTATCATTTCATCATTAACTGACCGTGCCTCATTCTCGACTTCGACATAATGATCAACATCTGTGTGACATTGTCCTTGGATTTGTGTCATGGGTGGAGCTGTGGTGTAAGTATATATTGGTGGAACTTGATGCGTATTGGTAACATCACGTGTTGGCGGTATAAACTGAGCTTTTGAAGAGGTGACTGTAAACAAAAAGGGAGCATTTTGAGTGAGGGGTTCGGAACGAACTGGCTGAGAAGTGGTAAAATAATTTGTTTGGTTAAATTCGTCCAAATTTGGGAATGGAGGTGGCATAGGCAAATTCTGACGAACCCCCTGAGATGGAGTCATATGTGGTGGCGTTTGAGAAAATGACCGGTTGTGAAGTACCATGTGACTTAATTCAGCAACTCGTCGCTCCAGACGAGCAATTATCTCCAAATGTGTTTCTAGTTCATTAGAGGATGTGGGATCACTCGTGATCGGTAAACTAAGAGATGGCTCAGATGAAGTGGTTGCATTGATCAAACTTTGCTCCATTTTAGAACGAGTCTTTTTAGTTAACCAGGTGATTAGTGATGGGTTGGAATCTAATTTCTTGGCTCTAGACCGTGTAAAATATGAATGCTCCGCCAGTTCCCCTTTAGCACAAGTCAACCTTTTTGTTTTGAAAATTGAGTTTAAATAAAAAGATAAAAGAAAGAAAGAAAAATAAAACGAGTCAGTATACGATAATGACATATTATTTCACATAAATATATTATTGCACATAATACATCGCGTTTTATAATGCAAGGGACCTCTTTATGCCCGAGGTAGGCCTAACGAACATTTGAAGGACAAACATGTTTTTTATGTGTCATTCCATAACTCTTCCTAAAACTAATTTACAAGAATAATAAAAAATTATTACATGCCAGTCAATAATACAATTCAAAGTTAATCTAAGATATCTAATACTTCAACTCCACTAATTTCTTTTAGTTGTCTTCAACCCTCCGGCATTAATTGGATGCTCCACGACAACCTGCAACAAAATGTCAGTTTTTCCTGAAATATTTATCTATAGAGTCTAGGTCCACATATTCCACATATTTGTCCTTCAAGTAATGCACATAAATAGTGAGCAGTGTCACTTAGAGTCATAGACTCATTTGGACATTTGGTAAGGTTGACTAATGAACTTAATACACCACGGGTATTAAGCCTCCTAGGTTTAAAATGATGCATGTCCTCACGAGGTTTTGGTTTTCGCTCTACCTAGGTAGACTAAGAGTGGTTTTCCTATGACACAAGGCTCCCCCAAGCGGACAACTTGGGAGTGGAAAGTCCGTGGCCGTCGACTGCACCGCCAATCGACTAAATCCACAAGATCGATCCAACTAAAGGGGTAATTTAGTAGTGCACGGCCGCGAAACCGCTTTAAGTGTGTGAATTTGTGTGAATTTTTCAGGAGTGGAGGAAATATGAGCGGAATGTCAATTTAAGGAAAGCAATAACATACATATTACATAGAAAATTTACATAAGGAATAAAATAAAAACAACCAAAAGCATATAAGGAAAGAACAGTAATAAAGGCAAAAAAGAAAAAAAATAAAATATCCAACAAATTAACTATTAACCTAAGTCTGTTATGGTTAGAGCCTAAGGTCCCCAGCGGAGTCGCCAAGCTGTCACACCCCATTTTAACCGGGTGGATTTAGGAGTATGACATATTGGTGATTCCTGATTTTTTTTTTAAGGAGTCGCCACCTAATTAATTTTAACGGTGAATTAGGACACCAAGATGTTAACTAAGGTAAAGTTAAAACTAAACCTCCGTTAATAGTCTGCTTAACCAATGTGAATCCAGGTAAGGGCTCTATATTATCCTAAAGGGAAGGGGTTAGGCATCTTTTAGAATCCGTTAACTACGGTTGTCCGGCCAAACTTAGGTTAATTAATTAAGAGTAAATATAATGCTTAAAATTTAGAAAATGATTTTAAGATATTGCTAAAGTTTTAAAAGAAAATAATGTTAGTTAAAATAAGATTTACAGAAAATATAATAATTTGTATAAAAGAGACTTTAAATGCCATTTTTTGAAAATACGATTTATGAATGTTGTTAAGGTTTTAGACGAAAGTATAATAGTGTTGTTTAAAATAATACTCGTAGAAAACATAATAACGTACGTAAAAGAAGATTCTAAAAAAAATTAAATGAGACTTAAAAATATTGATGAAGCCTTAAATGAAAGATAGTATTTTAATAAGATTTATAGAAAATATGATAATTTGCATGAAATAAAACTTACAAGCATTGTTAAGATAAAAATGCCATTTAAAGAAGACTTATAAATATGGCTAAACTTTTTAAATAAAATGTTGTTTAACATAAGATTTGTATAAAATGTAATAGTTTGCGTACAATGTGATAGTTTTTAAGAAAGGGCTTAGCAAATTTGAATCTTGGATTTAGGTTACATGAATACGGCAATATAGAGAAATCTAGACTTATTTTTATAAATAGAACGTAAAAGGAAGTGAGTTTTCTTTCTCTTTCATTAACTTTATTTAACTAAATTATGCATAATTCTTGAAAATGTGTTCACAAAATATACTTGAATTTATATTTACATATATCTGAAAATATATCGCATTATAATGTGAGTTCTAGAAAGTTGTTTGTAGGGTGAATTATAGAGCAAGAACGGACATAGAATATACATTTTTTTATGTTATAAAGACATGCTTTTGAAAATCAATAACAATGAACCTTATGGAATTAATTGGTTTTCCTTAAATTAACTACCCATTATTAAATTAAAACCCACTAATTTGCTAAAGTTTATCTAAATTAACAAACAAAAGTGTTAGTCATACAACACGACTTAAATGCTCAAAATAAAATAGAAGGGGAAATAAGTTAAATGGGCTCAGCCCATTTTAGGACTGCTGTGACCAGGCTGTTGTTGGGCTTTGGCCCAGTCATTTTTGTGGACTGCTGCGGCTAGAGGCTGGACAAGGGATGGGTCATGTTGGACTTTTAGCCCATCGTCAAATGCGGAGGAAAACGAGTCCTCGGACTCATATGCGATAGTCATGCATAAAAAAATGAGGATTAGTATGCGATCAACGAATAATGTTAACCGAATGAGATATGAACTCAAAACAATTCAACAGATTAAGTATATGCTAAGCATACCTCATGTATACATATTCATAGGGATGTATAGAAGGCTAATATTGAAAAGTTTTCGCCCTCATCTTCCCGATGTCGCACAAGTTCCAAAGGTTTCTAGAACCTTAAGCATGGCTGACTATCGGAGGAGGCTAAACCCATCCCTATGTTTGCCTTACCTAATGTATCATCTATTTATAAAAAAATTCAGCGATATCTCAAATGAAGTACCAGCCTCTATTCTTTTGCAAAAGTAGCAGTCGTTCTAAACCAGCAACTTAAGTGTAGTATCAGTTTCTTTAGGAAAAAAAAATCCAACAGCCTTAAGATGCAGCAACTGCTGCATCAATTATAACATTTTCTTTGCCTTAGAAGATGCTGCAACACAAACAACCTTTTCTCAAGCATAGCAATAGCAAACGACAACAGTAACTTCAGTGATACAGTACTTCAATATTCTTCTCAGACTGCAGTGAAGTAGCAGCCCACAAACAATAGAATAGAATTCTCAGAGGCAGTAGGCATCAATGGTTCAACTCGAAATATGGCAGTGGCTCAGTCTTAGAGGCCGTAGCAACAGTGGCCAGAAACTTCAACTGAACTAAGAGTTGTACAAATATAGAGGTATCCGAATTTGGCCATATGAGTGTTACGGATTTGGGGGCTAGGCAAGTTATGCAAAGAGGTCATTCATACAACAAATACATTCGCAACCCATCCTATGAACATGTAACTGAAACCTGCCACGAACTTAACACTGTGTGGAGAAAGCAATACTAACTAGGACAAAATCAAAACCAAAACAAAACATCTGGTGAATCAGACCAATTTCTTGACATGCGAGATTTTATTTTAGACGTGTTTAGATTAACAGATGACATTGGAATTCTTTAATTCAACACAGAACCCACACTCAACACAGTTTCTAGCAAAAATCAGTGGCCAAATGAAATGAGGTTCCTTTGAAAGCTACTTAGTTTTAGGGCAGTTTTGACAAAGAACAGGGTCCGTCAACACTCAAAACAACATTGATGCACCAGGCTTTAGTAACAACCAAACTAGCACATGGAAGGAGTGCATCAACTCAACACAATTCTTAAAGAAAATATCAACTTGCCAAGATTGACCATATGGAACAGAGCATCAGATTTAAAAGACTAAGGCAACAAAAGGGAAAACACACTCTAGAAAATATACATTCCAGGAGAGCACTGGTCCAAACCGATGACACATTAGGATGCAAGATAGGCCACTTAACATTGTCTAATTATCAAAACAAACAGCCCAAATAATCTCGAAAGGTAATTCAATGGAATATGACAATATCACAATTTTTTCAGGTTTAAACAAATAGTACATAGGGATATCTGCTCAACTGATCCATATAATAATCTTAAGTGATATTAGTGAATGAGATAGGTTTACACATAACAGAGAATGATCTTTTCAACATGCTACTATCATTTTAGTGAGTCTCAACATCTATCCCAACTCATTATGAACAGTGCTGTTTTAAGACTCTTCATTCAATTCCAAAACCATTTTTTAAAACCTTTAAAGAAATGATAGCAAAATACTTTGGGGAACCACATCTGTTTAAAGCATTTTTGTCACTCATTCTCAGGCCCATTCAAAAAGAAGCACACTGATAAATCGTATACATTTTTTATGGTCAATATACCAATCATGCCCGAGCCAGTATACAACTAAACCACATATTCAGCTAAAATTTAAAATGTACTAATTACTCAAACTAAACATATGATTAACACTCAACTAATACAGAGGCTACAGAAATTAAAAGGAAAAAGAAATTACCTTCTTCGGGTGCAGCGAAGTAAGGCCTCAAATCTTTGATATACTTCGAACACTGCGAATCCCGAATTCGTACACACTCGGATCCAAACAGAGACCAAAGGAGTAAGACAAAAAAAACAACGATATAGATTTTTTGATATCGAAAACTGCAACAACTACTGAGCGTTAAAACTTTTTGGGATTTTCAGCGACTGGAAAAAGAAAGACCTAATTCTTGGGGAATTTCATCGATTCAAAACCGACCAGATTCTTGGGGGGATTTTTTGAATCCCAAACTCTTCAGGTTCTTTGGGGGGTTTTTCCACTCCAAAAAAAAATCCTCCAGGTTCTAGGGGAATTTCATGAATCCAAAGATCCTCTGTTCTTGGGGAATTTCATGAATTGAAACCAAGACCTCCCCCCCCCCCCCCCCCTAGACGATTCAATCCCCTTTTTATAGGGCTCTTTTTTTAATCCAAAAAACTATGATAAAAGGAATGGAGGGAGAAGAGGAGCGGGGAACAGAGCATGGTGGGGAACAGAGGGAAATGGGAGCGGACGTAGGCGGCGGTGGTGGGGAACAGGAACATGTGGGGGGAGCGGAGAAGAGGGGAGAAGAGAGAGGAAAGGAGGCGCGGCGGAAGAATGGAAATGAAGGAAACGTTTCCTTCGTTAAATGAAAGGGGCGGGTCGGGTCCGAAAATGTATGGGCTGGGTCAATTTCTTTTTGGACTGGGTATTAAATGAATGGGCTGGCAAAAATTAAAAGAATGGGCTGGTCCGAAATGTTGGTTAATTATTTGGGCTGGGGTGAATTAAAAGAATGGGCTGATTGAATTAGAATGTGGCCACGTAAATTAAAATGTGGACTGGTTTTGTGAATTGGTCCGAAAATAATATGAGTTGATTGGGCTATTATATTTAAATAAAAAGACCTATTTAAATAACTTGTATTAAAATATTACTTAATATAACGTATGCAATTATTGGTTCTCAGATAAAAAATGGCGTTGTAATAGCCGTGCAATAATATTTCGAAAATCCGACAGTAAATAAACACTATTATTTAATTATGCAAAGATAAATGCAATGCGTGTGCGTAAGCTGGTAAAATGCCGAAAATGATCACAATAATAATAATAATAATAATAATAATAATAATAATAATAATAATAATAACAACAACTAGTGCGGTAATAGAATAGTGAAACGCCGGTATTGATAAGAGGCTAATAATTATAGTAAAAATATAAATATTTTTTTGTTTAATTTTCTAAAAAATATTAGAAGCGTAAATAGGTATTTCGGAGGAGAGGCGGGACAAAATTGGGTGTCAACACGTGTACCACAGGAGGTGACGGCTTTGATATTCCCGTGCCTTACCACACATTTATGCAGGATGGCCCATGTGAGACACATTGATACATTCGCAGCCACTCTCCCAACAACAAATGTGTATGACATCACACGGAGTAGGGATGAGACACTGCGTACATCTCAGGCCACCAGTACTTCACTGATAGATTTCCCGGATGAGCAGACTGAGCATGTTATAGATTCTGTGCCACAGGGCACAGTTTATCTGGGCATTGAGGGCCTTTCCACAGCAGCTGCCTCCACACCATCTGTAGCAGGTGCTACCACTTCCTTAGAGGCACCATCTCGGCCTGCTGTCCCATCTTCATCTCCTATTCCTCCTTCAGTCGCAGCATCAGCCTCCGAGGATATCTTTGTCCTCAACAGGGCGAACTTTAGAGAGTTTACCATCAAGGCGGAGCGAGCTGATCAGCAGGTGACCCGAATATTACAGCACTTAGGTAGGTTTATTCGCAAAGAGATTGCACCAGAGTTGGAGCCTCTTCAGGAGGCTATGGAGAGGCATCACGCTAGGGTGAATGCACGACTTGACAGTTTAGAGATGCGGATACTCACTATTGAGAAGAAGAGTGAGAGTGGTACTTCTGGGGATGGGAAAACCCAGCTTGCACAACTCAGATCTGAGGTCAAGGCCCTTCGTACGCGAGAGCAGGTTATTGTGGATGACCCAACACCACCTGTGCCAGTCACCAACATTTCAGATTTGATCAAAGTAGTTGACTTGGTGACTGAGGAAAAGACTAGGGAAAGTCTCAAGAGAAAGAGGACTGAGACATTGGCTGCTGATGATGATGCGGGGGATGATAATGAGGATGAGGACCTCGAGTTTCAGGAGAGTATTCGTCGGTCGCGCCTATACACGAGGTTCACCGGAGCATCTTCCATCACCAGTGCTATCCCAGCACCAGTCGGGCCGATTACGATCTCTCTTCAGGACCCGCAGTCACAGGGCCAGTCAGCCCCACCTCCTAGGTCCACTAAGCCAGCAGTAGAGAGAGTTTCCTTCCGCACTGATGCGGAGGAGACACCTCAGCAGCAGCAGCGGGATTAAAGCATCTCAGGTCGGCCCCTCCACCATGGTGATGGTATGATTTTGATACATTAGGGACAGTGCATCCTCTTTTTGCTGGGGGTCGGGTAACCTGATGTATCTTGTAGTGTATATATGTGTTAAATCTTGCTTAGAGTAATTGTGACTTTAGTGGTTGTTGCATTTTGAACTTATAGCATGAATTTTGAGAACAAATTAGAATGGAAAGGATATTTTTGAACTTGGAAATGAATTGATTTGAAATTTACCCCTCCGAGATTTTATTGCCTATCATGAGATGTAATGAATTGACATGTATGGTTCTTTTTGTGACATCATAGATATTAGAGTGTGTATGGGTTGGGTGTTCAAATCCTTATGTCATTGTGCGTGTGAGAACTTCTTGTGTTCAGCGTTGGCATATGTGGATCTATAACTTGCCTGGTAAGTCGTGCTCTATTGCTTAGGATAGTTGGTTGTGAAGTGATCATAGGCTTTCCTTGTAATAGTCACTTTAGCCTTAGAAAGCCCAAAACCCATTCTATATGACTATCATTAGTTCCCCCTTTTGAGCCTTTGACCCATTTTTCTTGATTAGCCGTAACAAACCTTTTCCCCTCTTCATGAATCAATTTCATCTTTGCACCCGTTCCCTCCTTGACGCTACAAGAGAAAAGAGGCAAATCGCCTAAGTTGGGGGTGGCATATGTGAAGTAGAGGCTAAGAGCCTAAAGCTGGGGGTGTGGGAGTTACATAGTCGAGAACTAGATGTGATATAAAAAAATTTAAAAAAAAAACCTAATAATTGTCTCATAGAAAGATTGTAAATTCTAGTAGGAATCAAATCACATCATAGTCATAAGTTGAGGAATTAATCATGAATAGAATGGGCGTGCAAAAAGTGAAAATGTGGAGTGTCGAGGAGGATGAGTCACTGATTCCCAAATAAGTATCCTACCCGTCCCCGACCCTACATTACAACCCAAGAACAAGTCCTATAGTGATCACAACTGAACCATCCGAAAGTGTGAAGCATTGAAATTAAGGGCAAGTATATGGTATCTGCACTTGTATACCATGAACTTCTTTGTGAGCGTGAGTGCTTTCTATTCTCATTTATCCTTGTCCCGGTTCTTATCTTAAAATTGTGTGTGGGACATTCTCTGATCTAAGTGAGGGCATAATGGTAAATACTCGCATGCATAAATGGTTCTGATAATGTGATGTCATTGATTGAAGCGTCATAGTCAATTCTAATAAGTTATGATGAAAGAACTTTGTTTTGAAATGAGGAAAAAGGGAGTTGATGTGAAAACGCACATGCCGATAGTGATGAACAAACACCATTATAGTTACTTTTACTCTATTTTTAGTTTAGTTGTAGTTTTTATTTTGTAGTTGTTTTGTCTGACTTGCTTGAGGACAAGGAAAGATCCTAAGTTGGGGTGTTGATGTGCCGCGGATTTGTGGCACATTCGACGCCTTTTTACTATGGATTTTGGGTGTTCTCAAGTAAGTCTGGTTCATTTTAATGTGTTTTAGGAAGGCGATGACCCAAAAGCAAAAACAAAGAAAAAAGGAAAAATTACCTAGAAATGAAGATTCGACGGTCCGTCAATTGATCGACGGACCGTCCTTTGGAGCATCGATAAGTTAAATTTTTCAATGATGGCCTAAGTTGAAGAGGACAAAGGGCGGAGCCATCGGCGAAGCGTCGACTGGATTGATGTTTCGTCGTTTGTCTCGTCAAACAGACTTGTCTACCAGAAGAGAGAAAGACAGAAGAATCGACGGAGCGTCGAACTGGTCGACGGCACTATCGAAAGGACCATCAAACTGAAGAACTAAAAGACGAAAGAATCGACGGCCCGTCGAACTAATCGACGATCCGTCGATTCTGCCACCAGGGGCAGTTTTGCCAATTGCTGATGTGCGTTTTTGGAGCCTATTTAAAGAACATTTTAGGTTTTTGTACACATCAGATTTTTCTCCAACATTAACATTTTTTCCATTGATGGGTGAGCATTGAATACTCCACTTTTTGAGCTTAGTGAAGACAAAAAGATTTCATTCCCACCATCTTTATTACACTTTATAAGCTTTATGTCTCTATTATTGCATACTACTTTTTTGACCAATATGTTTGAGTAGTTTCTTTAATCAAAGTTGTGGACCCAAATGATGGGTGTTATGTAATAGGTGTCTAACATTGTGTATATATATATAATGGGTTGTGAAGTGTTTTATTATTTCTCATATTCATTGTTAGTTAGTGGTTGCAAACACTTACTTATGCACAAACCCTAGTTTTGTTTGGAAAGATGAACTAGGGTTTGAGTTGAAATAATATAACAAGGACTCGGGGCGCTAACCCTCGTTTAATGAACTCACTTAGGGATAAGATGAGTTCTACTTGGCATATTTAATCGGTTTTACTTGCAACTTTTCTATATTTGGGAAAATCATGAAAAGAAATACTTTCTAACTATTGAAAAATATTAGGAAGTGCATTAGAGATTAAGTGCATACGAAACCTCGACCCATTAGAAATATATCATATTGATATCCATAGCATAACATCTAATCACAGCGGGGACACAACTTTGGTTCTTTTAATCCAAACAAATTCCAAATACCTCAAAATAGCGAATACTATACTAGTCGGAATAGAACTAAAATCTTTAGAGATTAGTAACATATATAATTAGTACTTATTTCACACTGTATTCCCTGTGGGATTCGACCCCAACCTAGTTGGGTTACTATATTTGACACCGACTGCCTTACGCCATAATTTAGGTATAATTTGAGCGTATCAATACTGCTTTATCCCTTGTTTGGTTACTAATTTTCCTATAACTCAAAACTAATACTGGGTATAACTTATACTTGGCATATCGTGGAATAATAGTACTGAGATTAATAATCCCTGGAATTTATAAGAAAATGATAAAAATACCCCTGAGGTCCCTCAAACCCTTTTTTACCTGTCATATTGGAGGATATTTATGTAAGCAAACAACTTCCTAAAAATTATGCATTTCGTGTTATTTTTTGTAAACTCAATGGCGGATCCAGGATTTTCACTGAGTGAGTTCGAAAAATAAAAATGTAGTGATTGGGATTTGAACTTGGAAACTCAAGGGGAATTTTGAACCTCCTAAACTATTAAACCAACCTCTTCTCTTGTGTTTAGGATATTCAAAACCTATTTATGTACATAAAAAAAATACATTATATATACGGTGTAATTTTTTGCCGAGGGTGTTCGGGTGAACACCCTCCCCCGACCCTAGATCCGCCCTTGGTCAAACCATATCACTTAAATTGAGACAATGGAATTATCAAAATAAATAATAACAACATAACTAATCCAATGTAACTTATCCCGGAATAACACCAAATGACCCCTTACAGTGCTCTTGCTAACGGGACACCAGAAACTGTACAAAAGCAGCCCCACATGGAAATTATTACTCTTTCCGTCCCAAAAAGATTGTCTTAGTTTGACTTGACACAAAGTATAAGAAATAAAAGAAGACTTTTGAAATGTGTGATCCAAAATAAGCCTTAGATATTCGTGTGGCTGTAATTCTGTAAATCATTTCATAAAGTTAAATTATTTCTAACTATAGAAAGGTATTAATTTTTTTGGGACAGACTAAACGGAAAGGAAGACAATTGTTTTGGGAGGGGGAGTAGCTTAAAATGAAAGGTATAAATACCTAGGCATTCGGCACGCGGCTTAGGATTGTCAAAAAATAAAAATAAAAAAATAAGAAAAGACACTTGGCTTACGACATTCCTTAACATCAACATGTGACATAACACACGTTGATTCTCTTCGTCAACTCCCAAAAATCCACTACGTACTATAAAATACGTAACACGACTCCACAATAATCATCTTCTAAAAATTCCAATTTGGAAATTTCATAGTCACTTACACATTTTCTCCACTCCTCTTTAATCCCCATTCCTGAGAAAGAAAAAGAAAAGTAGCTTAAAATGAAAGGTACAAATACCTAGGCATTCGGCACGCGGCTTAGGATTGTCAAAAAATAAAAATAAAAAAAATAAGAAAAGACACTTGGCTTACGACATTCCTTAACATCAACATGTGACATCACACACGTTGATTCTCTTCGTCAACTCCCAAAAATCCACTACGTACTATAAAATACGTAACACGACTCCACAATAATCATCTTCTAAAAATTCCAATTTGGAAATTTCATAGTCACTTACACATTTTCTCCACTCTTCTTTAATCCCCATTCCTGAGAAAGAAAAAGAAAATCACGACAATTTGTTCTTCTTTTTTTTTTTCAAATGATGGAGGTGGAGAAACGGAAAAGAATAGATGATGAAGAAGAGATTGACAATAAAGAGGTGAAAATTATTAAAGAGGACGAGGAAAATAAGGGCACAGCAGTGGATGACGATGAAGTGGAAGAATTCTTCGCGATTTTGAAGAGAATACGCGTGGCTGTGAAGTATTTTGAGAAAGCCAATAATGCCGGGAAGAAGTTAACGAATATTCCGGCTTTCTTGCCGGAAGATTTTGAAGGCCAAGAATGTGTAGAGGACAATGTAGGAGTAATGGATCTTAATGTAGATCCAGATAAACAAAAGAAAGTTATACCTACTACTCCTTGTTCAAAGAACCATTAAGCCTTTTCCTTCATCTTTGATTTTAATTTCTTGTAAGATATGTTGTTACACTCACTTGTCCCAAAACCTAGTCCCTTAATTGGTAAATGATTTTGTTTTAGAATATTTGAAGCTTTTGGAAAATTAAGAGGTCATTTATCAAGGACTTTTTTTCTTCAAATATATCTTTACTGTTTCAAATAGTGAAAAGATTAATGCGCAAGACTTTAAGGAAGAAATAAAAGATAAATATTACTAAGTGATATATAGTAGTACTATTTAAATTGGTCATAAATTTTGGATTACAGTTTAATATTAAAATAATGATGCTAAATTATATTATTGATCATGACTATTATACGGAGAAAGTGGTCATAAATTCTAATAAATCATTACTCCATGATCTTCCATAATCTAGAATATGGTCATTATTTCTTGTAATCACAAATCACGTTCTCCCATATTGTTACAATAACTCATTACCTCACTACCTATATATATGAGTCATATATATTATATAGTGAAAAATATCGTAGAATAAAAAAACTTGAGGTTAGTGTTCTGAAAAAGGGTTATTTGTTGAAGGAATTAACGTGTTCTTTTTGTAAATCTTTGAATTCAACAACTTGTCAAGAGTTTGTTCGAGTCATACGTTTTTTATTTTTCAATTGTAATTGTGTTTTCTCCAACATAAATTTTACGTATTTGTAACAAATGTAAATTAAACCTCACAAAAGACGGATATTTTTTTTTTTTTGTTATATAAGGGGCAGGTGAAGGGAAAAATGGGTAAGGGGATCGAACCCTTATAACAAGGTGAAATTTCAGTTAACCAACCAACTGTGCTACTAACATCCCCTCTCAAAAGATGAATAATAAAGAAATCCAATTGCACAGTTCTCGTCATAGGTTATTGAATTTGAATTTTGAACTCATAGCATTACGAAAGTATGACAAGAGGACTTCTAGTTTTCCCTTTCCCCCTTTTAGCTTTGCCCATTTTAATGGTTCATTGTTCTCATTATGGGTTATGTGGATAATTAAAATGGATTAGCTACAAGGTTTCCACCATTAAATTATTGGACTATACGTACTTGACTTAATTTGTATTTTACTATGCTGTTCAATTTGACCTAGAATTCATTGGCATTCACGTGGACATACAGTTCATTTTCCATCAAAACTCTTATTCATGTATGAATATAAAGTAAAAGAGTCGTGAGTTTCATGTACCAATCACGTGGGAAAGTATTCATCCCAAGAGACCTCATGTGCTAAAGTCAATGAAACATTAACAAGAAGATGACTATACCTAGTATTATTTCTTTATATATGTTTGCAAATCTGATACAAAAAAGAGGAAGCAATTGTTTATTGCTGAATGCAACTGAAATCTTTTTCTTGAGTTGTAGAAGTATTTGAAACACCATCTGGTTGGTTGAAACTGGAAGAACAGGGCTGGGTCGCCATTGAAGCTTCGATTAAAGCTTTGTTCGGATTTTCGGGTTTACGAAATCGAGATCATTTTTTACTGTGTTGTCCCAAAAGCTCGAAAACATTTTGAGGAGCTTATATCTCAAGTTTGGGACAACTTGGTGTAGAGTAGGTGAGGTTTTGGATCGAATTTTAGATAGAACTAGGTTGAAGAAAAACATTGCAGTCCCATGTATGTCGCGTGTATATCATATGGATGCTACTTGTATACCATATGTATATCACAAATACTTATGTGTACAATACTACGCACGACATACATAACACACATATATAGGATATACGTATGGCATACACAGATATATAACGGAAATACGTAATATACACAAGAATATGTTGCTACACCCAACTCGTCATTGCTTACAGCTGTAAATCTTTGATCAAAGCTTACCAAATCTGCTCCATCATTTTCAAGCTCTGGATTTAGCATCAGTTATCTAATTTTAACAAGATTTAATAATATTCACTAAATATGATTTAATCATTTTTTTTACCCAATCATCAAATTTCACGTACTTCGGTTGTTGCATCTCCAACAATAATGATTATCGAATTAATCCACCAGATTATAACAATTTCCAATTTTCAGATTTTTCATATTTAAACAATGAGCACTTTTTATTTTTTGTCTGAATTGAACTGAGAATTCTAAAATAAACTTCGTCGAATCTGAATTTTTATAAAATTTGAAAGATTCATAGGCATAAGTTTATCAAAACTGAACCTTGAATTCAAGGACAACAAAATAATAAGTATTATTTGAGTAGTTCTTTAAAAATATCTAAATATATATGTAATAGTGGTCATATGTCGTCATGTGGTGTAAAATTTCCAAGAAAGAAACATTGCAAAAGCTTTAGGAATTTTTACCTAAAGATAAAAAATTATACAAATAATTACTCGGTTCAGCAATAGAATATGTTTTTTTTTAAAAACAAAATTAGCAATAACTTTTTAACAAAATATATACCATCCGGGAAAACATTAAAATTACATACAATTATGTTGTTGTATGCAATCCCGTAGAAATGTAAATTGACAAACACAAACCATACAATTATGTAGTTGTATATATTTATTATGTCGTTTGTATGTATTTTGTATGTTGTGTGTATGTCACTGTATGTCCAGCGATATATTAGACAATCAAAAAACATAAACCCTATAAACATCCAGCATACAGTTATTGCACCACAAGAATAATCACCATTCCTTCAACCATAACAATGCAAGACTATTTTCCTTATCAAAACATAATCTGTTTGAATTTGATGCATAGTATCAGTTTACTTAGGATTCAAAGCACTAGAAGATGTTCGGTCTAATTTTTTACATTTTCTTTTCTATTTTTCTGGATTTATTTGGAAGGAATATGATTTGTTCAGTACTCTGTAATTTGGGGAGTGGATTATAATCCTACTTTAGGAAAATAGTTTGTTAAGATTTGTTTAACGTGATACGGTGCTAACCAATGGCAAGAGAGTTTGATGTTGGAATACAAAATATGGATGCTTAATTTCTTGTGGATGATGAATGGTTTCATGGAACTGATTAAGTAATAAGGCAGGGAGCAGGTAGAGAAAATAGAGAAGATTGGAGCCTAAAATCAAGAAATTGCTATGTTTTGAAAAGTTTGCTAATATTTAGGTAATTACATAATCTGTCCTAAATATAATAATGGTAATTAAATCTTAAAGTAGCTTAGTATTGTAAAAATCTCAAACATTTAAGATTAATAATGGTTAAAGCCAACAAACTAGGACATGGGCCAAACCCTCCATGAAGAGCGGTTGCTGAGCCCAATTGTAAATATGTCTAAGCAATTGGCCCTAGTATTAGGTATTAACAAGGAAAATGAAAAGGACGGTCATGCGGCCAAAAAAATATTTAAGAAATAATTTTTTTAACATGCAAAGTTCGAGCCAAATTTATTAAGTTCTGCCGAACCCATTAATGTGGCTCGTCCCTTGGCTATATGGTTAGAGTGAAGACTAGCTTAGCTAGTACTACTCCTTTTTTACGAGACCATGCAGGGACAACATCAATTCAATTATAGTTTACAGCCATGACATATATATATAGGGGCGGATTTAGCCTATTAAGTGGGGTTCAAACTTTAAATACGGAGTATAAATTTATGTGTAAAAAAATATTAAAATTGTATATATAGTAGATTTGAATCCATAACTTTTAAAATATAATGAGTTCAATACTAAAATTCTTAAGATTGAACCCACATAATCTAAATGCGCTCTCTCTATATATATATATATATCCTCTAACTCTAACAATATATATTTTTCATTTTTATCCTAACAATATAAATTTTTCCCTTAGCATTTTCAAGCTTTATATTATATCCACTTATTTTAACCTAGGTAGTTCACCAATAATTTACAAATTCCAATGGAAAAGTGTCACGGGAGGCCCAGCCTCTAACGTGTGTGTACACACAATCCAAAAAGTTCAAGGTAAAACCTTCACGTCCTTTGATAAATATTGTACCCATAGGGCCATAACAATAATTCTTTAGAAGCCTACGTCATTTTTTGTTTTGTGTACGGAAGTCTTCTAACTCCTAATCAGAGAAACAATTTTCACATTGACAGATGAATCTTCGTAGAACTGAACTCTTTTAATACATTTGCTTAATGTTTTCAAATTCCAATTTTGTCATTAATTCCACAGACAACTTTCTCGGACCAAATATATAAAGTATTCTACGTAAACACGCCTTCCATTGGCGGTTCTTGATTTGCTTAGTCAATATTATTGTCTTCAATGCTGAAAAAGAAAAAACAAAGAAGTTTGATATTGGCAAAAGCTAATAGAACTTTGTGAGACTATTAAGTTGCTTTTTTTTTTTCCCGGAAATAGTCTTTACTGGCCACTTTCGACATGGTCTTTGAAAAGTAATCACTATTCTGAAATAGTAGTGGAGCAGAATTTTCATTAAAGAAATTCAAAATATAAGGAAGTAAATATATGAGAAAATCAAAGTGGTTCAACATCTACTATAATTTATATATATACATAAAAAAAATATATAAAAAAATTGATCTTGTATATACAGTGTAATTTTTTTACTGTAAAATATTTCATTGGTGGGGTTTGAAACTCTAAGACAATGATTATTTTTCAAAAGGACTAAGATTGGCTATTTGTGAAATTCGTTTGCTCTTTAAGCTTATTACGTTTATTAGTTGTTACAGACATTACAAAGTAACGTATATACGTCACATGATGAACAGATACAAATGAAATTTAAATCTAATTTACATATAAAATGACTAAAGGAATTTACACACAAAAGAAAGTACCAGAAGAAAAAAAGTATCCACAACTAGTATCAAGGTTTTTTTATCCGGTGCCCGCGTTGGAGTCCGATTAAATTCGAATTTGTGTGGGAAAAAATCCCACATTAGAAAATAAAGCACTCCCTAACAAAGATTACTCCATATCAAAAAAAAAAAAAAAAAAAAAAAGTCCTGACCTGGGGTCAAGAGGCCAAATGTTCAAATTACAGTACATCACTAACTTCAAAACAAAGGAATTTCAGGTCATTATAATCAGTTGGTTGCACTTTACTCAATTCTTCTCAAAGCTACCTAGTGGTAATTTTGTCTCAAAAAAGAGGGCCTGATAAAATCAAACCCATTACAACTATAGGAAAATTATGAACTTGAGAAAATTAAGTCACTAGAATGTTCAGGAACAAAACTCCAAGGTCAATTAAGAAAACATGTTCGGAACCTCATGGGTGATGATAAGATATTGAAATTGGTAGAGAAATTCTTAGACCTAAATAAGATAAGAGAATTGATTAAGGGAATAAAGATGATAAAAATCATACTGAGAAATAGAAAAATTATGTAAGAGTATAATTATGTTATTTGAACGAAGTGAAAAATGGACTTGCGCAATCTTATCCTCACAAGCTAAATTTTGTGGTTAAGTTAGGATCATGATCCATTTCTTTATATAGTATCAGCGCGGGACCCATCTCAATTATTGTTTCCCGATGTGGGTCCCGTATGAAATTTCCCACGCAAAGGATGTCCAGTCCTGGGCGTGAGGTGGGTGTTAAAATATCCCACATCGGTGGTTTAAGAGACGGGTGGACTCCTTAGGTGCACTTGGGCAATTCTTCCCTCACAAGCTAGCTTTTGAGGTTGAGTTAGGCCCATGATCAATTTTTTTTTTTTTTTTTTTTTGCGCTAATTCCCTTCATTTGGGTGGTCTTTAATTTTGCCCTTCAAATTGGTGATCTTTAAGTTTTGCCCTTCGCCTAATACCCCGAAGTTATGGGTTCGAACCACAGCTCAAAAACAAAAACAAAAAAATCGCAAGGCAGAATTCTGCCCATGCAAATTCTGCCTTGCGAATCTAAACTTTACCTTACGATTTTTTTTTAAAATCTTTAACTGAGCGGGGGTTCAAAGCCTAAACCAAAAGGATTTTTAACTAAAGACAAAAGTTAAAGATCACCCCTAGCAAAGGGCAATGCGACCTTTGTTAACTATGTACTTCAAATTAAAAAGAAGAAAAAAAAAACTCCTAAACCGCTTGTAATTCACCATTTTGAAGTAACTTGAGCATAAAATGAACCAAATCAATTATTTTTTCCTTTTTTTAATCAATTACTTTATTTCCCTTAAGAGTCTCATTAAAATCTAACCCTTTGTTTTAACGTAATTTTCTTTTTCAAGCAGAGGCGAATCCAGGATTTCATGAGGATGGATTCACTATTGCTTTAAGATAAGATATAAATTTTTATGGGGACATCGACTTCCCGAGCAAAAGATAATTAATTACATTTGAAGGAGGGGGTAAAATTGTCTCTCTTTGAATTTCTGGAGCTATATGCAAACTAACGGATGGACGGTTACTAGAAGTTGATTGTCCAATGTACAACTTAGTCACGTATTTATCCATTTTGATTCCTACAAATTTAAACAACTATTCAACTTAGTTACAAATTTATCTCTTGCAAATTCATAATAAAATAGGGGAATCAAACCCCTTTCACATCACATTAAAATATAAGGGTATCACACCCTTCCAAATTTGTAATAACATAAAGGAATCACACCCCTTTCACATACAAAAATAAGGGAATCACGCCCTTCCAAATTTGTAATAAAATAGAGGAATTAAACCCCTTTCGCATTCAAAAATAAGGGAATCACACCCTTCCAAATTTATAATAAAATAGAGGAATCACACCCCTTTCGCATTCAAATATAAGGGAATCACACCCTTCCACATTTATAATAAATTAGAGGAATCACACCCCTTTCGCATTCAAAATTATAGAAAAGTGTTCATTAATGTCTATCGAGCTCGAAATTTAGTGAAAATACGATCCAAGATGTCCAAAACTTTATGGCCACAGTGCAAATGGTACTTCTCTTTCGAAACAAAATGATGACTCCAACCTAAAATGAAAATTTGTCAAATTCCTTAAAAACCCATAAAACCCAAAATTCAAAAGAACCAAGAAAGTAAGCTTTCAAAAGTTAAAACCCATAAACCCCAAAATTCAAAAACTCAAAAAAAAAAAAAAAAAAAACAGAAACCCAAATTCAAAAATAAATAAAAAGACCAAAAGGGTGTTCGAAATTCGAATTCAAGACTTATCAGACACCTTGTTGTTCTGAGATATTTTGTTTTGGGATTAGAGAATAATATTATAATAGAGAATAAATATGGGAATGGAGAATAGATTTTGCCTTTTGAAACTTGGGACTTTAATTTTACTTGATGGATTTTGGTGGGTTCATTGCTGGCTTGCAGGCTGCAGCTTAGCTATCAACTATGGGTTTCCAAGTTTCTTGATTGTCATGACTCATGAGTTCATAGTTGCAGTGCAGCCATGGAGTTTTTTTAAAAAAAAAAAAAACTTTTTGAGACTTGATATAATTAGAAATAAAGGAAAGAAAAGTATATGATGCAATATGAAGTAAAAACACGTTTTTACTTGAGTAATAATATAAAAAGGAAGGAAAAAAGATAGCTTTAGAAAAAAATAGCAAAAATTAAAAAATCTGCCCAAGTTGGGGATTGAACCCGTGAGCTTGAGAATACAAAAATAACCTTTGACCAGTGCTCCACCCAGCCTATTATGACAATGTGTTCACTTAGTTAATATTAGATATATTTTCAAAATTATACACATAATATATCAAGATTAGTCGAGTGACCATGTGTTCACGTGACCCAAAATTTACACACAAATTCGCCCCTATTTTCAAGTTGTTTAAAAAAGAATATTAGTTTTTGTATAATGTTTAAACTTTAAGATCTCATATGGTATAGTTAAAATCACAAGATTTAGAAGTTACATATTTGAATAAATTACACATCTTTAGTCCATCACAAGATTTCAATAACCTCGGATTTTAGTTAGAACAACCAGTAAATGTTTAAATAATGCCAAAAGTTTATTTAAATAATCACATTAATGGTTAAGATTCAAAGGAGTGGGGGAGTATGAGGTTTGTGGAAATCAGAAAATATTTGGCATATAAGTTGTTAATTAATACTCCCTCCAGATAAAAAAAAGTCCACTTAGTCATTTGCACACCCCTTAAGAAAATACTAATTTCTAGACAAATATAGATAATTTGACTAAACTACCCCTAATTAAATAGGCACTGCGATTTGATCATATAACACTTAACAGGAGCAAATCTGTAAAAATAAGGTTAATTCTTTCTTAATTTGATAAGTGAATACTTTTTTTTATTCAAGAAAAAAAAGCTAAGTAGACACTTTTTTTTTATCCGGAGGGATTACTAACTAAAAAAAGTCTCTCCTACCCATATCTTAAGACTTGAATCGTTTACACCTAAAAACAAGGCATAAAAGTTTCTTATAATTCCGTGTCCCATGCGATTCTCAGGCAATGGTGCTTTATGACGCGATTTATCATTTTTAATGGAATTAAGACCCCAACATAACTAGGGGAAAAAAAAAAATTGCGTAGACCGTAAAGCATTTAAAGAAAAGAACAAGAATGTTTATTAGGAAAGAGGAAGAATGTTTATTAGGAAAGAGGATGAGCACCCTTAAGCTGTTTATTAGTATTCGTAAAAAGAATAAAAAAGATTGTTTATTAGTAAACAATAAATAAATAAATAAATAAATAGATAAGCTGTACCGTTCATAAAAGAAGAAACCAAAAGAGTGCCAACCACTCATATAATGTCACGTCCGATATGAGTGGCACTCACACTAGTCTTATAGTCGACCAATCAATCTCTTAACTCATTATCAAGTCAATTTCAATTACTTAAACCAATTAATAAATAATGCTCACAAATAATGGAATAAGATGTCTCACAATAAAATAAATAAAATAGCGAGTCCGGAAACCTAGCTATTACATCCCCAAAAAACTGAAAGTCACCGTACAAGGACTCTAACCAACAATGTCTAAAAAGAGAGATACTGTCTAAAAATAAACATAATGTCTGGGATGAAAATAGACATCTAAAATAAAGGAAGATCTTCAGGCGGCATGGCACGGATAGGAGCTCACCCTCTGATCTTGGTAACGAATAACCCCAACTAGATGCGAGCTCTGGAAGACGTCTCTGGCTCAAAATCTACACTCACAAAAAAAAGTGCAGCAAGTGTAGGTCAGTAAAAACAACACGTACTTGTAGATATCATAAGCCGACTAAGATTAGTATCATGCATACACATATAAAATCAATAGCATAGGCAAACAAGCACAACAAACATGGATCACAATAAATATCCTCAAATAATCCTCGTTCAGAATCAATCACTAAATACCAACAATGAAACACCAATACTCAAGCCGAAAGCAAAACAATAAACGATGAAGTTTCCAGCTCTGTCATATATCTGTACACACATGATAAATGGTAATGTTTTCCCCAAATAGGCATGACCTGCAGGGGACCCATGGTGTCCATGTACCACTAGTTCAGAAACGAACCTCGGACCACGAGCTCAGAACTAGGACACATCGTCACCCCCTGTCAAATGTGCCTTAATAGGTGTATATGTTCTATCTCAAAATCTCATCAACAGTGCTTCATAATCAAATCACAATAAATAACCCAAGAACACATATCAAAGCCAGAAACAATGCAGTACAGTCATACTAACACAAATCATAAAGAGACTCACCAATAACTCTGCTCAACCATAGCCTAATTATACAACTATCTCAATCAATCAGTGAAGGGTATATATGAACACCTTCCTTTTAACAGTCTCAAGAATACAATTCAAGTTTATCAATTTCAACAATGGAGAAGCACTTCACACAATTTAATCATAAAACTAACAACGATCACCAAACTCCAAGTCTGAAGACCTAGACATGTTTTCTCTCATAAATTCTACAACATATACAATCAACTAATCAAAGTCTAACTCATGTAAACTGTAACCTACCTCAAAGCAAATTTGAGCAATGTAATCACTTCGCAACAGCCTTCCCCTTTCGAAATGCCTCAGAACGTTCAAAGTCTAGAAATCATAATACTAAGTTAGTAATGGAGTATTAACTCAATTTATGGGTTCTATAATCAATTCAACCCTACAAATTTGATTTTAGCCAAAGTTCCCATTTTTATTAGAACCCTAGGTCTCAACAAACAATTTCCATCTTTGAACATCCAATTCTCATGCTATGAAGTGATAATCTCTACTCTTAGATGATTAAACAACAAACAACAATAAACAATAACCCATTAATATTCTAGGGTTTCATGAACTTAGGTGTTCTAACCTTTCAATTCTCCCCAAACTAGCTTTTATTTGGTGCTAGGAGTTAATATGATTAAAGAACTAACGAGATTAATGGTGGAAAGTTACCTTGATGAAGAGTATTGACCTTGCCTTAGAAAATTCGCCTCAAGGGTTCTTGGGAACAGTTTTTTGAGTTATGTAAGGGGTGGGGTCAAAATAAGGTATCTAACTAAGGTTTCTGACTTAATGAGGACCACTGCAGCGGTCCCTACTTCGCTGCAGCCAGAACCACCTTCGCTGCATCGGGCCTTTGAAAAATCCAACCCTTCGCTGCAGCGAGACCCCTCCTCGCTGTAGCAGCCTCGTTGTTTCAGCTGCAGCGATGCATTTTAGGCAGTGAGCACGAAATTTTCTACATTTTTATACTTAGTCTCTCAAAATCATTCTAAGGCCCTATGAACACAAGCCAACAAACAAACCAAGTTAAAAACACATCACAGAGTCACTTATAAGTCACAAAATACAACATAAAACACACCCTAATTTATTTAGGTCTGCTCATTCCTAACCTCGGAAAAGTACTAGGAAGGGTAGAATGGTAAAATTACGCATAACGACCAAGTGAGTCGTTACATCAGATACCAATTGAACAATCGTTCGTCCCCGAACGGACAAAAAGGAAGGAAACAAAGGAAAAAAGTCATGACTCAGCGAAAAGATGGGGATACTTATTACGCATATCTGACTTAGTCTCCCAAGTGGCTTCCTCAACAGGACGATTCTTCCACTTGACCTTAACTGTCGCGATTTCTTTCGACCTCAACTTACGCACCTCCCTATCTAATATAGCAACAGGCTCTTCCTCATAGGAAAAATTCTCATCCAACAGAACCGAATCCCAACGAATGATATATGACCCATCACTATGATACCTTTTCAGCATAGAGACATGAAACACCGGACAAACCTGGGGTTAAAGCTAACTCATACGCTACCTCCCCCACACGATCGAGAATCTCAAACAGGCCAATATATCTAGGGCTAAGCTTACCCTTCTTCCCAAATCTCATCACACCCTTCATGGGTGAGACTTTCAACAAAACTTGTTCCCCCACCATAAACTCGAGATCCCGGACCTTTCGATCTGCATACTCCTTCTGCCTACTCTGAGCTGCTAAGAGCTTTTCCTGAATCATCTTGACCTTATCTAGAGACTCTCTCAACATATCAGTACTATAAGGTCTTACCTCGAATGCATCAAACCACCCAATAGGTGATCTACACTTCCTCCCATAAAGTGCCTCAAACGGAGCCATATCAATACTCGAATGATAACTATTATTATAAGCGAACTCCGCCAATGGTAAAAACTAGTCCAATGACCATCAAAATCAATCCCACACATGCACGAAGCATATCCTCAAGAACCTAAATCGTCCACTCGGACTGACTGTCCATCTGAGGGTGGAAAGCTGTACTAAGATCCAACCTAGTACCCAATTCTAAATGCAAATGCTTCCAAAATCGAGATGTAAACATCGTGCCCCTATCGGATATGATGGAAGTAGGAACCCCATGCAGTCTAACAATCTCACGAATGTAGATCTTGGCTAACTTTTCGGCATTATAAGTAAGTTGGACCGGAATAAAATGTGCAGACTTAGTCAACCGGTCGACAATGACCCAGATCGAATCAAATTTACCCAAGGTCTTTGGAAGACCCACCACAAAATTCATGGCTATCCTCTCCCACTTCCATTCAGGAATGGGCATCCTCTAAAGAGTACTACCGGGTCTTTGGTACTCGTACTTAACCTGCTGACAATTTAAACACTTGAAAACATAATCAGCTATATCACGCTTCATCCTAGCCCACCAGTAATGCGGTCTCAAATCATGGTACATCTTCGTAGCACCAAGATGAATAGAATATCTAGAACTGTGGGACTCTTCTAGAATCATTTGAATTAAGTTACCCACTCGAGGAACACGCCCACTTCATCAATCACTACCTCTTTGGCCTCGCCACTCATTACCTTGTCCCAAATTTTGCATAAACCCGGATCCTCATATTGTTTTGCCTTAATGTGATCTAAAAGAGATGACCTCGACTCAATAAAAGCCAACACTCTGCCATAACCGGATAAATCAAGTCACAACAAACTGTTAGTCAGAGCTTGAACCTCCATGGCCAACGGACGCTCTGAAGTAACCAAACGAGCTAAGCTGCCCGTACTAGCTGACTTTCTACTCAAGGCATCCGCCACTATGATCACGTTGCCAGGATGATATAGAATAGTAATATCATAATCCTTCAACTATTCCATCTATCTCCGCTTCCTAGAATTTAGATCCCGCTGAGTAAGCACATGCTGCAGGCTATGATGATCAGTGAATATTTCACAATGGACATCATAAAGATAGTGCCTCCAAATCTTCAATGCAAACACCACTTCTGTCAACTCTAAGTCATGAGTAGGATAATTCTTTTCATGAATCTTCAATTTCCTAGAAACATAAGCAATAATCCTCTTATTCTGTATCAACACAGCACCCAAACCTGAACGGGAAGCATCACAATAAACCACAAAATCCTTACCCTCCACGAGCAAAGCAAGAATCGGTGTTGTAGTCAACAAAGTCTTAAGCTTTTGAAAGCTCTCTTCACACTCATCAGACCACTTATAAGTTACCTCTTTCTGCGTCAAACGGGTCAAGTGTTATGCAATGAAAGCAAACCCCTTCACGAACCGGTGGTAGTAACTAGCTAAACCCATGAAGTTGCGAATTTCTGTCATTGATGTGGGCCTAGCCCAATGTCTAACGACCTCAATCTTTTTGGGATCAACTATAATCCCCTCTTTCGAAACTACGTGCCCCAAGAAGGACACCGAATCAAGCCAAAATTCACACTTAGGGAATTTAGCATACAACTCCCTAGGGGGTGTTCATGGTTCGGTTTGGTCGGTTATTGATTAAAACCATAACCAAATTAATTTAGTTGGTTTTTAAATGTCTAAAACCATAACCAAACCAAATAAAATAATAACCACCGGTTTGGTTATTGTCGGTTTGGTTCGGTTCGGTTTGGTTCAATTTTTTGATTTATGACTAGCAGCCATGAGACTTATCAGTAAAACATTAAAAAGTTGAAAAAGACATGTCTTTTTTTTTTGTTCAAACGATAACATTTATTTATAGTTTAAGGTGGAACATACATCATAGAAACATTTTCACTATTAGTGATAGTGTAGTACTCAAGTAACCTAAAGTTGCTAAACTATTACATATAGAGCTAAAAATTAACTTAGTAGTGGTTTCACCATTTTTGTCATCTTAATACACATACCTGGAAATGAAGTAGATCATAGGAGTTTTTAGTTGTTGTTACAATTATACATATTAATTAAACTTAAAGACTACCTAAAATTAAAATTAAAATATATGAAATAAAAAAACTTTGTGTAATTATCCCAAACTTTGGGACAATACTTTCATTTTGCCCTCAATTCTCCCATTTTATTAAAAAAACTTTGTGTAATAATCCCAAACTTCATATGTTTTTCTATCATTATCCCAAAGACCAGGGTCTCGACTATAAGGAGTTGTTTTTTTCTACTTTTTAGGAGGATTACCCACAGAAGAAGTATCAGGGCATTACCATGTGCTTGAGTTACAGCAAATGCTGATGTTACTGAAGTATCTTCTATAGGAACCTCCAAATCTACAACCTCAGTCCTTTTCATATGAAATATATTAGAAGTTTAAGACCCATTCAGGCAAGAAAAAAGAAAGGTATAAATTCGGAAAAAAAAAAACCTAAAATCAAATGGCTGACAAAGAAAGGCTAAAAATTTAAGTTAAAAACATTAGACTCTAATGTGAGCTTTTGTTAGTAGGTTTACACTTAACACTTAAAGAGTTAAAAGACTTAAAGACATGGGTCTTAAACAATCATGTGACATAAGTAGACCAAAAATCAAATTAATGATTAAAAGGTATAAAATATTTATAATTATTTATGAAAAACTAATATTATACATATAAATAATTATAAAATTTATGTATATAATTCATCGGTTTGGTTCGGTTATTTTTTAATAGAACCACAACCAAACCAAATATTATCGGTTTTTAAAATTTAAAACCAAGTCAAACCAAACCAAACCAAATGTTAGTTTTTTTATTCGGTTTGGTTTTGGTTTTAACTAAAACCGTGAACAGCCCTACAACTCCCTATCCCTCAACAATCCAAGGACAACTCTCTCAGATATTTTTCATGATCTTCTTTGCTCTTCGAATAAATCAATATATCATCAATAAATACAATTACAAAATAATCTAAGAATGGCTTAAAAATTCGGTTCATTGAATCCATAAAAGCAGCAGGGGCATTAGTGAGCCCGAAAGACATGACAAGAAACTCATAATGTTTGTATCTAGTTCGGAAAGTTGTCTTAGGGATATCCTCCGCCCAAATCTTTAACTGATGGTAACCCGATCTCAAATCAATTTTAGAGAACACACATGCTCCCTGGAGCTGGTCAAACAGATCATCAATGCGAGGAATGGGATATTTATTCCGGATGGTGACTTTATTTAACTGTCAGTAATCAATGCACATCCGCATAGTCCCATCCTTATTTTTCACTAAAAGCACAGGAGCACCCCACGGAGAGACACGCGGACGAATAAAACCCTTACTGAGAAGGCCCTGAAGTACTTCTTTTGATTCCCTCAACTCTGCTGGAGCCATACGATATGGAGGGATAGAAATAAGGCGATTCCCTGGCTCTAAGTCAATACAGAAATCAACATCACGGTCTGGTGGCATACCGGGTGATTCCACGGGAAAAAACTCTGCGAACTCACAAACTACAAGAACGGACTCAAGTGGTGGAATCTCAACATCAGTATCACGAATATGAGCCAAATAAGCCAAACACCCCCTCTAAACGAGTTTCTTAGCACGAACATAAGAATAATTTTATTTGTGGGGGGGGGGGGGGGATTAAGGTTTCCTTTCCACTCAAGTCTAGGTATCCCGGGCATAGCTAAGGTGACAGTTTTAGCGTGACTGTCTAGAATCGCATGGTAGGGAGATAGCCTACTCATACCCAGAATACATCAAAATCTACCATGTCTAAAATCATTAAGTCTACCCAAGTATCATAACCCAGAATCGTAACAGTGCAAGATCGAAACACTTTATTTACAACCACAGAATCTCCGACCGGAGTAGATATAAGAATAGGAATATTAAGCAAGTCACAGGTCGTACCAAAACTCCTAGAAAAGTAAGTAGACACATACGAAAATGTGGAGCCCGGATCAAATTGTGCAGAAGCCTGTCGGCGACAGACTAAGATGGTACCTATGATAACTGCATCTGAGCCCTCGGCCTCGGGCATGCCTGGCATGGCATAGCAATGGGCACGCCCACCACTAGCCTGAGAACCTCCACGGTCCCCTTGAACAATCTGAGCACCACCCCTACCAGACTGATAACCGCCCCTGTTGGACTGAGCACCACCTCTACCTGTCGTGTGACCACTCCGCCCAGTCTGAGTACGGCTTCCACCAAAAGATCCCCCTCCACTAACCGGAGAAACTGGGCCTGGGAGCCTGAAACTGACCACTCTGGTTACCCTATCTGAGTCTAGTACAAAACCTCTTGATGTGCCTCTGCTCGCCACACTCAAAGCAGGCACGATCAATAGTGGGCCTCTCACTTGACACCGAAGGGGCTGAAAAACTTCCCTGATCTGGAACTCAAGACTGAAAGCCCCCTGCCTGGCTGATAGAGTACTGAACGACTCCAGATGAGCCTCCAACCGAACTCGGCATAGTCTGCTGAGCCTGACGACCCGAGTAACTTTGGGATCCCTGTCTCTTAGAAAACGTACTGCTGAAATTACTACCCTTTCGGGCCTTCTTCTCTGCATATTTGTTGTAGCTATGACGGACACCCTCAACAGTCTTCACGTGGTCTACAACCTCCTGAAAAGAACAACCCCTGGTTACCAGCTGAAGAGCCGACAACTGAAGGGAAATATTCAACCCCTGGTTACCAGCTGAAGAGCCGACAACTGAAGGGAAATATTCAACCCCTGGTTACCAGCTGAAGAGCCGACAACTGAAGGGAAATATTCAACCCCTTCACAAAGCGCCTAACCCTCCCCTCCTCAGTAGGCAAAAGCTGGAGAGCATAACGAGCCAAGGGGTGAAATCGGGACTTGTAAGCAGCCACAGAAGAATTTCCCTACTCAATATTACTGACCTCATCACGCCTCCTATCCCTCAAAGTACAAGGAATATACTTCTCAAGAAAAATCTGGTAGAACCGAGTCCAAGTTATTGGAGTTAAATTCGCTGCCCTACACTCTACAAACGCCCTCCGCCATAACTTGGCATCTCCCATGAGCTAAAAAGTCACAAACTCTACTCCATACATCTCGAATGCCCCATCTTATGGATCCTCTCATGGCAATTTATAATGAACTCATAGGCATCCTCTGCCTCAGTACTAAAGAACTCTAGAGGCTTCATATTAGTGAACCTCCAAAATAAATCATGTTCGTCACCTGTCATCACCGGTCCTCCCAATGGCCTAGGAATTAACTCAGGTCCTGGGGCCTCATCCAAACGTGGAGCCACAGCTGCGAAATGTTGTGCCCCTGGAGCCTGAACTAGAGCCTGAGCCGGACCACCAGCTCTCGCACCTTGATTACCTGCTGCTGCCGGTAACATTCCTGCCTCTGCTAAGCCATTCAATTCGTTCAGCACTCGAACCATAACATCTAACAGCACTGGAGTAGCGATAATATCCGGCTGAGCTGGTGCTGCTGCGAACTCGGCTACCTCATCCTAAACAACCTGAGGCTCAGAGGACTCAGCGCGTTGCTGACCAGCCACAGGAGCCCAGTCCCTAGCTGGTGCAGTTTCTCCCCTGCCTCTACCTCGACCATGGCCCCTGGCCTGGCCTCCTCATCTACGAGTTGTGGCCCCAGCGGCCTGACCTCCTCCGCGAGCTGCGACCCCAGCGGCCTGTGTGGGTGTCTCGTTAGCTACTGCTGTCGTACGAGTCCTCACCATCTGTGAGAGAATAGAAAGAAAAGTCATATACCAATTGGAATCAAGTAGCACGAACGAAATAAGGAAATTGAAGTTTCCTAGTGTCCCATAGCCTCCTGAAGATAAGTACAGACGTCTCTATACCGATCCACAGGACTTTACTAGACATGTCCTTGTACGATGAGATAATCGAACCTGAAGATCTGGTACCAACTTTGTCACGTCCCAATAGACGTGAGTGGAACCCACACTAGTCCTATAGTGGACGAACCAAACCCTTAACCCATTATCAAGCCAATTTCAATTACTTAAACCAAATAATAAACATTGCTCACCAATAATGGAAAAAGATGTCTGACAATAAAATAAACAAAATAGCGAGTGCGGAAACCTAGTTATTACATCCCTAAAAATTTGAAAGTCATTGTACAAGGACTCTAACCAACAATGTCTAAAAGGAGAGATACTGTCTAAAAATAAACATAATGTCTAGGATGAAAATAGACATCTGAAATAAAGGAAGATCTTCAGGAGGCATGGCACGGATAGGTCACTCACCCTCTGATCTTGGTAACGAATAACCTCAACTAGATGCGAGGTAACGAATAACCTCAACTAGATGCGAGGTCTGGAAGACGTCTCTGGCTCAAAATCTACACTCACAAAAAAGGTACAGCAAGTGTAGGTTAGTACAAACAACACATACTGGTAGGTATCATAGGCCGACTAAGATTAGTATCATGCATATACACAAAAAATTAATGGCATAGGCAGAAAGGCACAACAAATATGGATCACAATAAAAATCCTCAAATAATCCTCTTTCAAAATCAATCACCAATTACCAACAATGAAACACCAATACTCAAGCCGAAAGCAAAACAATAAACAATGAAGTTTCCAGCTCTGTCACATATTTGTACACAGATGCTAAATGGTAATGTTTTACCCAAATAGCCATGACCTGCAGGGGACCCATATTGTCCGTGTACCACTTGTTCTGGAACGAACCTTGGACCACGAGTTCACAACTAGGCCACATCGTCACCCTTGTAAAATGTGCCTTAATAGATGTATATATTCCATCTCAAAATCTAATCAACAATGCCTGATAATTGAATTACAATGAATAACCCAAGAACAAATATCAAAGCCAGAAACAATGCAGTACAGTCATAGTAACACAAGTCATAACAAGACTCACCAATAACTCTGTTCAACCATAGCCTAATTATACAGCTATCTCAATCAATCAGTGAAGGGTATATATGAACACTTTCCTTTCAACAATCTCAAGAATACAATTCAAGTTAATCAATATCAATAATGGAGAAGCACTTCACACAATTTATCATACAACTAACAACGATCACCAAACTCCAAGTCCGAAGACCTGGACATGCTTTCTCCCATAAATTCTATGACATATACAATTAACTATTCAAAGTCTAACTTAAGTAAACCGTAACCTACCTCAAAGCAGATTTGAGCAATGAAATCACTTCGCAATAGCCTTCCCCTTTCACATTGCCTCAGAACGTTTAATGTCTAGAAATCATAATACTAAGTTAGTAATGGAGTATTAACTCAATTTATGGGTTCTATAATCAATTCAACCCTACAAATCGGGTTCTAGCCAAAGTTCCCATTTTTATTAGAACCTTAGGTCTCAACAAACAATTTCCATCATTAAATATCCAATTCTCATGCTACGAAGTGATAATCTCTACTCGTAGATGATTAAACAACAATAAATAATAACCCATTAATATTCTAGGGTTTCACGAACTTAGGTGTTCTAACATTTCAATTCTCCCCAAACTAGCTTTTTTTTTGTGCTAGGAGTTAATATGATTAAAGAAATAACGAGATTAATGGTGGAAAGTTACCTTGATGAAGTGTATTGACCTTGCCTTAGAAAATTCGCCTCAAGGGTTCTTGGGAATTGTTTTTGGAGTTATGTGAGGAGTGGGGTCGAAATAAGGTATTTAACTAAGGTTTCTGACTTAATGAGGACCGTTGCAGCGGTCCCGGCTTCGCTGCAGCCAGAACCCTTTGAAAAATCCAACCCTTCACTGCAGCGAGACCCCTCCTCGTTGCAGCGATGCATTTAGGCAGTGAGCACGAAATTTCCTACATTTTTATACTTTGTCTCTAAAAATCATTCTAAGGCCCTACGAGCACAAGCCAACAAACAAACCAAGTTAAAAACACATCATAGAGTCATTTATAATTCACAAAACACAACATAAAACACACCCCAATTTATTTAGGTCTGCTCATTCCTAACCTCGGGAAAGTACTGGCAAGGGTAGAATGGCAAAATTACGCATAACGACCAAGCGGGTTGTTACATATAACTTGCACGTTTGCAAGTTTGTATATAATTTAATACTACTATAATGTCTCAGCAGCGTGTAGGTTTTGATTTTTAATTTTTAGTGGACATCAGACGCCCCATTATTGGAATTGATAAACTATGCTATTTCGTGTTTTGATAATTTGACAAATCTTATAGAGGAACCAGATATGATCATAGAGGGAAGTGCCTATTATAATTAAAGATGGGTCTACTTCTTAGGGAGAACATGTGGGGATCTGGTTCTTAAGGGACATGGATAAGTTATGATACTTGGTGCTGTGATAATTTGACAAGCCTCACTCAAGGAACCATATACGATCAGGTTCACTTGATGAAGTTGGTCAACCTTATGATATCTCATGCATTGTTGAGTTGACATATTCTTTCAAGGAACCAGAAGCGATCAGGTTCGCCTGGTCAACTTCACGGCACTATCAAACAGCTACAGGAAGGACTCACAAACCAAGTCGAGAAATCAGATAGGGATCAGATGAAGAACCAGATAGGGAACCGATGTGATCAGTTCCCTTAGCCATTGTACAGTCAACTCTACAGCTGTAAAAGCTGTTGCACTGTACCGGCTAGCAGTGGTGCAGCAACACAACTGTATTTTGGTAGGAAACTAAGCAAACAATGAAATGTCCCTCTCACATGCTCTCTCATATATATATATACAACATGTTACAAGGGTAACCCTAACACTTTGAAATCTAGAAAAGTTATTCTCTCACAAGAAGTAGCTGTCGTTGTTCTCAAAGTGCTCACAAGAATGAAACTCCAACAAACAAAAGGACCAGTTCACGACCACTGAAGATTTCTTAAGTCCTTAGGTTTGTTGAGTCTTTGTCATTTTGTTCTTTATTCGTGTTCCTACACAGCTTTCAAGAAGTTTAATAGTAGGACAGATCTACAACCATTTCGAGTTTATTCACTTAGCTAGAGTTAGTCAAGGTGTGTTCTTTGTAATAGAGTTATTGTAAAGGTCTTGCAATAGAGTTATTGTAAGGGGGAGGGATTAAGAGTTTAATTGCTAGGTTGCAATAGTTTGTAATCTGAAGTTGCTCAGTTTATTGAAGTTGGAAATCCTACTGGGATAGATCGTGGTTTTTAATCCCTTGAGGAAGGAGTTTTCCACGTAAATATCGTGTGTTATTTACTTTCTGTCTTTTACTTGAGGGAACAGATAGAGAACCTGGTTCTCTATACTGTTTGGTGGACTCATATATTCTATCGTGAATATAAATGTGAAAACCTATAATAAGTCGTATGGCCTAACCCAACATAAATAATATTGATGGGTACCATTAACAACTACGTGAAAATTAATTAAACTAATGAAAAGAAAAGGAATATACATATGGATAAAAATTAATTGGTGGTCGACAAGATAAAGATGCAATGTAATCAGCTCTCATGTTTCTGGTACCTACCAAAATAGATATAAACATCACATGAATAGACAAGTTGGGATTTGTTTGAAGAAAAAGAATTGATACTTTTCTTGAAAATTATAGTACAAACGTAAAGGGTTACAATATCGTGGAGCATAGATTTCTTTTCAGCATAATTAATAAGCAATTTGAAGAAGAAAAAAATCATTCAACGAATAGTTATTCATACTTATAAGAATATTGTTCATGATGTCCACTGAAGATGCCAAAATGTGGTTGGTTTGCTATACAATGTTGACGAATATAATTTCAGAAAACGGGACACTTCTTCTATACATCAAAGCTTTTTTAACAGCCATAATGATTTTCACGTGTGACTTTTATTTATTTAGTGCTGACTAAATTAATATAGTGCTTTAGCTTTACGTACAGAGGTTTGTCCGTTAACCCAGTCCTTGATTCTCAAGAATTGAACGGTTTAAAAATGGCTAGTAGTAGTAGTGGGGAAGAACAACGAAGAGTTATAGTATAAAGTACTATCAAAATTGATTTATAATTGTCGCGATTTGGGATAGGAATGAGCTTAATTCGTGAAGAACAACATAGTAGAATAATAATAATAATAATAATAATAATAATAACTACTCTGCTTTGTGCCTTGTAAAGAAGTAGCAAGAAGCATTCACACCGTTGTTTAAAAGAGTATGTCGTAACACGATTGTATTGTGGGGGATAAAAGGGCCTAAGTGCAATTTTCAGAGCTAAAAACGTCGACGACTTCTGGACCCTTAGGGGTAGTTTAGTAGCTGGTTAAGAGACCACTTATTCATTTATTATTTTCTGTATAACTAATACAACGTTTGGTAGCTAGTAAGGAGACACCTTATTTATGTATTAATTTCTGCATACTTATATCACGTTTGGTAGCTAGTTAAGAAGTAAATTATTCATGTATAAAATTAGTACGATGTTTGGTTTGCGATTCAGAAACCCGCATAACTAATACATATATAAGTTACGAGGGAATCTATGTATTATTTTATGCGAGACAGAAGATGGAATTACTAATATATGAATAAAAAGTTGAAACGACAATATTATCCTCGTCACTTCCCACTTAAATACTTTCCTTTAATTTTCTAAACAAATATTTTTATATAATTTTTAATATAATATTTACTATTTTATTTTATAAAAAATAATAATATTTTAATTTTAATTGTAAATAAATATTTTAATTTAAAAAGTATATAATATTTATTAACTTTTAACATACAAACCAACATTGAAAGAAATAATTTATGCATAAGTAAACCTTGCATAACTAATACCTACACTACTAATACCTGCATAATTCTAACCAGCTACCAAAGGATCCCTTATTGCAATTAAATTTATAAAAAAAAAATGGCCGCTTGATCACAATAACTATAATTACTATCTAACTATACAAAAAAATACACTAATTATATATAAATATGTATATTATATGGAGTATATTACATAAGAATATAAATATATTTATCTATTGTTATTTTGGTGGCCGTTATAAAATGTAAAAATTCTTTATTTCTTAAAAAGATTATGTCACGATGTATTTTGATGGAAAAAATCCAAATTAAGAGCTAAATATGTTGACTAGACTTCTAGGCCCTTATCTCAATAAAATAAATACTAAGTAAAAGACAGGAAACCAAATGAATGGCGAGGAAGAATGACCAGCAAGTCTACAAGGCTACAATGACCTCCTCCAAGTGTTAGTTGTTTGAGCATATCAACCTTTTAAAACGAGTAAAAATATTTAAAAGTTTGTGATCCGAAACAAATCTATACATTTGTATGGTTATAAATCATCTTATTAAAGATAAATTAAAAAAATTAGAATATTTTTTATCTTCGCTCTTTTAACGCTGAAATATATTATATTTGCAAATTAGACGTGTGATTTTCGACTAACAACAAGTATAAATATTTATTATCAAGATACAACTTTTCTATATTTTTTATCTGAACCTCATTTTAAATAGTATTGGAGTATATTTTAATCGATATTGTACAGATTAAATGTCCACCTCACCTGCCGGCTTGACATTCAAGTTTTCCTCTTTATCTTTTTTTTTTTTTTAAATATAACATTTTACAATAATATAAATAATATTATGAAATAAAACTATGAAGTAAATACACAGGAGAAATATGTAGAGAGAATATGTAGAGAGATATCAGATTATATTACTTCTGCTCTTTCAACATTGCATTTGTGCATCCTATTTATAGAAGCAAAAGGACATGGGATATTTTGGGATATTTATAACTTAATGAATATCCACTACTTGGGATATTTATAATACTCCCCCTTGGATGTCCATTAATAGATGATGTACCTCGTTAAACCTTATTAAAAAAAAAAAACCTGTGGGAAAAATTCCTAATGAAGGAAAAAGAGTGCACATATCTAGAAATACGCTTTGAGAGCTGCCTCATTAAAAATCTTACCAAGAAAACCCAATGGGACAAAACTTGGTTAAGGGAAAAAGAGTACAACACGTATTTCACTCCCCCTGACGAAGACCAAGATTCAGATGTCGGAGTCTTCGCATTCCAATCTTGAATATCATCTTCTCAAGAGTTGAAGTTGGCAAAGATTTAGTGAACAAATCTGCAGGATTGTCACTTGAACGGATTTATTGCACATCAAGATCACCATTCTTCTGGAGATCATGTGTGAAAAATAACTTTGGTGAAATGTGCTTTGTTCTATCTCCTTTTATGAAACCTCCTTTTAATTGAGCTATGCTTGCAGCATTATCTTCATATAATACTGTTGGTATTTTTGTATCACACTTCAAGCCACATCTTTCTCTGATGAAATGTATCACTGATCTCAACCACACACATTCTCTACTTGCTTCATGAATAACGATTATTTCAGCATGATTTGAAGAAGTAGCAACAATGGACTGCTTGGTCGATCGCCATGATATAGCAGTACCTCCGCATGTAAACAGATATCCCGTTTGAGATCGAGCTTTATGTGGATCAGATAAATAACCTGCATCTGCATAACCAACAAGATCTGTACTACCTTTGTTAGTATAAAACAGACCCATATCGCTAGTTCCCTTCAGATATCGCAATATATGCTTAATCCCATTCCAATGCCTCCGTGTAAGAGAAGAGCTATATCTTGCTAGCAAATTAACAGAAAATGCTATGTCAGGTCTTGTAGCATTAGCAAGATACATAAGTGCACCTATTGCACTAAGATATGGTACTTCAGGACCAAGTAGCTCTTCATTTTCTTCCTGAGGTCGGAACGGATCTTTGCTCACTTCAAGTGAGCGAACAACCATAGGAGTACTTAAAGGATGCGAATTGTCCATGTAAAACCGATTTAAAACTTTCTCAGTATAGGCAGATTGATGGATAAAGATCCCTTTTGCGAAATGTTCAATTTGCAGACCAAGACAGAGTTTTGTCTTTCCGAGATCTTTCATCTCAAATTCTTTCTTCAAATATTCAATCGCCTTTTGGAGCTCTTCTGGAGTTCCAATGAGGTTTATGTCATTAACATAAACAGCAAGTATAATGAATCCTGATTTTGTTTTCTTAATAAAAACACATGGACAAATGGCATCATTTATATATCCTTCATTTATCAAGTACTCACTTAGGCGATTATACCACATACGCCCTGATTGTTTTAAACCATATAATGATCTTTGTAATCTGATTGAATACATTTCCCGAGACTTTAAACCAAATGCTTCAGGCATTTTATATCCTTCAGGAATTTTCATATAAATTTTATCAAGTAAGCCACATAGGCCGTGACAGCATCCATCAGTATAATTAATGTGACATCTTCTGTTGTTTGGACTGCTGGCCCAATAAACATTACGTTTACCAAGATGGATCATTTTACTTGGTAATTATTCTACGTCAACATGCTTTAAGAGACGTAGAAATCAAATCCTCACAACCTTGTATATTGTCGACAAGATATCATGTTGTATCGGTTCGCAATTCGACATAACTTACTGAGATCTCATCACTTCATTATTTTCAGGTACCTGAACCTCCTATAAGGTTTATGAAGTGTTATGTCGTAGCTCTTCAAGAGCACATTGCCTCCTTATTATGATCATTTGCTCCTCCCTTTTTCAAGGATTATTATATTTGGAACCGATTGGTCTACCATGCTCCATGCACGCTGTAGACTTTGTCCTTCAGGGACATTAAGAGCATTTTGCAGATGAAATATGAAATAGTTGTGTCAGCAAATGCTTCCAGCATTTGACTTGAATTATCTGAGGATCATACTGATGATAATTCACAACATATTTCTTAGCTGCTTATTCTCTCCCCTTTATTTTAGTGACATATGTCCCCATTTTCTTTGGGAAAATCCATCTGTGTGCATCATGGTATATCCATTAATCATGTACCGCACATCAAATGCTAAAAGATGAAAATATCTAGTTCCTGACCCTGAACCAAATATGAGGGGATAATTTATCAAAATTTATTGATCTGAAGCATACAAGTGCTGTTGTATGCAATATATCATATCTCAGACCAACATATGAAACTCTGTTCTCATAAGCAATGGTTTAGCTGTATTATGGAGGCATCCAATGCCAAACCAACTAAGATATAAATCAGCATTATCAAGATGATTGTCTTGATTACATATTCTGAAAATTGTGCTTCCAACTCAATTATTTTGAGCAAGCAACTTTGTAAATGTCAAACTGCCAGTTGACAATAAACATACATGTGACTGTCTTAAATAGATGCATCTATTTAAGACATCACATTGCAGGTGAAGGGGCCCACATTCACCTTTTATATTTTTCAGAATTTTGGGGATTCAGTCCCAACATTAGCTGGTGTAATCAACTTATTATGAGAACAAGCAACACAAACAAATTCTTGAAGAATCTTCTAGTTCTTCAATATGTTTTTTAATACTCAATTAGCACATCAGATTTAAATCAGGACGATCAAAATGGTCTTGTCAACTGATAAAATTATCTGTACCCGTAAACTTCAAATTTACTATGATGAGTGCTATTTCTTTTAATAAACTTCTGGTTTACTATTGCATAAAATTTTATGTCAAAACTTCTGGTTTATTGTGACATGCGATCTCATCATGCTCGGGTAACGCTTTACACACGTGACCCTACCCGTAATAAGTTGGAGATATTCAATCTTCCAATCATCTGTAGTCTCAATAGGATGACCATTTTTCTCGCTAGTAAACTTCAGGTTTACTATAATTTATTTTCCGATCGAAATAATTATGATCTGAGATGAATGGTACTATCATATATAAGCTCTTCGAGAGACATCAATTTGTTCACCATAATCATATATTATTTGGACACTGCTAGTGTCATGATACTTGTAAATAAATAATTAGCTCTTCTGGAACCTTTGATCATTAATTTCTATTACCAAATATTTCTTAAATACTTCTGGTACCATTAAAGCAAATTTCGACACTACTGGTGTCACGAAATAAACATTGAATTCTAAACTTCAATATTTCAAACATCTCCTTCAGGGAGATTCATCATTAACTGAGAATTTTGTATCTAAGCTCAAACACATAATAATCAAATCCTTCATAAAGAAATACATTAATTGTTATTTCCTTCAAGGAAATCAATAACAACTAACCATAATATATTAATGTGGTTATAGGAGAAAGCATTCTACTCTTCTTCCTTTTGCCTTAGAAATATGTTTCGACGTACGATAGGTACATATAGCAATGTCTGACTTTCATACCACCAGAATATAACATCTACATTCCTTGTATTTTATCCCTCCAGGAGATAAGTTGTGGTATTTGTTCATTCACTTAGGGGAATGAAACCTGATTATTTAAATGTGCTTGAAATACAACGCTCATCAATAGCTCGTTATTTTGCTCAAACACAAGAAAATATTGCTTCAAAGTATTTCTCAGATATTTTGGTAATTCTTTCTGCTTCAGGAGTAAAGTTTCAGAGTTTTACTGCTTCGGGAGTAAAGTTTCAAGTTTTACCACTTCGGGAGTAAAGTTTAAAGGTTGACTAATTCAGGAGTATATTTCTGAATTCTACTACTTCGGGAGTAGATTTCAGAGTTGTTTCAGGAGTAGAATTAAAAACCTTACTACTTCAGGAGTAAAATACATAGGCTTACTACTTCTAGAGTAGAATTGAAAGTTTGCTACTCGTGGAGCAAAATTATGAGTTTAGTACTTCGGGAGAAAAGCATATAATATTCAGAATATTTCTTTTCAATTATTCTACCTCTTCTGGAGATGGATCATGATATTTTCACAATCAAATGCATGTTTATATTTATAGGCTTTACTACATATTATCACATTCACTTCAGGGAATGGATCTATATTTATAACATTTATCAAAAGTTTTAATTCTTCAGGAATAAAACATAATTATCTGAACGCGCCTTAAGCATATCAAATCGTGATAGCTTATAGCCTCTTTTAAGATATGCTACTTCAGGAGCAAATCGAGGCGTACATATAATGTGGAGAATTTTTCTCTAACACATCTTCAATCATAAACACAATAAGCCTGTAAAAATATTACCACTTCTGGTGTTCACGGATATAAACTCATTTAATCAATTCATATTTGCGAACTAACCTTCCAGTAGAATATTGGCATAAGGCCTTCAGCAACTTTGGTTTCAAGATATTTTGGCAAAAAGAGGCCGAAGTGCTATATTCCATAGTAATATTTAAAAAAAGAAAGGTCATGTTTCTTACTACGTTGATGGTGAGCTTCTCCCAAAAATCAGTTTAAAATTTTCATAGTTGTTAAAGTCAACAACAATCAACCATCAAAACAAAGATAGAAAAATACTTGGAACATGTTACCTGAACTGTTTAGACTAAATAAGTACTGCAAGTCCTTTACTTTATCTCCAGGAGGCAACGACTTGTACTCAGTGTAATTCCAAGAATTGCACCTTCGAGGCTTTCAAAGTATTTGCTCAAGATGGCTGAGGCTCGTGCTGATAACGTATTATGAAATAAAACTATGAAGTAAATATACAGGAGAAATATGTAGAGAGATATCAGATTATATTACTTCTGCTCTTTCAACATTGCATCTGTGCATCCTATTTATAGAAGCAAAAGAACATGCGATATTTTGAGATATTTTAGAATATTTTGGGATATTTATAACTTAATGGATATCCACTACTTGGGATATTTATAATAAATAAGTGATTGTTTAAGAAGTAGTAGCAAGATCATCAATTAAACAAATCATTGAGGTGTGTACCATGCTTTGCCAGTTTGGTCACTTTGTGATCTTCCAAAGTATCTTTTAAACGTGCGCATAATTTCTCCGACCCTGGAAATAGGCCTCCATGTCTGCCAAAGTGGGAATCAGCATGATTTACAAGAATGAGTCAACTAGGCATATTTCTAAATGTTTCTTTTTGTGGGTTGGAATAAAAAAAGGCTTAAGGCATATGTGGTCTCCTAAACTTGCTTTTATTTTTTATTTTGACACCTTAACTAAATATTGTTCCTATTAAACCCGTGAACTCGTCTTCAAGTGTGTTTATCATGTCCCCTACATCGGATTGTGTTTGATAGACATATTTGAGGACGAGTTCATGAGTTCAATGGGAACAATACTTCGTTGAGGTGTCAAAATGAAAAAAAAAACAAATTTAGAGGGGCGCATATGCATTAAGCCATTAAAAAAATTAGATGTCCCGACATTGAAATGCTATGGTCAATTAGCCACTAAATAAATAAATATTATATTTATTGATTGTGTTTATCTTACCACTTTGATGCCGTTATTTTTTCTTTCTTTCTAACCTATTTTGGTTATGCATCGCTATGCCGAGGGTCTATTGAAAACAACCTCTCTACCCCCACCCCTCACCCCGCCACGAAATTAGGGATAAGGTCAGCGCACATTCTACCATTTACACTAGGTATGTTGCTGTTGTTATTAAAAAATGTACACTACACATTAGCTCAAAGTGGCCCATTTTTTAAAATAACCTGTGTTTTATTTCTTACAAAATTTAGCCAGCATAATTATTATATAATCAGTCTATAGTATACACGTCTGATACATTTTATATATATATATATACATACACACACAAAAACTACAAAAGGCTACGATTAGACCGGCATAAATAATTTTAGCCGTCTGAACTCTGACTATTTGTGTAAAATTCCCTTAAATATTGCAGGTTTGATGCTTATAGTCCGACCTTCCACTCACTAATGGCTTTGGAATAGTGGCTTGAAATAATTGTCGTTTTGATTCATTAGAAGCAAATAAAATATAGTTTTTTGACCGAGACCTTGTAAGACATTTTTTTTTATTCATTGTGAAAGAGAAAACTACATCTTTTGTAATTTTTATATACTAATAAAGGAGGAGAAAGTTCGTATATTATGCGTAGAATCATAACACCTAACAGCAAAGAGAGACAATCTAACTCAAGTGTTACTTCTAGCTAATCAACTTTCTGGGTAGTTCAGTAGTTTGACCTCATGAAAGTAATTAAAAACAGAGAAATAATATTTATTCTTGTTGTAGTGTAATTTGTAATGTTGAAGTGAAAATAATAAAGAGTCTTAAAATTTTCACATTATAATGGAATTAGAAAAATAACCTTTTAAAATACTTTAAATTTGAAGGACTTGGACTTGAGACTAGTAAAATAAAGGACTCCTTACTTGTAATTTATTTTATTTTCATTATTTCTTTAAACACAGTATTACAAAGGGACTCGTCTATGAGTCCGTTTGGATTGGCTTATAAGTTGCTTATAAGTTACTTATAAGCTGTTTTCAACTTTTTTGAGTGTTTGACTGATCAGCTTAAAGTCATTTTGTGCTTAAAATAAGCACAAAAAAATAATTGGGCCCATTTAACTTAGCTTATCTAAAACAGCTTATAAGCTGAAAACAGCTTATAAGCCAAAAAAAATAAGTTAGACTACCCCAACTTATTTTTTTTAGCTTATAAGCTGCAAACAGCTTATAGGCATAAGCCCATCCAAACAGGCTCTATGTTAAAAGATCGAATATTTTTTTCAGATGTTATAATTTCAACCTAAATGAAGTATTAACATTTTCTTTATATTAATAATGTTACTTCACTTCAAAAATAACTGATAGCAATTTGTTAATTATATCCTATAAGAGCATTACATGTTTACTTCAATATTCTTTCTTTCTTTATCAGATTTCTAATAATTCCTTCAATCATAAAAGTTGCAGGTGAAATAGTAGCGATTGTGTCGACATCTACTCAAGGAAAGAATAAAAATCATCTCATATGATAAGTTTTAATAATGGTACAACTCCATCCACCCCCAACTCATGCCATGTGGAAAACCCAATAACAACCACCAACCAATCCTCTCCTTAAATAAAATAAAAAGGGAGAAAAAAATTGGCGTCAAAATTAAAGCGTCAAAGCAACTTATAATGTAAGTTCTTAATTTCCACAAAATAAGAAGAAAAATATTGGTGGGGAACCCACGTCGGTCGACTGCATGAATGGGAAGGTCAACTATTTGGATTGATAACTTAGGTTTGTTAGATTGACGAAGTTTTAAAAATTAAGAAAGATACACGTTATTTTAATGGAAAAAAGATTTATTATAATCAATTAAAAATACTGTTGGATTTAATAAAGAGTTAAAAGAGGAGATATAGTGTAAATCGGGAAAATAGGGGGAAATGAATTTGAACAAAGTTCATTTTTACAAAGAACTTTATTCCTCATAGGTGAGGGAAAACAGGATTAGTGTGGTTATATATAGAAGCACTTCTTTTCGTTTTTAAAGAGTTGAGAAGAGAATCTCCCCTCACACTAGATTTGAATTTGGATTTGGACTAACAATTTAGCTCATTGATAAATTTTTTGGACCAAAATTTATTTTTCAGTTTTTGATCTTTTCCGCGAAGAATTTTAATTTAAATTCGCGAGAAATTTTAAAATTTTTGAATAGTAATTAACTGAAACGATAATTCTAAACAGACACTGCCTTTAACGAACAGGAATGTATGCATCTATTGATATCCAAACTCGTGGTTATAAATTTTGTGGCTTCGTCTCAATTGATCGACATCGAAAATAAGCAAATACTTTTCCCTCCCTCTTCTGCATTCTGTATTGTTTTTAAAAGCAAAAAACGTAAGTGTCCAATGGGATTTTCTCTACCATTTGAGTTCGCTGAAGTACTGCAATTTGCGTTGCCGCTGTCACACCCCATTTTAACCGGGTTGATTTAGGAGTATGACGTATTGGTGATTCCCATTTATTCTTTTGTTTTAAGGAGTCGCCACCTAATTAATTTACGGTGAATTAGGACACCTAATTGTTAACTAAGGTAAAGTTAAAACTAAACCTCCGTTAATAGTCTGCTTAACCAGTGTGATTCTAGGTAAGGGCTCTATATTATCCTAAAGGGAAGGGGTTAGGCATCCTTTAGAATCCGTTAACTTACGGTTATCCGACCAAACTTAGGTTAATTAATTTAGAGTAAATATAATGCTTAAATTTTAAAATGGTTCACAAATGTTGCTAAAGTTTTAGAAGGAAAATATTAGTGAAAATAAGGTTTACAGAAAATATAATATAAAAGAAAACTTTAAGTGCCATTTTTTAGAATAGGACTTATGAATGTCACTTAGATTTTAAATGAAAATATTGTAAATGCTATTCATAATAAAACATATAAAGGATTTCAAATAATAAGGATATTAAAAATAAGACTAGTAATTTGCATAAGAGGAGATTTCAAAATGCTATTTGAAATAAAAATTTATAAACATTGCTGAGGCTTTAAATAAGCATGCTAATAAACTTATAGAACAATGTGAATAATTTGTATGAAAGGAGATTTCATATGCTATAAAATTCGTAGAAATTACTAATGCTTTAAATAAAATGTTATTTAGAATGAAATTTGTAGGAAAATATGATAATTTGCATAAAAGAGGAAAATTCAAACGCCGTTCAAAACAAATAAAATTTGGAAATGTTGCAAAAGACTTTAAATAATAATGCTATTAAAAAATAAGATTTTGCATGAAATAAAAATAGAAGAATACGCAGGTTGTGGAGTGTTTTAATAAATACTTGGAACAAACTAAACGATGAAATATTAATTGACTTTGCATTTTTTAGAAGTATAAATAAAATTATGTATTATTAACTGCATTCGGCTAAACGCGTGCATAATTTAGATAATCTTAAAAGATGTTCACAAAATATTTTTTAGTTCTTTCCCTTAAACTAACTACCCATTCTTTAACCAAACCTACTAATTGATCCAGATTTATCTAAAACTAAAAAGTTAGTTTCCTAATACAAATCAATGAGCACAAAATAAAATGAAAGGGTAATAAATCAAATGGGCCAGCTGCTGCTGCTGTTGGGCTTTTAGCCCAGAATTTTTATTTGCTGCGGACAGAACTGATGCGAGGGAGATTATGTCGGGTTTTAGCCCAACACCGAATGCGGAGGAAGACGAGTCCCTCGGACTCGTATGCGATAGTCATGCATAAAATGAAAGGAAGAGGATTAGTATATTATCAATGGATAAGGTTAAACGTAAAAATGCAAACTCAAAACAAATCAGCAAATTGTGTATATACTATGTATATTTAAGTGTACTTCATGTATACACGTTCATAGCTGTTTTAAATAGAGGTATACCAGTAATTACGTAAATATGCATAACCCACAGAAATACACTTGCAACAACGCACAGAATTTAAACAGCATCAAATGATACTATAGACATGCACACAGGACCTGCTAATACATATTTATCCATGTGGAGATGCTCGGACTATAGATTAAGTATATTGGCAACGTATAACATATATCAAGCCTAAACATGGCATATTTGCGACGTGTAAAACACCTGTTGAACTCAGGAAGGATGCTTATAATATTCAGGCATATTTTCTAGTTCTCCTTTTTCTATTTCGAAGCTAAACACTGATGACTATAACAAACTATCACTATTGCCAGTAACTTATGATCCCATTCAACTGAAATCACAAATGGCCTCCTTTAACTTTATACAAATCACAAATTCATATATCATGCTAAGCGCTAATAATACAAGAACAAATTACGCGTTGCCAGCCAGTTTTTACTCCATCAGTTCTGCTTCTTTATTCTACCATCAAGCAAAAAATGGAAAATAGCATTTCTCACACAAATAATAGACTGCCAGATACCAAAGTTTTAAATTTATCCAGGGCATCAGGAAGGAGAAATATGCATTTAGCATGTTCATGCGACATTCAAAGAATGACTGCTATATGCAATGATGAAGAATAGGTTCAAATCCAACAGAGGAAAACCCAAGAGCATACTACTAAACACATTGACACTTAGGCAGATTTGAAGGCTTTGCACATGACTCATGGTGATTAAATTAACGAGCCTACAGCTCAGATTGACTTATGCCTAGACAACAAGTAAATCCAGTGATAGTCTAACAGGCCTATATTGGATAGAAATTCTTTACATATTTTAACCAACTTGTAATCTATCAGTGAACCATGGACTAAATCACATTGGAATTCCTTAACCTGCTAACAACTGGGCCAGGTTTGGATCACTATGGTGGCAATAAGACACAGACCAATGCTTGATTTAAACTATTGTACAGTTAGTCAAAGTAGCAAACTGCCTAAACCAAATTGAAATTATAAGAAATCAGCAATCTCCAATCGATCTCATACTTAAATCATTCATCCAATTGTCCAAACATGAAACCAAAACAAGTTCCAGGAAATAGGATGAAGCATAAATGAACCCAAACTATAACAGGCGTACTAGAAGTGTAAGATAAATTAAACACTAATCGGAAAACATTCGACGTCTTAAATTGAATTAAATTTATGGAGCGAGGATACATGATCAAGAATGAATTGCCATGAACACCAGTCAAATAAGATAATAAACAGCATCCAAACTCACATAAAGGCCAATAATATACTTAAGGAGTAATCAGACAAAGCTAACGCCAAACTGAAAATTGGGCTATGTTAAAGTAATAATGCAATAGCAGCTGAGCTAACCTATAAGCAAATGGTATTACATTAAACTAAACAGAAACAGACTTATGATACTGAAACTACATAACAACTCTGGACTAATCCTTAGTTTTAATTATCGATCACAAGTATTAACAAACACATAACAAACAGAAAAATAAAATCAGTACACAAGACAAATTAAGACGAGTTCCTCTAAAACGCCAAACAGAGCGCACACATATGTAGACCAGACTATGAGCAAAATGGTTTAAAGAGAAAAAGTTACCTTCTTCGGGCGCAGCGAAGTGAGGCGAGGGTTTCGATATCTACCTCGAACACCGCCGAACCCGAGCTTGCGATGCTCGGACTCACAGCAGCACCAAAGTAAACGAGAATAAAATTGGTTTGATATTTTGATTTGATAATAAAACAAAATTGAAATTGCTAATAGAACTCGTATTTTGGGGAATTATAGGAGACTAAAAGACTCATATTTTAGAGCTTTTTCGGGGTTTCAAAACTCGTTTCAGAACTTTGATTTTCAGAGCATTTTTTTTGCGATTCGAAATCCCTATTTTTGTAGGGGGTTTATGGGGATTCAAGAACTCACTTTTTGAAAGGGGATTTCGGGTTCACCTCTGGTTTTCCAAGGCAATTTTTGGGGGTTTTCCAACCTGTCCAATTTCGGATTCAACGCCGACCATTTATAGGGTTTTGGCTCTTTTGAGTTGAAGAAAAAGGAGAGAGGAGCGGGGGAGACAAAATGAGCTGGAGTGATGGTGAGGGCAGCGTGGGTGTGACAGGGGTAACGTGGGTGTCAGAGGAGTGGGTGTGTCAGGGTATGGGTGTGTCAGGTGGTGGCGACAGACGAAGGTGGTGAGGTCAGAAGCGTGGGGGTAAAGGTGCGGTGGAGATGACAGAGGGGTGCGTGTGCGTCAGAGATGTCGGGTGAGTGGAGGTGTCGGACGGTGGTGGAGTTGGCAGAAGAAACGTGGGGCGTCAGGTGAAGGAGATGGGCGGCGCTAGGGTTAGGGGTAAAGGGAGAGGGAAAGAGATGGAGGAGAAACGGCGGGGATGGGAAATGAGGGGAAATAAGGGTTTTCCCTTTTTTTTGGACGAGATGGGTCAGACCCGGTTCATTTATGGACCAGGTCAATTTTTAGACCGGGTATTAAAAATGGGCTAATGAGTTAAAAATATGGACTGGTCTAAAAATTGAGATAAAAAATATGATCTAATCCAAAAATGTTAGGAGTTAATCGGACTTTGATTTGGGGTCCGGTAAGTCAAAATACGGATCGAGTGCAAGAAATAGTTTGGCTTTAAATTTGAATAAAAGACCCATTTTAATTAATGAATATACCGAGGGCTTAATACCAAAAAATGTGTGATTATTAGACTCGGGTAATAAGATCATATGGTGTTATGATAGCCGTGTAATAATATATATTATTTTTTCTTCGAAAATCCGCACTAAAATAAATACTTTTTATTTAATTATGCAAAGATAAATGCGATGCGTGCGCGTAAGTTGGTAAAATGCCAAAATGATAAAAATTGTGAATAATAATAATAATAATAATAATAATAATAATAATAATAATAATAATAATAATAATAATAAAATACGGTAAATAATAATAATTGATAGAATGATACAACGGCGGTATTGATAAGAGGCTAATAATTATAGTAAACATAATATATATTTTAATTTTTTTCCAAAAAATATTAGAAGCTTAAAAATAGGTATTTTGGCAGAGAGACGGGACAAAATTGGGTGTCAACAGCCGCTATTGCAAATTAGTTTTTCTGTTTTATCCTGAGAGAAATTAATCCACGTACCTTGACAACTGCAAGAAGATTAAATTTCTTAAGGGGCGCACAAGAAAATTATGGGCTCAATTCTTCAAATTTTTCTACATTTCTGTTCTTAAATGTCTGTTCTATTTTCTGGTTATAACACAGAAACTGTAGATTTAAATTACTGCCCTAAACACATAAAAATAACAAATATAGGAGTAGTCACTTAGGGAATTGTTCTGTTGGAGCGTAGGTTAAGCTAACCTGCGCCGTACGTGGATATGGCGATGAAGAGAGGTCGAAGAAGACCACAGAAGGAAGTTATAGCTACAATAGGAAGTTCTGTAAGTTCAGAAGTGAAAGGAAATTTTCAAGGTGAACCAGTTCAACAGACCAATCGTGATACTCCATTAGGGAGCTCGCTGGTGCAGTCTGAACATATTGGGACTTTGAATTCTATGATTCGTCAACTGAGCAGTGCTAATATGAGGTCAGGAACGGCTGCTGCTGATTCAATTCCAGATCTGAACACGATTGAGCCTGTTTCAACTGCGTGCACTGTACCATTGTCCACCCCGACACCTAGCTCGACAAATGTAGTTGCTGATGCAGGAGCAAATGTAGAGAATGCTCCACCTAAAGACAATATTGTTCCTTGGACTAGTCTATTTGTTGGTAATGGGGTTGCTTCCAATGGGATGTATCTGAACTATATTGCACCTGAGTTGATCGATGGTATTCTGGTTGTGAAATTAGACAAATTGGAAGAAGATAAAGAAGAAGAGAAGTGGAAGAATGCCCTAATTCTCTATGTCCAGGGAGAACCACCCGGGTACAACTTTAAGAAGCGATATATTGGGCAGAGCTGGGCTATCGTAACTACTCCTGATTTATTTTACGTTGATGATGGATACTATATTGCTAGATTTATAACTTTGATAATATGCAAGAGATACTTTTATGTGGTCCCCATAGCATTCATAACAGACCATTGATTCTGAAGCAATGGAGTCCCCAGTTTCATTTTAAAGATGAATTCCTAGTAGAGATCCCCTTATGGGTGAGATTCCCCAAGTTGCCTATGAAGTGTTGGAGCAATGAATCACTTAGTCGTATTGCAAGTACAATTGGAATTTCCAAGTTTGCAAACGAGTGAACTGCCAAACAAGCGAGAATTTCATATGAGCGTATGCTTATTAATGTCAATATATCCAAACCACTTCCTCATGAGATTATAGTTAGGAACTCAGCGGGAGAGGCATTCAGACAAAAGGTAGAGTATGATTGGAAACCAGATTTTTGCGGCACCTTCTTGAAGGTGGGACATGATTGTGCCAGACCAGCTAAAATTAAGCCTAAGCCCCAATCGAAGCATCCTGAACCTAAAGCTCCACAACCGGTGTAGCCGCCACCACAAAAGAGGATACCACAAAGACCACCAGTGCAAACTTGGAAGGCTAAACCTGATTACATTATCACTAAGAGAGTTACTGGACAACAACAACTTGATTCTAATAAACAAGCCCCTTGTGATCAAGTGCATTTAGTTCAAGAGAAAGTGCCAGCAGGGAGTATTGAAGGGGAGCAACAATTGCCTATTATGATCACCCCTATGGCAACTCCTAGAACTACCTCAGTGACAAGTCCAATGCAGAATCCTACAGATGCTGCTGAGAAGCAAGTATATAAAGGCAATGCAATAGAGCCTACACCAAAAATGCCAACTCAAGAAAAGGCAAAGAGGTATGCTCAATCTCTAGCAAATAGGAGTGGTTCACATACTTTGCAACCATGTGCTATTGTTGCAAAAATCGTGCCTTCGAATTTAGGTAGGTGCTTCACCATCCAATGACTATGTTGGTTTGGAATATTAGCGACATAAATAAGAGTTATAAGCAAAGAAACATCAGTACCTACATAAAGGAACATCATATCAAATTTATAGGTTTACTGGAAACTAAAGTAAAAGTGAATAATGCTACCAAGATAGCAAGTAAGATAGTACCCAGCTGGAATATGGAACATAACTATAACAATGTTAGAAATGGGAGATTTGGATATTGTGGGATGTTATTCTGATTACTGTCAACATAATGGCTGAAGGGGCACAATATGTACACTGTTAAGTTATGAGTAAAGACCAGAAAATAGATTTTGTTCATACAGTAATCTATGGATACAACACTATTAAATAAAGAAAATATCTTTGGGAACAACTACTGCTCTTAGAACAACAGTGTTCTAAACCATGGCTTATATAGGGTGATTTTTAATGCCATGTTGACTGTTCAAGATAGAAGAAATAGAGCTCCAGTAACTAGAGGAGAGATCAAAGACTTCTCTGACCGTGTTCAGGATTTGCTACTTAATGAATTGAATTGGAGGTGTAATTTTTACACATGGTCCAACAAACAGTAAGGAGTGGATAGAGTTTATAGTAGGCTTGATAGAGCATTAAGGAATGATGAGTGGATGATGCAGTTTGGGCAGTTTATCTTAGACTATCAAATCCCATTTATATCAGATCATTCTCTCATGTTGCTGTTAATGACTATCAGAGGAGCAAGTGAAAATACCATTCAGGTTTTTCAATATTTGGGCACAGCATGAACAATTTCTGCCTATAGTGACAGACTGCTGGGATAATTAGAAAACTGGCAACAAGATGGCAAATGTTTAGGTAAAATTGAAATCACTTAGACCTGCACTGCGACAACTGAATAATACTGAATTCAAAGGGGTGACCGAGAATATCTCAAATCAGAATTGACCTGCAAGCTGTTCAAGCTCAACTGATGGTGCATTTTTCAGAAACTCTAGCCGTTACAGAGAAATCTTTATTGCTGCAACTTGAGAAATGGGCACTAATTAAGAAGAGTATCTATCAACAGAAATCAAAAGCAGTGTGAATAAAATTGTGTGATACTAATACTAAATACTTCTCAGCTGTGATGAAAGAGAGGCAACAGATAAAACAGATCACTGAACTTACATTTATATCTGGTGAGAGACTAGTGGAACCAGAGAAAATAAAAAAGGAGATAATCAGCTTCTATAAATCCCTTATGGGAACTATTATGACAAATATATCTGCTGTGGATAATCTGCTAATGAGGAAAGACCCCACTCTATCACGTACTCAACAACTGGAATTATGTGTAAAGGTAACAAATTAAGAAATATATGATGGGCTTTACTCTATTGCAGATGACAAGGAACCTAGGGTAGATGGTTTCAATGCTTTATTTTTCAAGAAAACTTGGGCTCTGATTGGTCAGGAGGTATGTGATGTTGCTCAAGACTTTTTCAATACAGGGATAATGCATAGATCAATAAACCGTACTGCGGTGACATTACTACCAAAGACGCTAATCCCTCCTCAATAAGAGAATATAGGCTAATCGTTTGTTACTCTGTGCTTTACAAATTAATAGCAAAAGTATTGGCATCTAGAATTCAAATGGTGATTAGCTCAGTGATATCTGAAACATAAGTTGGGTATGTGCCAGGAAGAAAGGTGGTTGATAATGTGATACTTGCTCATGAGCTTGTAAAAGCTTACAATAGAAAACATATCTCACCAAGGTGTATGATAAAGGTTGATATTCAGAAGGCATATGACACAGTTGATTGATATTACTTGGAAAAAATGCTTGAAGGATTAGGTTTCCCCACTAAGTTCAGTAAATGGTGATGGCATGTGTCACAACTTTTAATTACTTTATTCTGGTGAATGCGGAGTTTACTACACCTTTTAATGCAGCTATAGGGTTGAGGCAAGGGGATCCTATTTCCCCTTTCCTATTTGCAATTTCCATGGAATATATAAGTAGCCAGTTGAAAGAGCTCAAACGGGAAAAAAGATTCAAGTATCATCCCAAATGATCAAAGCTTGATATAACTCACTTGAGTTTTGCAGATGACCTGCTATTGTTTTCTAAAGGGAATATTCAATTAGTAATCCAACTAAATGAGAAGTTCAAGCTATTCACTGCAGCATCAGGGCTTCAAGCTAATCTCTCCAAAATCTCTATCTATTGTGGTGGTGTAGCAAAGGCAGATAGATCCTTGATTCGGCAACATTTAGGCTACAGTCAAGGGGAGTTAGCTTTCAAGTACCTAGGCATCCCATTGGTCACCAAGAAGCTCATTTTATATAAATGGCAACCACTAATAGACATGATTGTAACTAAGATTTCATCCTGGACAACTAAGAAGTTGTCATATGCTGGAAGGATGCAACTTGTCAAGACAATGATTTTTGGTGTTCAAGCATGTTGGTCTCAGTTGTTCATCATACCTATCAAAGTGATGAAAGTAATAGAAGCCCACTATAGGAGCTACATTTGGTCAGGTACTAATTGCATCACTAAGAGAGCACTAGTGGCTTGGGATAGAATGTGCACGCCAAAGGCAGGAGGAGGCATAAATCTTACCAATCTCATGCTATGGAACAAGGGTGCAGTGACTAAAACCTGCTGGGATTTGGCTAGAAAACAAGACAAGCTTTGGATCTAGTCGATCCATAGATATTACATAAAAGGGCAACTGATGGATTCTATGAAATTTCCACAACAAGCATGTTAGATGGTTAGGAAAATCATAGAAGCTAGAAACAAACTAATGCATATCCATCCTTGCCGAAATAGCAAACAAAGTGTAATCAGACAATGCTACTTGCAGATGGTACCTCATTATACTAGAGTTAACTGGAAGGGGCTGATTTGTAAGAGTTATGCAACACTCAAAACTATATTTACATTGTGGTTACAGCTCCAAGGAAGGTTACTTACACCGGATAGATTGATAAGCTGGGGCGTTCAAGTGGATCCAAAGTGTATGCTATGCAAAAGGGAGGATGAAAACAAAGATCATTTATTTGTTACTTGTCCACATGCGGTCAAGGTGTGGAATAGATTATTGAAATGGCTCCAGATTCAGCAGCCTACTGGACAAAACTGGGAATAGCAGCAACAGCGGATATTACTCAAAACAAAAGGCAAGAGCCAAACATCTAAAATGGTGAAAATGGTATACACAAAATATGTTCATGCAGTGTGGTTGGAGAGAAATGCACGAGTGTTTGAGCACAAAAAGGATCCTGAGGACATCATTACCAGAAGAGTAGCATGTATGTGTTGTACTCAAGCTCCTGCAGCCAATAGGGCTTTTTTAGACAAACGCATCTTCTAATTTTGTAGTTATTATTAGAAGGCAGTGTCTTTAGCAAATTTTGATCAAGCTGGATGTGATATATGGCATTACTTTGTAAGTCTTACTTTGGTGATTAACGAAATCCTAATTACCAAAAAAAAAAGTGTTCTTTAATTGTGAAATTTAAAAAAGAAAATTATCTACTATACAAATGAGCGTAAATGAAAAAAAATGAAGATTCATATAGCCGATTCCAACTTATTTGTGATTGAGGGATAGTTACTATTTTTCTTTTAACTCTTCGTATTTTTTATAGAGTCCTAATCATTTAAACGATTAATCAAATACCAATCCTAACATAAAATATTTTTGGCTTAACGCATCGACAGACCCCTGAACTTATCCATTTATTCCATTTAGACCCCCTAACAGATCATAATACCATCCGAACCCTCCAATACCAATAATACTATGCCACTTGGACATGTCGGGCCAGCTGGTGAACTAATAAATTTCGATGGAGTTACGCGCTGCCAATGTGTATAAGCCCTCCTTTTAAATGTTGCCACGTATTTTTACTTTGCCACATAGACCATTCACCCCATTTAACCTCTTTTACATATCCATTTACTTCAGACTCACCCAATCATATTCCCAAAACCATTTCAACCTAAACCCAACCCTAATTTCATCGATCATCTGAAGATTTTCTGGCAAAATTTTCAACTCCACCCAATTTCAACACATCCAAATGTTAATTCCCCCCCCCCCCCCCCCCCCCACACACACACACTAAACCCTAAGTTCTTATTTTCATATATTTCGTTGGCTTGATTGAATGTTTCAGTCGAATTTTGAGTGTTTTGGGTCTGAAAGGTTCAAAGTTATTTTGCTACACATTTCATTTGTTGAAAAGGTAACTTTTGTGCTTTAGACTTTATTATTGTTCAAAAAATATGGTGCTTGGTATTCTTGTTATTTCAGGCAAAAATTAGGGCTTTTTTGTAACCGATTGGGAATCCTAAAAAGAAGATATGTCAGAAATTATTGAGGTTCATTTTCACCATGGTGGTAACTTTACAATGGATCGTATCCCTAACTATATAGATGAAAAGGATGTTGAGGTAGCTGATATTGATAAGGACCACTTCTCGTTATTTGAGCTATTGTATTATACTAAAAGGTTTGGATATAATGTAGTGGGTGGTTTCCTTTACAAGGACTTGATAAGTAACACATTTGTCCAAGTGAATAATGATAAAGAAAATTGACAAAAATTGTGTGTGACTTGGAAAATGGTGATGAGCTACATTTCTATATTGAGCATGTGTGTGAAAACCCTGAGGTGGTGAAAGAAATGGGCCATACTAGTCTTATTTGTGGGCCAGAGTTAGGTGAAAATAAAGTAAATACTGCATCTAGGGCAACAAATGTCAGCAATATAAATACTGGGTTCGGAGAAAATATTGAAGTGCCTAAAGAGGGAGAAGAGGTTGTTGTTGAAAATAAAAGCAATATTCCTGATGTTGAAGTTCCAGTAAGTAGCGTAGAGAGGCAACCGACTGCTGAATCTGATGTTGAATATGTTGTTGATGGTGAAGAGGTTGTTGAATCTGATTTTGATGATGGGGACTCATTTCTGGTTAGTAGTGAGCCAGATCTAGATAAAATACCTGATGAAGATGATAGCGAAGCTGATGAAGAGTTGATTTCTTTGAGGAATGAAAGGAGAACTAAATTGAAGAAGCCAAATCCAAAACCAAAAAGAAAACAACCAACTATTATTGTTGAGGTACCTCTAGGTGAGGGAAAAATAAATAGGGTTTTTGAAGATATTGGAAAGAACAAGGCTTCCAAATATTTTGGCTGCTTAGCTGGGGATGAGCAGTATATTGATAGTTTTGCTAATGAGTATAATGAAGATACTGATGATGAGTTGGATGTGGATGCTGAACCTGATGTTGACTTGCCAAGTAGAAGGAAGAGCAAACAAATATGGTATGATCCAGATTGTGTTGTAAGTATTTTTGACCTAGGCATGGTGTTTGAAAGTGTTGAAGTTTTTAGGAAGGCAGTAGCTAATTATGCTGTTGAATACCATGTTTAGTTGAAACTTAAACCAAATGATAGAAAGCATGTGAAGTGTAGGTGTAAGTCTAAGATTTGTGATTAGAGGTTGATGCTAGTGTTGATAGAAATTCTAGGGATTTTATGGTAAAAACTTATCTTTCAATTCATAAGTGCACTCTACTTAACAAGAATAAGATGTGCAATGCTAAGTTCATATCCAACAGATTTAGAGAAAGGATCACTTCTCAACCTTATATTAGAATCTGGGAAATTCAAGACTTGGGTAGGGAAAAACTAGGGTTGTATGTGGGTAGAACTCTATGTTATAGGGCAAAAAAAATAGTGCTTAATAAGTTTATGGGGGACTGGAGGATGGAGTTTGAAAGGATTTGTAATTTTGCTGAACAGATTGTGTTGAGTAATCCTGGCAACACTTGTATACTTAAAACAGACAAAGAAAGTCAGCCTGGTGTAAGTTTGTTTAAGTACTTTTATGTTTGCTTTGATGCACTGAAAAGGAGTTGGTTAGAGGGATGTAGGAAAATCATTGGTTTTGATAGGTGTTTCCTGAAAGGTGCATCTAAGGGTGAACTTCTAGTGGCTGTGGGAAAAAATGGGAATCAGCAGATGTATCCCATTGCTTGGGCTGTGATTGAAAATGAGTCAAAAGAGTCATGGACATGGTTTATTCAAAACCTAATCAATGATTTGGGACTTGGACTTGGAGATGGACTAACAATAATGTCAGATATGCAAAAGGTAATACTTGACTGTTTCTGATTAACTTAATTTTTATTTTTTCTGTTTTTGATTAACTGAAATTTTTGTTTTGTATTTTAGGGATTGCTGAGCACACTTTGTGATATCTTACCAAATGCTGAGCATAGGAAGTGTGCTAGGCATATAAGGGCAAATTGGCAGAAAGAATAGAGAGGTGAAGAAAGAAGAAAACAGTTTTGGAGGGTCTCTAAAGCTTCCTTTGAGGTAAAGTTGAAAGAAGAACTTCCAAACTTAGATAAACTAGGAAAAGACATCTGTGAAGATTTATTGAAGTTGAACAAAGAACATTGGTGCAGAGCCTTTTTTAGGGAACACTCTAAGTGTGATGTAGTTGAAAACAGTATGTGTGAGACTTTTAATTCTTGGATACTAGCATCTAGGCACAAGTCTATCATTACCATGCTAGATGAGCTTAGACAGAAAGTAATGACTAGGCATGTTAAAATGATTAAATTTGTTGAGACATGGATAACTGATATTTCACCTATGGCAAGGGTGATGTTGGAAGAAAACAAGAAACTATCAAACAAATGCCATGCTTTGTGGAATGGGCTAGAGGGTTTTAGATTAAGGAATATGATTATAGGTTCATTGTACACTTAAAAAAAAACATGCACTTGTACAACATGGCAGTTAAGAGGAATCCCCTGCCAACATGCAATATGTGCATACTATCATCTAGGTGATGAACCATATAATCATGTGGACCATTGGTATATAAAGGAGACATTTCTAAAGGCATGCTCATACTTTCTTGACCCACTCCCTAAAATGAAGATGTGGCCTGAGACTAGAGCCTCCAGCACCAAAAGTAATGCCTCGCAGATCCAAGAAAAAGAGAAGACAGGACAAAGATGAACCTAAAAAGAAGTATGGCATGTTGTCCAGAAGGGGTGTGAAGATGACCTGTTTAACATGTCACCAACTAGGCCATAACAAAAAGTCTTGTCCAGTAACAAGGGTATGATGTGATTTACACTTTCAGATTGACTACTATATCATTGTTGTATTTTTTCTAACATTTGGCATTTGATTTTATTTCTAGGGTGTTAGAGGAGAATCTTCAAGTCAAGTTAATATAGCAGCTCAATGTAGTCAAACAGAGGTTGTTTTTGGTGGTCAAGATGCTGGTCCATCTAGTGCAACCAGGGGCATGGGTAGGGGCAGAGGTAGGGGTAGGGGGACAGGATGATTTCCTAATGCACCTCCTCCAACTCCTGTTAGAGCTGGGTTGAAAAGAGGTAGAGAAACTACTGAATCAAGCTCTACAAGGAAGCAGCCTAAAAATGCAGGATTTGGATGCTATGTAAACCCCATAACTGGAAGGACTATCATTAATGTAAGGATTCAAGTTTTACAATTCCAATCTAGAAATGATTTATAGCATTTTGTTAAGTTAATCTAATAGTTTTTAATGTCAATTGCAGCCTGGTAGTTCAAGTGAGAGAGTTGTGAGTCATGGAAGGTCTATGAAGGACATAGGTGCAGTAAACATTGACCTTGGATTTGAACCTCCTGGTCTGAAGTTCAGAGGCAAAAAAGTTGTCACAGCTACATAGCTACAGCAGCAAGCTATAAATAAGACAAACACCCTCAACAAAAAGGCTTCTACCCCACCAGCACCAGCCCACTCTTCAACAAGCAAAAAGATGTAATTGTTGTTAAGTTTAGTTGTGTTAAGTTTATTCTTGTTATTTCTAATTTGGTATTGTTTGGATCAGACTAGTCATGTTTAGATGTTTTTGCAAGGTTGTTGTGTGACAACTTGGATTTTTATGTATTTTGAAACCTGTTGGCAGTTATGTGTAAGTCCAAGAAGTACTTTGATGTCAGCTTTTGGGAACTTCTACACCAGTTAATGAATGAATGAAGATGTATTTGTGTTAAGTTTATTGTGTTAAGTCTTGCACCAGTTTTGGTCAAGTATTCGCACCAGTTTTGATTATGTATTTGCACCAGTTATGAATGAACTTCTGTTAAGTATTGCACCAGTTTTACACCAGTTTTGCAACAGTTTGATAGTTTCTTTTTTGCACGCAATATAGGACCAAATGAATGCAGGAACACAAGAATTTCTAGCCAAAACACAATATATTCGTATTCATTCCATTCATAAAAGTGTGGCCATATACATTTCACAAAACCACAAAATTTGGCCAACTTTGAGAACAACCTAAACCATAATATGCTACCTAAAACAGTGATATACAGTGCAATTTAATCTAGTAGAATTAAACTTCATCAAGTACAATACACAAAATGGAACCAACTAGCAAACACCAATGCTAGACCAAACACCACCATCTTCCTAGTTCTTCTTGAATGAGCCTTAGCTTTCTCAAAATCTTTAACCCTCTTCAACAACCCATAGATGACTTTACAAGCTTGCTCGGGATGCCTTGGTTCGTACCAATTGAAGTAATTACATCCGCCTTTAGCCTTCAAAAAATATGCAAGAAACTTTTTAAATCAATTACAGGGAAAAATGAAGTATAAGAGAAAGTAATGAAAAATTCACCAATAATAAAATACACTACCTCATCAGTTGCGCACGAAAAAAACCTCCTTCCTGGATTATTTGGACCCCATGAAACTTTCAATTCGCAAATACGCCCATATCGGCAAAACTCGACTCTTGAATTGTTAGCAATTGTTGAAGCAAGATTATAGTTCAAAGCAAAGGGGAGAGAGAGAGAGAGAGAGAGAGAGAGAGAGAGAGAGAGAGAGAGAGAGAGAGAGTGGAAAAGATTTGTGCAAAAAACGCTTAATTTGACTGGAAAATAAGAATTTTGGAGAAAAAATGGCTATGGAGTAATTAGGGTTGAAGAAGTGAATTGGGAGAGATGATGAAATGGGTCAAATATTTATTTGGTGTGGGATCCATATTATTACCGTTGGGGGATTATTACCGTTGGTGTGGGTCAGCAATATTTAGCTACTTCACGCGTCTGTTTCGATTGAGCTTCACGAGATGTGCCAAGCTAGCCCGACGTGTCCAAGTGGCACAGTATTAGTGGTATTGTAGGGTTCAGATGGTATTATGCTCTATTGGGGGGTCTAAATGGAATAAATGGACAAGTTCCGGGGTCTGTCATGCGTTGAGCCAATATCTTTTTAATCAACTTTCATATCTTAGAACCTTAGGCTTAACTATTACTCCCTCTGTCCCAATTTATGTGGCATCATTTCTTTTTTTATCTGTCTCAAAAATAATGTCACCTTTCTATATTTAGAACAATTTAACTTTACGGAATGATTTACAACCACACATTTATGTAAGACTTGTTTTTTACCACACATTTTAAAAGTCTTTATTTCTTTCTTAAACTCCATACCATATCAAATAGTGCCACATAAATTGAGACGGAGGGACTAAGTTTATCTCAACTTGCAACACACTCAAAAAAAAAAAAAAAAAACGTACAAATTAAATGACCATATAATTTAACTATTTCGGAAGCGAAAATTGAAGTAATTAAGTGAGTCATTTCTAAAAAGTTTTGTTTCTAGGATTTGTGTCCTTCAACATTTGAAGCACTAACCTGGTTATAATTTCAAGATTACAGCAACCTCCAATTCCAAGTGTATATACAAAGAAAGCTCTTTTATGTAAATCAAATACTCCCTCCGTCTCAAAAAAATTGTCTTCTTTTGACTTGACACAAAGTTTAAGAAATAAATGAAGGCTTTTGAAATGTGTGGTCCAAAACAAACCTTAGATATTTGTGTGGCTGTAAATCATCTCATAAAGTTAATTTTTTTTTTAATTATAAAAAAAGAACAATTTTTTTGGGACAAATTAAAAAGAAAAGGAGGGCAATCTTTTTTAGGCTGAGGAAGTATCAAAACAAAAAAGAGGTGGAGACTAACAAGAAATTCCAACAACATTTGGAGGGTATGATGGACATTACAGAAATTGATATTTTCCTAACCAAGATATGGTTAGGTTTTGTGGTCCATTCCATTCTGAAAAGTCGCCAGCTAAGCTATCATAAAACTTGGATTTGGTCTCATGAATGTGGAACTCTGCTAGTTTGTATAAAAATTAATGACGAAAAACACATTTGAATTATTGTTTTTTTTTTATTTCACACTTTAACTATCAGTTGTTTTATTTTTACATGATCTATCATTATTTATGTATTTAAACACATTTTAACTATTAGCTATTTCCTTTTTCTACCAAAACTATCACCATCGTTCATGTAGAAAAAAAGAACAATTGATAATTGAGGTATTTTAATGCATAGATGGTGATAATTCAGGTAGGAAAAGAGGACAGGTGATAGTTGGGTGTGAAACTTGCAAAAAATGATAGTTCATATATGTTTTTATAATTATTTCTTTGTATGATATTGCTAGTTTGTTGTACACTTGTACTTGTACTATGCTTCAGGGGGTCATTTGGTTCATGGGATATCACAAGATTAAATTTGAAACTAAATTTATATTTTGTTTGATTGAAGATAGTATCCCATTATCAAATTTGGTGTAATTTTATTCATCTGCCAGGTGCAATAAATTAGTCCTAAAATTATAATCACAAGACTGTGATCCCAAAAAGAATCCAACAAACAAAGACTTAGTTTAAAACTCAAAACTTAAGTTTGCAAATGCAACTTCTTTTTTTTTTTTTTGGGGGGGGAGGGGGAGAACTTCAAACAAACGTCTCCTAGTTACAATTATCGTTGAGGCTAAAAGAGAAGTAGTTATCATCAATGGTCGTGGGTGTGTGATAAATATTTTTGCATCCTTAATTAAATTACGGTATTAGTCATGGATGAAGTCACCTATGATAGAGGGGGCTACTCACCGCTGCACAAAATTAGATTTTCCAGCGTGAATCCGAATTAGGTGGCTTTCAAAGTGGATATAAAATCAAGTGGGAAAAAACCAAAAATAATAAATTACATACACCGACAAAAAATAATTTTTATAATATGACTGTGATTGTATAGATTATTGCAAATTATTACTGTATTTTTCATATAGTTTTTTTTTTCCTTACCCCTCCTAACTCTTCCTTTTTTGCTCCTTTAGTGACTCGAATCCACAACCTTTTTAGTTAAAAATGAAGGGTGCTTAGCATCCGAGCAATCCCTCTTTTCCATTTTTTTAGATAGTTATAGTTAAGTAAATAAAATTAAGCATAAAGAGAAAAAGAAAAAAAGACGGAGTCCTCCTCCCCAAAGAAAGAACCAAAACTCATCATGAATTTATCATGATGTTCATGTGTAACGGGGACCGGCGTGTTTAGTGGGTCCTCAGAAGTACGTTCCCTTTAATTTCGTCTATCTGTCTTTTTTCTAAACCTTAATTTCCGGGCACTCACAATAATTTTAAAAACACATTTGCAACAATTAATATAACAAAATCAACGACAGATCAGTGAAGCAATGATACATTTATGGGGTTGCATGTTATAGCAGGCATCTTACCGATGGAGTAGTTTTCTTTTATGTACATTTGGAAATAGAAAAGAGTTCAGATTTATGTACAAACGGTGTAAAGAATTACTCGTGTTTATAATATCAGGTCACTTATAAGGTAATTAAAGATAAATTTTTATGATAAATAATAATTGACAACTCGGTAAAATTATAGTTAGTCTATTATCACCGGTTAAACTACATAGATAATATAAAAGAATCTTTACATTATCAGAATACATAGCTTAAATCCAATAAAAAGAAGTCGTTGATATCGATACCAATGGAGTAATGAAAAAGTGGAACATTTCTCGGATCACATTAGTCATTTAAATTAGTTTAAATTCTTAAAATTATACTGTTAGAATTTGACAATAGATCAAACCCGTCAAGGTAGAACAATTGGCGGTCCTTATTTTCTTAACCTTGAAATTGAGTAAATAAAAAAAAATGATAATCATATTATTAGTCAACTTATATATAAACATATATCTGTTTGAGAGTATGAACAATATTTATGGGACTATGATGCACATGAACATGGGCAATAATAGCTAAATATGTAAGATTGTCGCAAATCACAAAGGAATTTAAAAAGGAAATAATTAGATCCAATCTAGCTGATCTATACAGGAAAACATAATACAAAAGCAAAGCAATCTGATTTGTCGGTAACATACCAAACAAGAAATGAGAAATTGACTAAAAATAGTTTCTCATCTCCAAGAACAAGGAAATGAGCTGGTCATCAAATTATTGCTTAAGAGCTAAGCCTTAACCTAATTAGTAGTATAATATAGCAATTTGAAATATTGTTAGCTGTCACATTCGTCCTTGGCCATTTCACTACACAAGGTGCCCATAATGTATTATTTCTACTCATATTGGAGATTTGAAATAAAATAATTATTCATACCCGATATTCAAATCAAATTTATATTAATTTACCTGTTAAGTGATGAATTAAAATGATAATAGACATTAATTATATATTGTTAAGTCATAAAAATACATATGTAATTGTTTTAATATAAATACCTGGCATGAATAGAAATTGTTTTTGTTATTTGTGTGCCTTATGAGTTATGACCCTTATTAGTTATCATGTTTTTTTCTTTTTTTTTTTTTTTTTTTGGAAAAAGTGCAAATATACTCCTCAAATTTGTGATTTAGAGTAGATATACTCCTAGAAAAAAAAGGTGATGCAAATATACCTTTTTCGCTGACATAAATTTTTTAATTAAAATAAAAGTCACTGTAAGGGCATATTTGCACCTTTTCGCAAAGTTCAGGGTATATTTGCACATTCACTCGCATGAATTTTTTTTGCCTTTAATTCAACAATTAATTTGAATTTATTGCTTTGATATTATTTTTTTCCACTCCAATTTTATCAAACATTGTCCAATTAGTCCGTTCATACAATTCCTAATGTTTTGTCCTTTAGATGGAGCTTTTCATACCTAAATTGTCGTGTGCGTTGCGTTTAGAATTCTTTAAAATTTGGAATTTGGTCCATATCTTGCCGGATTAGGCTAGAAAGAATAATAACCAAAGAATTTATTAGCTGTCTTGAATCTTGGTTTTCCCCACCAATTTATGCAAATATTCCCTATTAGATTTGGAAATTTCCACTTATTTTACTTCCAGGGAGAATACATAAAATTTTGTTTTTCTTTTTTTAATTACGATCTTAAATTTTACAGGGACTTATTATCCCCTGAACAATTTTTAAATGATATTAATACCCTCTTCTCAAGAAGAAAAATAAGGAAAACATAAATAAAAAGGAAATGACAAAATAAATAAATAAAATTGACACGCGACACTACAAAATTGATGTGTGACAATTACCTCCTCTTTTGAATGAGGGTTAACTGGGAAAGGGTGTAATGGAAAAATCAGGATAAGTTTAGTGATTTTTATGTATTATCCCTATTTTTATGATCTAAATTTAGGGATGATTGAAGAAACACCCATTTCACTTCGGTAATCTGGTTTACCATTTACATCTCTTTCTGAAAGAGTGGAATGCACGAAAAAACTAATTATGTTAAACGAAATATTTATCAGAATAACCTTAGGTTTCCCCACGATTTTATGCAAATATTCTTTTTTTAATTGGAAATTTTCAACTTTACTTTTATGTTCTTTAAGGATGGTTGAAGAAACACCCACTCCACTTTCTGTAATCTGGTTTAATATTTACATTTCTTTCTGGAAGAGTGGAATGCACGAAAATTAAGTTGAACGCAATTTTTGTTAGACTAATAAAAATATCGTTTAACTGTCAAACGTATTATTATGTATAATTAAAAAACATATACGATCTTAGAGCTTGTTTACTCCGGATTCGGATAATCAATTAAATTTGTAAGCGGGTATAGGATATGTGCTTCGTTCTTGATGTATATTAGATAAAGAAAATAAATGTTTGAGGGCTCCTTAATAAAGCGGCTAATGATGCAAGTTTGCTAAGGATATGAACGTTTATGAACAATATATTGTACTTGATGGAGGGAATGCAATAATAATAATAAGGGGTAGCCTTGGCCGAATCGAATAATGAGAGAGATTGTATATATATGATTCTTCTACTACATGTGTTCTTGGAGAAGTAAGAGGAGCCAACCTCTCCAAAGGAAGGGGATATGCCCTATTTATAGTGGCACTCCCAAGGTTCTCATCCAATATGGACTAATAAAATAATAATAATAATAATAAAAAGGACTGCTCTGCACGGATTTGGTGGGATTAGACTGACGGCGCCGTCTGACACACGCATGGTAGGTAGTTGACCGTGACTAGACGTTACTAGCGCGTGACTCGTCTGCAACGGCCACACGGACAAACGGCCACTCGGGCTAACGGTCATGCGAACCAACGGCCATGAAAGCCCGGGTCCTCGGGCTTGGCCGTTTCAACGATGCAGAAGGCAGATCGGTCGGTGCCCTTGCTCAGCTTCGGCCCTGGCACTGTTTCGGACAAGGGCGAATAGCACCGGACGCATTCTCATTTCCTCCTCCGGTTCCCGTTCCACCGGTTTGACTCACATCCGGTTTTTACCGTATACAGATAGCCCCACACTTCCCGGATCTGCGATCTATCGGAGTAACGGGAAGTGGATAATTCCCGAAAACCGGTGGTTCCGGCAGCTCGTCATTGTCTTCTTATTTTGGCGGGAACGGTTGCGCAATGCATCCCCTTTTATCGGCCACGTGTCCTGCCCCGAATGGCTCGTCTCTGCCAACTACCTTTTTCACATCGTTTCAAGTCATTTCGAATTAATGACGGGACACGTGGCGCCCCTTGATTGGCCGTCCTCGGTAACCGCTCCTCTTCTTTGTCTATATAAAGCCCTTCACCTCCTCATTTTTCCATTTTCACGCTTTTTGCTCTTCTTCAACTCCACCCCACTTTCTGCTCCTTTTCACCTCTACCACACACAATTAACTTCCCATTTGATCTGCTGCTGCTTCATTGATTCATACAGCGTGCAAAAGGACCAATTTTGCTCCCCTTTCTTTTAGTTATTACCAGTCTCTTCATCTTCCTTAAATCCCTCTCTTGGACCTTCCCTCTTTCTCGTTAACTCGATGTCTGAATCCACTTCTCATGATGTTCTACCGGTATCGTCCCCAGGGGCCGAGCCTGCGACTCCAGTTAAATTCGAGCCCACGGCCTCGGATATCATACCGGCTAAATTCAACTTTAACAAGAACCTTGAGGTCGAGAAGCCTTCCTCCGTTTCAGACAGGGGATTTGACGTGAGGCGGTATCCCTCATCTATCACCGAGGAGAGGCTCGACATAGTCCGGGCCGACTGCGGGTGGGACACCCGTCCGGTTCGGGTATTCGCCCCCGGGCTAGATTAATCCGTTACCGACCATCGTGAAGGTTTTTGTATGTTTATACATACCCCTTCACTCTCAAACTTGACCCCCCGGTGGACCCGGTCATTCTCGACATGTGCCGGGTTTACGGCGTTACATTGGCTCAAATCGGCCCAAACGTTTGGAGGGTCGTAGCGTGTCTCCAGATGTTGGCCAACAACGCCGAGGAGGAGTTCACACTGGCCCATCTGGTACGCCTTTACTCCCCGAGGCTGTTCCGGGGTGGTGTAATGAAACTGGCCAAGCGGAGCCGGAACCAATTCTTCTCGAAAATGGATGAAGATCGAGACCGGGGATGGTTGGAGCGATACGTCCGGGTGAAAACCGAGGATATAATTCCAGTCGAGCACATGCCTTTCCCGGAGAAGTGGAATAACAAGCGTAAGCCCGAAGTCTCGAACAATTGCGTTAGTATTGCCTCGTCAAATTTTGATTCTGCTTTCTCATCGTTTCTTTCTTACTTTTGCCAGCCAATGGGCACGTTCCTCCGGTCATCCGGAATCTGAACGATTGGGTCACCGTGCTCCTCACCCAGCATCCCTACGACGACCGGACATGGGCTCACCTGTCTCGTGGCCAATGGTTTGCCCAAAATCACGGTAACCTTCTATTTTTATTCTGCTGCATTCCCCTTTATTCGTTTCATCCTTTGATCTTTGCTAACATCTTGTCTTTTTAGGTTTGCCTAAGGGCTCGGTAGCAACCAGATCGAAGTCGGGGACCGCCCCTCCAGCACCGGCGCCCGAGTTCGACATAGCGGTTCTTCCTGTGTCCTCTCTGAAGCTGCAAAAAGAAAGCGCCCCTCCGAAAAGATGCAGACGCCGAAAAGGAAGAAGGCAAAGAGTGTTGCTCGCCCTTCGAGGGAAGAGACAGAGCCCGACGTCATTGTTCGGAGAGTCGGCTCCGTTCCCACCGTGGCTTCAATACCGGAGGAGGCGGTCTCCATTCCGCCCCTTCCTTCCATCGGCGAAGGTCTCTTGATTCCTGCCCCACGTTCAGGTGCGGAAGAAATACTTTCACCAGCTCCTCTTCGTCGATTGACTTTGTCGACATTTCAGGTGAAACTTCTTCGGAAGACGCTCCTCTGCAAAGAAAGAGGCCCGGGGAAGCGGTTGCCGTTGAAGCCGATAAAGGGGTCGCCCCGGTACCGGAGAGCGAAGCCCCTATGGGCGCTCGTCCCTCTCCCGAGCACGAGCCTGCTACAATTGTGGAGCCCTCGGCCTTTCCCGAAAATATTGAGGCTGCTCCAAGTTCATCCACCCCGGTTTTGCGGGTGGATGACTTTGACGATATGTTCTCGAGCACCCCCCCGCTACCGAAGAAGCAGCGGGCTTTGGTCATCTGCCTATTCCTCGGGCCACAAGGCCGGCTAACCGGATCTTCGATTCAGGGGCCAGGGACAGTTTGGTAAATATCTTCCCAGCCCCGAGCGTGGAGCCAAGGAGAACCAGATCGGCCGTAGTCACCGTACCCGAGGACTACAGCTTTCTGTCGCGCCCGGTGGGCGTAGTGAGCTATTTGCGGCCCCTTGTCTCTGACTCGGACAAGCGCAAAATGACCGGGCTCACTTGGCAGTGCCTCATCAAGGAGGGTATGCATGCAAGCAACCGGGTAAGCCCTTCTGTCATCCTTGTTCAATTTATTTGTGGATTTTGTCCTTACTTACTTCGCCTAAGCCTTCTGATTTGTTTTACCTGTAGAGTGTGGTGCTGGTTAATGAAGCTTTCATCCGCGCCCAACATGAGATAGATGATCTTCGAGGCCACTTGGACGCCCAAGGCCGAGAAACGGAGAAATATCGGCATCTCCTTCCGGAGAAGGAGGAAGAGTTGAATCGGACGGCCGTGTTGGCCAACATTCGTCCCGAGCTCGATGCGGCTAAGGACGAAAACCGTCGTTTGAAGAGTGAGCTGGCCGCTATGACCGACTATAACCGGAGCCTCGAGGCTGAAAAGATCGGCCTTAGCCGGGATAAAGCCCAGTTTTCTTCGAGGCTAGATGAGTTGGAGACCACGGTTTCCCGACTCCGGGGGGAGCTGGACTCGGTGAATTCTGATGCAACAACCCTGACCGAGAGGAATCGGCGGCTCGAGTCCGAGGCCGCTTTGTCCGACAAGCGCAGGAGGGTGTTCGAAGAGCAAGCCGAGGAGCGATCTCGGATGTGCCAAGGCCTAAGAACCGAGCTCGAGGAGGCGTCTAACGCCAACGATGCCCTTAAGGCCGAGCTGGATGCAGCCACTGGTAGGATAAGTGTCCTTGAAGGGGACCGGACTGATTTGGAAGCAAAACTGGCCAAGGCTGAGGCCGACTTGAAAGAAACATGGAGAAGTGTTGAGGCGGCCGAGGCTCATACTGCTATTGTTGCCGAGTATGAGAAGTGGAAGTCTCGGCAGATCACCCTCGAGCAAGCCGAGCATGGTCTCTCGGACCTTCCGGCCCTGATACTCGAGGCCAAGAGGATGGAGGAAGAAGCCAACCGAGCCCTCGGGTCCGAGTCAGACGACTCCGAGCGGACTGATTCCGAGCATTCAACCACCTCTAGTCATGCCTGATAGTATGGGACTTGTGCCTTGCTTTTTGTTTTTGCTTTTTGCCTTTGTAGGACTTTGTTTTTCTTTTCATGTAAGCGACATCCGTTGTATAAATGAAAAGTGCATCTTTCTTGCTTCTTTGTTTGAATGTTTACTTACTGCTTTTGCTATAGCTGTTGATCCGTTCTAGGACCGGTCGACTCATAGTCGTTAATTCATTGTGCCCGCCGGTTTTATCCGAAATTTTAGGGCCGGTGGCTTTATCAAATTTTGGCTTGGATCATAGTGATCTCGTTGCCTTTGTCGAATTTCGACCAAGGTACCCGGCGTAGGGTATGCGAATGAGGCAGCGTCGAGATACGACGGTTACCGACTGGCAAAGTATATTTAACAGAGAGCAGTTTTCCCAACTTTTGATAACTTGTGTTCGCAAAATGTTTGTACACATGAGAATTTTAACTCTTTCTTGCTTAGCCGTAGCAAATGTAAAATGGGACACGATTCATTATAATCGTTTGGTCCTTACATCGGAGGCTATGGGCCGGGCCTTAGTTTTACCGTAGCAAATGTTGAATGGGACACGATTCACTATGATCGTTTGGACCTTACATCGGAGGCTATGGCTGGTGGTCGGGCCTTAGTTTTGTCATAGCAAATGTTGAGCTTCTCCGTTTGTTTTAATCGGCATCATCTTTGGTGTAGCATAGTACTCCCCTAGCAATCATCCGATCTCCGAGGTCGGGTGAGTGCTATTATGTCCCCAATCGGAGGATGCGACACCGGGAGTACGGGTGCTTGCCCCTCATATTCATCAAGTAACATGTTGTACTCATTGCCTCGTTAAAAACCTTGTCGGAAAACCCATTTTGGGACAAAACCGTACTAAGGAAAAGAGTGCAACACGTGTTTTAAGATCTGGGTTCTAATTTTGTCCCACTCTTGCCTTCCTGCAAAAAAGAGAAACGTTAACGAGAGAATACGGGGGGACCATACCTTAGCAGTAGTATCTCTTTAGGTGGGCCACATTCCAGTTATTACGCACACGCTGCCCGTCCACTGACTCCAATTGATACGACCCTTCGCCCGTTATGCCGGTTATCTTGTACGGGCCTTCCCAGTTCGGACCCAGCTTTCCCTCGTTGGGGTTCTTGGTGTGCAAGGTAACTTTTCGAAGTACTAAATCCCCAACTTGGAAATACCGAAAGTTCGCTCTCCGGTTGTAATATCTTTCCATCCTTTGTTTTTGGGCCGCTATGCGGACCGACGCTCTTTCGCGCAATTCGTCCGCGAGGTCGAGCTTCGCGGCCATGGCCTCCCTGTTTGACTCTTTGGTGGTATACCTGAAACGGAGGGTCGGTTCGCCAACCTCCACGGGGATGAGGGCTTCGACTCCGTAAACCAATGAGAACGGGGTTTCTCCCGTGCTCAACTTGGACGTGGTTCGGTAAGCCCACAACACCTCCGAGAGTATCTCCCTCCAATGATGTTTCGATGCTTCAAGTCTCTTCCTCAGATTTTGGATTATTGTTTTGTTCGTTGATTCTGCCTGTCCGTTTGCACACGGGTAATACGGGGTTGACACGATTTTCTTGATCTTCAACCCCTCGAGGAAACTGTTGACCTTGCCACCCACGAACTGGGGGCCATTATCACAGGTTATCTCGGAAGGGACGCCGAAACGGAAGATGATGTGATCCCATATGAAGTCGATGACTTCCTTCTCTCTTATCTTTTCGAAGGCCTATGCTTCAACCCACTTAGAAAAATAGTCAGTCATAAACAAAATGAAACGGGCCTTACCTGGTGCCCGAGGTAACGGACCCACAATGTCCATTCCCCACTTCATGAATGGCCAAGGTGAGTTCACCGAATCCAGCAACTCCCCGGGCTGGTGAATCATCGGAGCATGCTTCTGACACCCGTCACATTTTTGGACAAAACGCTTCGTGTCCTCGTCCATCCGGTTCCAGTAATAACCGGCCCTGACAAGTTTTCGAACCAAAGCTTCTGCACCGGAGTGGTTGCCGCAGGTTCCCTCGTGTACCTCTCTTATCACGTATTCCGTTTCACCGGGGCCCAAACACTTAGCTAGAGGACCGAGGAAAGAGCGTCGATATAGTTGACCGTCCACCAAGCAAAAGCGGGCAGCCTTGGTCTGCAGTGATCGTGACTCCTTCGGGTCATTTGGGAGCTTACCATCACGTAAGTAGTCGATGTAATTATTGCGCCAATCCCAGGTCAATCCCATTGTGTATATTTCGGCGTGCCCGGTTTCTATGGCCGTGTTTGATAAGTGCACCGTTGCCCCGAGGTTGATTTCCTCCCTCTCAACCGAGGATCCCAAGTTTGCTAATGCATCAGATTCGCTGTTTTGCTCCCTCGGTATGTGCTGCATGGTCCATTCTTTAAATTGATGAAGTACCACCTGGGTTTTTTCGAGGTACCGTTGCATCCGTTCGTCCTTTACCTCGAATACGCCGTTCACCTGGTTCACGACCAAATGCGAGTCACACTTTGCCTCGATTGTTTCGGCTCCCATGCTTCGAGCCAATTCCAAACCTGCAATCATAGCCTCATACTCGGCTTCATTGTTAGTCAATCTAGCAGTTCTAACGGACTGTCGGATGACCTCCCCGGCCGGGGTCCTAAGGACAATCCCTAGGCCGGAACCTCTAAGATTCGAGGCCCCGTCAGTATGTAGAGACCAAATGCCCGTGGTCTTTCCCGAGGTCAGCAAAAGTTCCTTCTCGACCTCGGGGACCATGGCCGGGGTAAAGTCTGCCACAAAATCGGCCAAGATTTGGGATTTGATGGTCGTTCGAGGCTTGTACTCGATATCGTAACCGCTAATTTATATAGCCCATTTTGTTAATCTACCGGATAACTCGGGTTTATGCATGATGTTTTTTAAAGGGTAAGTGGTTACTACACATATGGAGTGGCATTGAAAATAAGGTTTGAGCTTTCTGGAAGCGCTCACCAATGCTAATGCCAGTTTTTCCAAATGGGGATAATGGGTCTCTGCATCCCCCAAAGCTCTACTTACATAATAGATACGGAATTGCATATCTGATTCTTCTCGGACCAAAACGCCGCTTACCGCCATTTCGTAGACTGCTAGGTAGAGGAAAAGTGGCTCATCGGTCCTCGGTGTGTGCAGCAACGAGGGGCTGGACAAATACTTCTTCAACTTCTTTAGGGCTTTTTGGCACTCCGGTGTCCAAACGAAGTTGTTCTTCTTTCTGAGCAAAGAGAAGAAACGGTGACTCCTGTCCGAGGACCTCGAAATGAAGCGACTCAGCGCCGCTATCCGCCCGGTGAGCTTCTGTACCCCCTTTATGTTGTTCACGACCTCGATGTCCTCGATGGCCTTGATCTTGTCCGGGTTGATTTCAATTCCCCGGTTTGACACCATGAACCCCAGAAATTTACCAGACCTAACGCCGAAGGCACACTTCTCCGGGTTGAGTTTCATGTTGTATTTGCGGAGTACATCGAAGGTTTCCTGCAAATGCTTTAAATGGTCTTCTGTTTCCAGGGACTTAACAACCATATCGTCAACATAAACTTCCATTGTTTTCCCTATTTGTTCTTCGAACATCCCATTAACTAGGCGTTGGTAAGTTGCACCGGCATTTTTTAATCCGAAAGGCATGACGTTATAACAGTAAGTCCCATAACGGGTGATGAAGGATGTTTTCTCTTGGTCCTCCGGGTGCATCCAGATTTGGTTGTACCCGGAGTAAGCATCGATAAAACATAACATTTCATGCCCGGCCGTCGCATCGATCATTTTGTCGATGTGAGGCAACGAAAATGAATCCTTCGGGCATGCCTTGTTTAAATCCTTATAATCGACACACATTCGAAATTTATTACCTTTTTTGGGCACCACCACCACGTTAGCAAGCCAATCCGGGTATTTCACCTCCCGGATGGAACCTATATTCAAAAGCTTTGTTACCTCATCTTTCACGAAGGCGTGCTTTGGTTCTGACATGGGTCTCCTTTTTTGCTTGACCGGGGGAAATTTCCCGTCCAAGCTGAGTTTGTGTGATGCTATTTCCGGTGATATACCTATCATATCTATATGCGGCCATGCAAAGCAATCGGCGTTAGCTCGAAGAAACTCAATTAATTTACGCCTGAGCTCGGGGGTGAGCCCCGTGCCCAGGTATACCTTTCTGTCCGGTAAGAACTCGAACAAGATGATCTGCTCCAGCTCCTCCACGGTTGACTTGGTCGCGTCCGAGTCATCTGGCATGACAAAAGATCTGGGCATCCCGAAGTCGTCCTCTTCATGCACTGGATCCGGTCCAGTATACTTTAGTTGCTATTGGGGGACCTCCCCTCCGGTTGTACCCTTCTCTTCCTGAGCCGGCTTCTCGGGCCGGGGAGCTGCCTCATCTACTGCGAACATTTCTTTTGCAGCGGGCTACTCGCCCCGGATGGTTTTCACCCCCTCCGGAGTGGGGAATTTCAGGAACTGATGCAGTGTTGAAGGAACTGCCTTCATGCTATGTATCCAAGGTCTGTCCAATAACGCGTTATATTTCATGTCCCCTTCGATCACGTAGAACATTGTTTGCTGAATGGTGCCATCCACGTTCACGGGCAACGAGATCTCTCCCTTCGTGGTTTCACTAGCCATATTGAACCCGCTGAGTACCCGGGCCACCGGTACAATCCTATCGAGCAACCCTAGTTGTTCGACCACTCTCCACCGGATGATGTTGGCCGAGCTACCTGGGTCAACCAAAATGCGCTTAACCTTAGTTTTAAAGACAAGTACAGAAATTACCAGTGCATCGTTGTGTGGCTGAACGATGCCTTCCGCGTCCTCGTCACCGAAGAAAATAGAGCCCCCGGTCGAATGGTCTCGGATGCGTTTTTCACGAATAATTGAGACCTTGGTCCATTTCATTACCGGTCCTCGAGGGACGTCAATACCCCCAACTATCATATTGATTGTATGCTGGTGTTCAACCGGTTCGACCCTTCGATGAGCTTCCCTTTCTTTGTAGTGATTTTTGGCACGCTCGCTCAATAAATCTCGGAGGTGGCCGTTCTTTAACAACCGGGCTACCTCTGCTCTCAACTGGTGGCAATCCTCCGTTTTGTGACCATGGGTACCGTGATATTCACACACCACGCTCGGATCTCGCTGCCCCGGGTCTGACCTTAGTGGTTTCGGCCATCGCACATCCGGGACACGGCCGATGGCCGATACAAGGCCCGAGGTATTGACGTTGAAGTTGTACTCCGAAATCTTCGGTGGACCCTTATTGTTGACGGAACTTCCGGCGTCGCTTCTGAAAGAGAGTCCCCGGCTGTTTGACGGGCGCTCGACCCACTTGCTACCTCGACCGGAGAGGTGGTTTGGGCTTTCCCTTGGCCTTTCCGACCTGGAATTTGGTCTCTCCGAGTGGGAATATGGTCGGAACCTCTCTTTCGACGATTCCGACTTCACTTCATAACCTTTCCTCGATTTCTCGAACCCTCTATCCACTTTTAACTTTACCGGAGAGAGCTCGAACTGATCATCCTCTACCCGAATCTTTGATTCATACCGATTGTGGACATCGGCCCATGTCACGGCCTCGTATTCCAGCAAATTTTCTTTCAATGTGGCCGAGGCAACTGAACTTAGCATGTTGAGCCCTTTTGTGAAAGCTTGTGCGGCCCATTCCTCTGGCACCGGGGGGAGTTCCATCCGTTCCCTTTGGAACCGGGTAACGAACTCCCGTAGCAGCTCATCGTCCCTTTGAGTTATCCGGAAGATATCGGCCTTACGGGCCTGCACCTTTATTGCATCGGCATGTGCCTTTACGAACGAATCGGCGAGCATTTCGAAAGAAGTGATCAAGTGCACGGGTATATGGTCATACCACGTCAACTCTCCCTTCGACAGAGTTTCCCCAAATTTCTTCAGCAATACCGACTCGATCTCATCTTCTTCCATATCATTGCCTTTTATGGCACAAGTATATGAAGTCACGTGCTCGTGCGGGTCCGTGGTGCCGTCATACTTCTGTATGTCGGGCATTTTGAACCTCTTCGGGATCAGTTTCGGGGCCGCACTTGGTGGGAAAGGCCTTTGGATGTACCTTTTCGAATTCGCCCCCTTCAGTAAAGGTGGAGCCCCCGGTATCTGGTCCACCCGAGAATTGTATGTCTCGACCCTCTTTCGGTCGAATCCACCCGTTTCGCCAAGGTTTCGAGCATCTTTAGGACCTCAGTTGAGGAGCCGGCTCCGGAGCCGTCGCTCTCAACCATTCGTGCTTCGTTTCTTCCGGTTTCGACTGTATCCTTTGACTTTACCGGCCCCGCTTCACCCTTTCCGCTCTGCAGTTGGGCAATTGCTAATCCTTGCTCGGCGATTGCCGTCCTCTGCTCCTGCAACATTTCAAAAATTAAATGTAATTTAATGTCGTCGTTTGGTGCGTCCGGTTCTCTCCGGCCCCGATCCCGGGATAACGTAACGGAATGGTGAGTGTTTAGAGGATCAGTGGCCGGTGGGGCGGCGTTCTCTTGATCTACGGAATTTTCCCGGCTGAGTCCTTCCCTTGAATCAACGGGGTTCGGATCAGCGGGGTTCGGCAATGCCCGCAGTTCGCTCCCTTCTTTTTCCGCCACGATCTCGGTATTATTGACATGACCGGATTGTTCGACGTCAGCCATTTGGACCGTTTTCACAGAGATGGGTAGGGACGCTTTTGGTTTTGATGAATATGGTAGAAATCAAGGCCAAAGACCACTATTATCCTAGCCCCACGGTGGGCGCCAAACTGTTTACCCCGGATTCGGATAATCAATTAAATTTGTAAGCGGGTATAGGATATATGCTTCGTTCTTGATGTATATTAGATAAAGAAAATAAATGTTTGAGGGCTCCTTAATAAAGCGGCTAATGATGCAAGTTTGCTAAGGATATGAATGTTTACGAACAATATATTGTACTTGATGGAGGGAATGCAATAATAATAATAAGGGGTAGCCTTGGCCGAATCGAATAATGAGAGAGATTGTATATATATGATTCTTCTACTACATGTGTTCTTGGAGAAGTAAGAGGAGCCAACCTCTCCAAAGGAAGGGGATATGCCCTATTTATAGTGGCACTCCGAAGGTTCTCATCCAATATGGGCTAATAAAATAATAATAATAATAATAAAAAGGACTGCTCTGCACGGATTTGGTGGGATTAGACTGACGGCGTCGTCTGACACACGCATGGTAGGTAGTTGACCGTGACTAGACGTTACTGGCGCGTGACTCGTCTGCAACGGCCACACGGACAAACGACCACTCGGGCTAACGGTCATGCGAACCAACGGCCATGAAAGCCTGGGTCCTCGGGCTTGGCCGTTTCAACGATGCAGAAGGCAGATCGGTCGGTGCCCTTGCTCAGCTTCGGCCCTGGCACTGTTTCGGACAAGGGCGAATAGCACCGGACGCATTCTCATTTCCTCCTCCGGTTCCCATTCCACCGGTTTGACTCACATCCGGTTTTTACCGTATACAGAACTAAAGTAGCATTTGGGAAGTTTTCGTCTAGGGAGAGCATATCGAACAAGCAAATGCTAGATTTTACGCTAAGAGGATTATACATGAAAAAAAGATTATAAAATTTGGAAATCTAATTCAACGTGATATTTAAAGGTCCTCGAATGGAACCTAACATTTGTCAACAACCTTATTTAGCAAGAGATGAATGAATTTGACTTTAAGAAATGTTTTTACACATGGTTCACATCGGAACAGTCAGCCTTGTTAGGTAAGAAATGGACATAAGGAGTACTTTAACCAAAATAATTAAATTTAATCAAAAAAATGTAATCATAAATATGACGACAAAACTTAAGATAGTAATTTTTTAATCCTGCATGTCAACTGTATTACGTGTTTCGTCAAAATGTTATACCGTACAAATTGAGAAAAATAAATAAGATTTATTTTCATATATATATATAAATTATTAAACCTTAAACCTTCTTGATATAATTTTAGTGTAGTGTTATGGCTCATATTTTTTCAGATCGCAAGTCTAAATTTTAAGTTATATCTTATATTTTTCTGAATTCCCTACTAGAATTTCTAACTCTACCAATAACTATCAAGTTACCAAAAAATAAAAAATAACAGGTGGCAGGTTGAGCCTAACATTACCAAAGATCGCGGTGGTCGTTAATTGTTAATGTGAGGGTTGGTAAAATAATCAATTAGAACTTCAAATGTGAACTGTCACTTTTACATTAAGTTACTGACTGACGTCCTAATTTTCTCATGTATTTGTACCAAATTAACATCAAATTCAGTTGACACTCATATGGATGAATCTAGAATTTAGAGTGTTAGGAGAACGAGCAATTTATCTTCTCTCTAAAACACGATCGTCACGGACCTAAAACCTAAATGACTCACTAAAAGAATGCAAAGAAAAGAGTGAGTTTGAATAATTCCAAAGAGAATATATATTCCGATACAAATAATAATAATTATGCCTCAATCTCAACCTAAGTTAAAATTAACTTTATTAATTTCCATGGTCTATACCGCGCTATTTATTCTCGTTTCTATTCAATAAACAACAAGCACAACAACAACAACAATAATAATAATAATAATAATAATAATAATAATAATAATAATAATAACAACAACAATAACAACATCAACAATGAAAAGGGTCAATTTTGTAAAATAATTTGAATTTTCCCTACTTATAACCTGTTTCGCCAAGCTTATAAAAACAGTTTATTTTAAAAAGTATTTTTTTTTGTTTGGCCAATTAATTTAAAAAGTATTTTTGAGCAGCAATTAGTATTTGGCTAAACTTTTAAAAAGTGTTTCTAAGTGTATTTTTTCTCAAAATTACTTTTCAGAAAAGTACTTTTGGGCAAAAGCTATTTTTTTTAGCTTCTGAAAAACTGCTTCTGCTGCTCCCCAAAAGCACTTATTTTCTCTCAAAAGCTTGGCCAAACACCTCACTTTTTTTTAAAATAAGCACTTATTGAAAAAATAAGTATTTTTGGGGGGAAAATAAACTTGGCCAAACAAGCTATTAATGTTGAGAACAGATCTACTCTTGTTGTTATTAAACTGAGCTAGATTTATCCTTAGTGACTAACAATAAACCCTTATCAATCAGGCACCACTATCTTTTTTAAAACTCAAATTCTCCAACAGCCACATTACTATCCGCAATAATAAGTTGTATTCCCTCTGTTTCAATTTATGTGAATTTATTTAATTTGGCATGACATTTAAGAAAGAGTGAAGACTTTTAAAATTTGTGGTTCAAAATAATTATTGAATATTTGTGTGATTGTAAATCATTTCATAAAGTGAATTTGTTTTCAAATTAGAAAAGAGGTCATTCATTTTAGGACGGACTAAAAAGGAAATAGATTCGCATAAATTGAAACAGAGGGAGTATTTGTCTAGCATTAGAGGTACCACAAAAGTGAGGTGAGGTATGAGTACATCCTACCATCTTCAGACTCCACTTATGAGACTACACTACTGAATATGACAAATTGAAAGACTCTAAACAACACTGGAGCTAAATAATAACATACTAATGTATTAAATTTTATTTTAATTAATTGATATCACCTATATATGACTGTCAATCGACAAATTAACATCCATCGCTGAATAACGCACTAATGTATTAAATTTTATTTTAATTAATTGATATCACCTATATATGATTGTCAATCGACATATTAACATTCATCGCGGAAAAATTATATTGTGTTGATAAGTTATACTATCATTTGACATTGAAGCTTGAGTCTAACTCCAGCAGATTCACAAAAGGACTACTCCTAGGAAAACACGGAACTACCACAAGAAGTCCACAACCAAAGACTAACCTAATTAGACCCTACGACCCATCCCGTACCCCAAGTCTGAAATCAAAACCCAACTAATCACGGAATATTATATTATTATCAAATCCCACCACTTTAGACAAATTCTTCAAAAACACACCACTGAACACGTTTAAACATAACGTTTCAAACATTACTCCCTTCGTTACAAAATAATTATCATTTTACTAAAAATTACGTCCATTAAATAATATAATATAAAATTTACTAAACTATCCCTACGTATTAGATGTTTTTTTAAATTGAACAATATTAAAGATAATTATTTTTTTTCATACAAAGCGAATAGTTGAAAACACTTGTCAAGTTTTGTCTTGAGTTTCTAGAATAATATTCGTAGGATTTTTTTTTTTTTGCTAAGGTGATACTTATTTTGAAAACGGAGGGAGTATTTTTATTATATTTGTCTGATTCAAAAAATAAAGAATACTTTTGAATCTTGTGATCGTTAACTAAAGTCATGTAAAAAGTATCAAAATATTTTTTAATTTTGTGATCCTAAATCTATCATATATTCAAGTTTAAATTAATAAATTGTCAAATAATAAACGCGTCATTCTTTCTTAAACGAATTAAAAATTTAGCGTAGACCATAATTATCCATAAAGTTAAATTCGCACCCACGCGCCCATGTCACATCATTACTTACTTTTCTCTCTCCTCCTTGTCTCCACTATATAAACCAACCATTCTCTTCCCTCTCTCATCATCCCACTTTTCAACTCAACTATCACAAGCACGTGTATTACACGCATTCTAATCTCTCACCAAAACTTCATTATTATGGAAAACACAAATAGAAAGAAGAGAGTCCGAGTTAATGTAAACTCAGACGAATCAGAATTCAACTCACCTGAAGTAAAGAAACTCAAAGAAAACCTCTTAGACGATCTCATCAACAACGATTCCGAGTTTCCCGCCACGTGTCACGATTTCGACTCCTTCATGAAAACCTTAGAAGAACAAATCACACCATCGCCGGCGACGGAAGTGGTGGATTTGACGGCGGATTCAGACGAGTCTACGCCGGAGTTAGGTTATCTTCTAGAAGCTTCTGATGATGAGCTTGGCATTCCTCCACGTGTCATGACGACAGTAGAAATAATAAAATCTGATGGTTTGTGCGAGTCAAATGAACTCAGTAATGAGTTATGGGAATTGGATGAGAGAATTCCGAATTATGACTTGTTTGATTTGGGAATTTATAGTTCTAGTGTTTGTGATTACGTGGCAATAGATGGATTATTTGATGATCATTCGGATCTTGGTTTCGGGTCACCTGATTTTCTATGGAGACCCGAGACTTTACCGGCAAACTAGAAAATGTAAATTTAAATCTTTTTTTTTTTTTGTTCTTTTATTTATTACTACTATTATTTAATTTAAAATTTATAAGCAAGGGTTAAGTATACAAATTTGACGACTTGGGTTGATCAGTTCTGGATGTTAAACTTTGAAGCTAAAGAGTAGTTAGAAATATTGTGGAAGATTATGTTAGCCCAATGTTTATGATTGAAGGTTGTACCGGTGGACTTTAGGTTTAATGATGATTAAAAAATTGGTATTGAAGTTTTGAATTTGATTTTAAGCACTTTGAAGTTTTAAATTAGAAGACTCTTAATGGTTACCTAAAGAAACATTTAAATTTGACGCATTTTAGAGCCCGTTTGGATTGGCTTATAAGTTGTTTTCAGCTTTTTTGAGTGTTTGGCTGGTCAGCTTAAAGTCATTTTATGCTTAAAATAAGCTCAAAAAAATAATTGGACCCATTTGACTTAGTTTATCTAAAGCAGCTTATAAGCGGTTTTCAGCTTATAAGCTGCAAACAGCTTTAAGCTGTAAGCCAATCCAAACGGGCTCTTATTCAAATTCATTTTAAATTATAGAGAAAATACATCATTATTTTCTCTTTAAATTTTATCGCACAACTCACTTTAACAATTAAACTTAACATGTAATTATATACTCCTTAAATAACTTATGGGTAAATTAAAATCAGCTTTACTTTACCTAGATGTTGTCACTACGCTCGCTCTTTGATTGATCCACATCATTTAATTATTATTTTTTAAATAAATTCGTCAAAACTAAACTAGAAATGAATTAAATAAACCGTCAACTCCCAAATAATGTGAAAAAGGGTAGTTGGTATTGGTATTTTATTAGCTGCTGCTGTGGTGGGAGCAGCTTGTCCCCGGCCAAACTGTTCCCTGAGTTTCGATAAACACCCAAAACAACCTCATCCCTTTGCTTCCTTTGTCACTGCCAGGCCTCACCGGAGACGCCATTTCCGATGAAACTCAGCCATTAACGACGCCACCAACCCCACTTTTATCCCCACGGTAGGATCTACCAGATCTGAACGGACAATATGACTCCGGTGATTATAGTGGTGGAGCCACATATAGCTCAGGGTGTTCATCCGAACTCTCTCAGCGAAAAAAAATACCGTTTTTATAAGATTAAAATTATCTTTTATGTATATACAGTAGATGTTGAACCTTAAGTTTTTTCGTATTTTTTTTTTTAATATTTTGAACCCCTCGACGGAAATTCTAGCTCCGTCACTGTCGATGAAGTCGTTGCTCCCTCTCTTTTGATGTTTGGCGTGCTCCGACGTCCACCGTTGAAGCCACGCCATGTATATTGACCTTTAAGTCTTTTAAAAAAACCTATAATTGCACATTGCCATTAATAGATCAATTAGAAAGCACATATAGCAACTTCTAATTAGCCAATTCATCAAATTCAAATCAATTTCTAATATTTTCATTATCACAACTCACCAGTCAAAATTATGGGCTTAAAATCCGGTCGAATATTGAGAAGATTACAAGAACTTATCCGACCCCTTTTCCCAATATAACGGTAAAGATTCAATTTTTTCAGAGACATCACTTGAAATATTTGGTTTTGAGCTAAATGGTTGAATTTTGGCTCTGGGTTCTAAAGTTGAAGAAGAAGGTGGAGTTGGGGTTGTGCAGGGGAGAGAAGGAATGGAAGAAAGATGACAAAATGGGCCAATTAAAAAGTGACATGTGTATAATTTGTCTGATTTTAAAATAAAATTTTCTTCTCACTTGATTTTAGGAAGGTTACTGTACTCTCTCTCTCATGTCAGCTCTTAGGGGATATTTAATACCCTATTAACAAGAATAAGGGTATTTAAATGCGAGTAAAAGTTAGTTGCTAAAGTGAGTTGTGCGATCATGTTTATAGGGAAAATAAGTGTTTTCTCTAAATTATATAGGGTCTTATTTACTTCTAATTATTTGATCATTCGGGTCATGGTTTCGGGTTGGCTGATTTTTTATGGAGACCCGAGATATTACCGGCGAATTAGAACTATGGAAGATCCTATTTTTCAGTTTACCTATGGCTTCTAGGGAAAGAAAATGTGAATCTCTTTATTTATTTATTTATTCATTCATTTATCATTATTAATTTAACAGTTAAAAGCAAGCACACAGTATACAAATATGATATACTGGACATATCAGTTCTGGATATTAAATCTAGAAGAAAATATTGTGGAAGATTATGTTAGCCTAATGTTTATGATTGAAGGTTGTACCTTGAGTCTTGGGGGACTGCAGGCTGAATGGTTATTGCAAAAATTATGGTATTGAAGTTTTGGATGTGAGTTCAACAATTGCAGTTTTGAATTGGAAAAAGTCTTAATTCATTTTCGAAAATAAATTGCAAAAAGAGCAAAAATGCAGTTTTGAGAATTTTGGAAGAGTATTTGGACAGGAGTTTGACTCTAAGGGGTCATTTGGTAGGTAGTCAAAATTATCCCGGGATTATAATTCCAGGATTAATTTATTCCATCTCTTGGTATAAAATAATACCAGGATAAGTAGGATAAGAAAAGATATTGGGATGCATTTTATACCTTGTTTGGTACAAGGTATGATAAATTTATACCTTCTACTAAACATGGTACAAAATATTAGTACTGGGATATCCCAGCTTATACCATGCATCAAACGACCCCTAAGGGTGTGTTCGGTATGGAGGAAAACATTTCAAAAAATGTTTTTCAATTTTCTCATGATCTTTTGGTCAAAAATTTTGAAAAATATTTTCTTTAGGAAAACAAGTTCCTTAAAAATGGAGAAAATGACTTCCCTAATAAAAGTAGGAAAAACAAGTCCATAAGTACATTCCACCAACCACCCAACCACCAAACCTCAACCACTCCCAACACCCCACCTCCACCCCCACCCCCTCCCTAAAAAAAATATTAATTTTGTTTTGAAAACAAAGTTTTGAGTTTTTTTGTTTTTGTTTTTTGCACCACCCACCCCCACCCATAGGCGGAGCCACCCTAGGCGAAGGGTAGTCAGGTGCACACCCTTCACCGGAAAATTACGCAGTGTACATAGGTTAAATGTTAGCGATTATAAGTATATATTTAATTTTGCACACTCTTAACACAAGTGAGAACAAAATTTGCACACCCTTCTCCAAATTTCTGGCTTTACCACTGCCCCCACCCCCAACTACCAAACCCCAACCACTTCTGCAACCATACACCACCCCACCCCCCAACCACTTCCACAAACCATGCACCACCCCATCCTCCAACCACTCCTGCAACCCATGCACCACTACCCCCACGCCACACCCTACCCCCACCGCCTCACCCAAAAAAAAAAAAACCTTTTGGGTTTCTACACCACCACATCCCCCCACCACCCCTCACTCAACCCACTCCGCCACCCCAAATAACACTCTATGGCGTTTTGGGTAAAGTATTTACCCGAAATGGCCATAGTTTTTTTTTTTTACGTAGAAGTGTGTATAAACAACTCTTATACGTTATTATACATTTTTATACAAGGTTTATACATTGTCCACAATAGGTGTATAAAGTTGTACATTGTTGTATAATGTTGTATATACAAGCTGCGGCCATAATTTGTTGGGTCATAGGTTTGTAATTTAAAAATATGGTTACGCAAATGTAATTTTGTGTGCTAAATTGTACATTACTGAAATTCCCCCATTTTTTTCTCTTTCTTAAAAAAAGTTTTACAATTTTCTTTTTTTATTTTTTCCACCCCACGACCTCTCCCCTCCCGACACCTCATCACCCCCTCCAAAAAAAATAATTTTTTTTTAAATTTTTGAAAAGTTTTCTTTTTTGATTCTCTACACCCACCCCCCGCACGCACCCCCTACCCCTCCCGAATTTTCTACTTCCTATTTAATTTATCTTTATTAAAAAATTATAAAAATTGAAAGTTTGCGTGGTTATCGGAGGGGGTGGGTGGGTGGTGTAAAAATCCGAAAAAGTAACTTTTAAAATATTTTTTAAGAAATTTTTTTTGGTCGGGGGAGGCCGGGGGGGGGGGGGGGGGGTGTTGTGGTGGTGTAGAAAATCAAGAAAGGAAAATTTAAAACTTCAAAAAAACAATTGAGGGGGTGGGGTCATGTGTGTGGTATGGGTCCACGCGGATTAAAAACTTCAAAAAAAAAAAAAAAAATGGGGGTGGGGGGTAAGTGGTTGTGGGGTTGCTGTGGTATGGGTCCACGAAGGGGGTAAGGGGATGCAGTGGTTTAGAAAATTCAGAAAAAAAATAAAAACTTTAAAAGAAAAAAAATTGGGGGTGGGGGGTTGGGGTGTTATGGGGTGGTGGGGTGGAGTTGTGGAGCTTGGGTGGGTATTTTTCTGAAAATGTTTTCTACCAACCAAACGAACATGAGAAAATAAGTAAGAAATTCACTTATTTTCCGCTACCCAAACGAACAAGAGAAAATAAATAGAAATTCACTTATTTTCTAAGAACATATTTTTCAAAAAAAACATTTTCCTCCATACCGAACACACCCTAAAAGACAACATGAGAATTTGAAAACCCATGTGTATCGATAGAGTTTTGGTACAATAATTTTGAGAAGAGAGCATTAGAAAGAAACGAAGAGAGAGAACTCTCTATTGTGAATTTTACTTGTCGTCCTTACTAAAATATTACAGATGATCCAAAATAGTTATTACTTTAGGAAATTAAAATATAAATAATTATTAATTTTCACCTTATGTGATAAATAATTAATTATATCTTGATTTTACTTGTCGTCCTTACTAAAATATTACAGATGATCCAAAATAGTTATTACTTTAGGAAATTAAAATATAAATAATTATTAATTTTCACCTTATGTGATAAATAATTAATTATATCTTGATTTCCTAAATAACTACTTCTTCCGTCTCATAATAAGTGTCACCTTAGCAAAAAAAAAAAAAAAAAACCCTAATAAGTATCACCTTAGGAAATCAAAATATAAATTGACTAGTTTTTTCAAACTCTGTCCCTAGACAAAAACTTACAAGTTAATGTAACATCTAAATGATTGGAAAAGCCACATAATAACTTGATATTGTTGGATTCCAATTGTCAAAAGATTATTGCTTGTGCATGTTCTACTCAATAGGAAAAGTATTTTTTTTTTTGTTATATAGGGATAATTTAGTAAACTTCACATTCTATTATTAGTTTTTAATATGCGTGTTTTTTCCTAAGGTGATACATATTATGGAACGATGGAAGTACATATAAAGTCAAAGTGTATAGACAACATATACTTCAGTCATATCTGGTATCCCTATTTAAATAGCTTCGTTGAAGATTGATTCCAACATTGTCTTGATACTCCATTAGCAAATTGGTCCGCGATAACATTAGCTTACCGATATAATAATGTCGAATTTTGATATGACATTGGGTTGAAAATTTTGATATGACATTGGGCCTTCAACTTTCTGATTTTTTTCCTCAAACTTTCTTGGGATGTAATAGACCCTCAAATTGAGGAGTGTTTAAACTTTAAATCAAATTAATGGAGGTAGGACATGCGTTCTCCTATAAATATCTTTCGCTCAGTCATAATTAATCAATATATATATTTTTACTTGATTAAAATATTTAACTATATTAATTGATAAGATTTGATTAACTCTAGTTTATGCTAAAATTTACAAATAGCTACTTTTCAACCTGTTTCAGTATAATTGAAAAATAGTTACTATTATGGAGTTTTAAATTTCATGTGCAATTGCAGGATATTATCATTAAGTTTCACTTGTAAAACTTGTGAGTTGTATTAAGTGATATGCGATTATGAATCACTTCCAAGACAAAGTGATTAGGTCGTGTGCAGAGGCGGACCCACGAGATAAGGACATTCAAACAAACATATAAATGAATTTTTGCTTGAATTTGAGTTATGTGCGAGCTTGGAGAAGTTTGCTTCTCCAAAACTGAATGAAAATATATAGAGCAAAACAAAATTTCAACGAGATCATACTTATCATAATACAAAAATAAACAAATATTGAATAGTACTGAAAGAAGATACAGAAAGAGTTACAAATACGATTGTTTTTGAATTTTCGCTTCAACGCCGCTAGAATTTGTGGATAGAAGAATTGGTTGTGGAAGAAAGATTATGGGACATTATATTCGCAAAAGAATGTAAACTGAAACTGTTTTTGGGGGATTCTATACGCAAAAGTTTTTTTTTTTTTTTTTACTCAGGTGGAATTTTGCAAAACTCTGCCTTAAGGCCTAACTTTTGCCCGAATAGGCCTAATTTTGCTACGAAACTCTGCCTTGCTGTTTTTTTTTTTACTGAACAGGGTTCGAACCCCGAACCTCGGGGAAAATTAAAGACCAACAATTTGAGGGACAAAAATTAAAGACCAGTGCCTTTGAAGGATGATTTGCGCAAAAAAATGGTTATTTTCTTAATTAAAGATTCAGTGGGTTGGGCCCTTCTCAATTATTGCCATAACAACTCCTCTTACCTGTTAAATGATGTTTGAAGCAGTGGAGGTTATACATTGACAATTCTAGGGAAGTTGATGAGGGGAAAAGAAAAAGGAAATTCCCTTTGATCCAAATATTTAAACTTAGTTATGAAGAAGAAATCTTTATTAATATGTAGATAGCAATCACGTTAATGCTCTGAGACTATTGTTTAATTTCAAGTATGTCAAAGAAAATGAGCTGAAATATATATCTTTTAAGAGGACAGTGTATATGAGAATAACAAGAACTTGGTCATTCAGTTTTTTAATGTTTTGGAATAATGTTACATTGTTAATGTTTGGCCTTCCATATGATGGTAAATTAGGATTGCCTTGCCAAAAAAGACATGTTTGGGATAGGATTTGAGCATGTGAAACAGGTTTTTGAATCTGGGCATCTTTCCTCTCGTAATTGACCACTAAAATATTTTAACCGAAGATTCTTTTTACAATAAAACTCAAAAGTTTGGCAGCAAGTGACCAACCCCTATTTACTCTAAATTGGAGGAATAATTTGGAAAAACTACGACCATCATCTCACCTAGAGTTCATCTCTGAAAATCATCAAATTTCACCACTACATCCACAAAATATCTATGAATTCATAAGTGGCAAAATCTCATCAATACTCTAACATTGAAATCATAATTGAACTCAGATCTGAAACTTTTTAATATCTTTTTTGAGACAATATGGTTGGGATTCGTCGTAAACACCTAGATTAAGCTATATACAAAGTTTGAGGAAGATCGGAGGTGATTCAAATTGGTTTGGAGTAAAAAATAATACTTGAAATCAACTTAGGAAAACTCATCGTGATGGTATACATCAGATATGCATATCGTGTATAATACACTAATATACATGATACACAAGAGATAACACAAAAGACATAAAAAATTATACACTGATATACATAGGCTATAAATTGATATACACGGAATATATATATACAAGGAAGATGGAGTCGTCCACATTGAAAATCGAATCAAACGTGCCTCAAGTCACCTCTAAACACCTTTGAAATTGATATGTAAGTTTCTTAAAATGTCTTTAACAAAATCTGATGTCACCCAATCAAAACAAATTACAATTGCACGGGATTAAAAAATTTCTGACCAAACTTCAATGGTCTTTACCCAATCAGAAGCACTGATTTAGTGTGATTATTGGGTCGTCTTCTGACATCAAAACAAATGAATGGTGTAATATGCCATCAATTACTGGAAGCTTCAATATGACTTCAAATATGCTCTTATTTACCGCGTTGTTTGTCTATCCAACATTTTAAAACATGGCTGGTAAATTGTAGTATCATTTTTGTTTTTAGGAGAATTTGGGTACAGATTCAGAACACTGGAGGTACTAATATGCCATAAAGATGATGAGAAATTAATAGTGAATATAGGCTACCAATTCTTTTAATTGAAAATAATATCGGCCATTATGTCAATAACAAAAAATTGAGCAATTTTATGTCATTTGATGAGCATGGTCGACATACAGCTAGTACTCCGTCCATCCAAATTAATGTGATATACATTAGGCATACTTTCTTATTTAGAAATAACTTAACTTTAAGTTTCTCGTTACCTATAGTGAGATAACTATAGCTACACAAATTATCGCTCGTTTTGGTTTAAAAAACTTAAATATATTGGGTTTAGTCAAATATCCTATCGCATAAAATAGGACAAAGGAAAGGGAAGTGTTAGCTCAAGTGTTTATCCCGCTTTAATTCATTTACCCACCAAAGAGTAAGGGCAAATCTCCTATTTTGTTTCATATTTTACTAGTGAATATGTCCGCGCTTCGCGGTTGAAAAATAAAATTGTTATTAAATAATCTATCTAACGGAGTAACTTAAAAAAAAAAACTTACTTTCAATAAGACTTCTTAATACACAAAGTGCTGAATAATACCTTTTTTTTTCCTAGACTGATCAGTAAACAAATAAGAAGTCCAATAAAAAAAAATTACAATCTATAAACTCATGGTCTTGAGATTGCACATGTAAAAGTACAACTTCTTAACAATCGAAAATACAAATAAAAAAACTACCTTAATTCTTATACAGAAGATCGAGTTATATATAACCTTTTAACTCTTTCCCTTTCATAAACAAACAAAGTGGCAAATGATATTGAGAAAAATAGAAGATCATGCAAATAAAGATTCAAAAATATTTATACTTAGCAGTTGAGCTCGGGTATTCCCTAGCAAAGCGAAGATAACTTTATTTGTAAGCCAATTGTATCTATATATTAAAATGTAAAATTTTAAGTACATAAAAATGAATAAGTGGATAATGGAAAATATAACCTTATAGAATGCTATAAAAAAAAAAGTGGATAATGGCAAATATAATCATATACCTAACTATATCACAAAAAAAAAAAAAAAGCTATTATTAAGAGAAATATATTTAATTTAAACTTCGAAAAGTAGTTAGTTTAGCAAGCTATATTTTATACGAGTGTGTCCATACTCAGCCTTTTTTTTGCTCATTATTCTTGACCCTTGAACATCTTATCATTACAGAACACACAAACACATAAGAAACAATATATAACGCACTTAAAAGGTCACAAAAGCTTAGGAAAGTAGTATCAAATGTGCCGTAATTTCACGTCACATCGCTAAACTATCTAACAAAAATTTAAATTTAGATAAAAGGAGACTCCTCATGAAATTAAAAACATTCCTCCATTATCTAGCAAATCAGCAATAACATCAGCAATAAAGCAATATTCAATGCTAAAACTTATCCGCATAATGTGTTTTTTATCAAATCAATACAACTTACCATGAGCAAGTGATTTAATGAAGTAAAAGTACATGTTAATAAAAGAACTCTATATTCAAACACGTGACGTACAAATATTGACTTAAAGCAAGCACTGAATACGAGCAAAGTTTGACCTCAATAACAAGCAGCATGGTCTAAAGCAAATTCAATATAGTCCAACAGTATGGAGGCACAATTAATCATATTACAAAATATATCTTTCTACAACAACATTATAACGAATGCATATTGTTAATGGACCAGCTGAGATGCCTAGAGATCAAGCAGTATTGCTTTAGAAAATGAAAACTCCAAGCAAGCTAATTCTTTTATTCACACATATTCAGTTCCTTTTCCTCGTGCTTATGTTACTCCCTCCCTCACAAAATAATAGCACATTTCGCGTTTTGAGAGTCAATTTAACTAATTTTGAAGTTAAATTGAATTAGATTAATATAATATTTTAAAATAAAATTAAAATATTCACAAACTACACAAAATTGCTAAGTTGAAATTCTACTCATATCAATATGGTGAAAAATAGATCTTAAAATGTTGGGCAAAAAATTCAAGTACTTTGACTCTCGAGAAGCAAAATGTGACAATTATATTTTGCGATGGAGAGAACTATAATAGCAGATAGGCTAGGGACTTCTTTTATAAAAATATTTCGTCTACTGTGTGAAATAATTTGACTAGATTTGATAATGAAAGTATTCTCAGTGATACTCAAGTGAACACTTACGCGATGCCTTTTAATTAGCCTAATACATTATTATCCTTCCTTTTGCACAAAAAAAAAAAATCGTGGAGAAAGAAAACACTCGCATAGAGGATCTTCTTTATGCTGGCCAATTTCAATTCCCTGCCTTTGTACTCTATATATTTTTCAAAAGAAAAAAAAATGAGCGTAAAAGAAGAGTAAAACAAGAAACCAAAAACAAAAACCAACACAAACAAAGTCGGCAAAACTGGTTAAAGTAAAAGATAAACATGTAGAAAGACATATTATCAAGTGTTTGTCAAACTATAATTGAGCATTGATCATTATATAAGTAGTCATTTTCTTCACTAAGTCAAGCCAACAACATTACTTTTCTTTAAATAAACAATAGTTCTCTCTAAGGTTTTCCTCTTTTTTTTTTTTTTTTTTTTTCTTTGAACTCCAGAAAATGGAAATCAAAAACCACCTCTCCCAAGTTCCCCCATTAAGTTAGAAAGAATTAGTTCCATTAAACCTTCTGCCGTCTCTGATGAACTTGTCCTTGCTATGGTTTGATTCTTTTTTACTTCTTTTCTTTTTTCACTTTGTAATTTCTTTCTTACATTCTTTTAGGTTGATTTCATCGATGGTCACTTAATTTTTATGTTATTGCATAAAGATCACTAAATTAGTTCACTAAAAATAAATTATTCAATTTTATCGAAATACAACGAAAGTCACTAAACTATTTTTTGTACAAAAAAGTGAGTCAGCTTTGCTTAAAGATTATAAAAGTTATTTTGAAGAAATAAAAGAAACATTTTATGTGTTACTTAGGAAAAGTTTAATAAATATTTTATTAGAAATAAATTTACTTATTAACTTTATATTATACTTGATCAAAATTGATTGATTTTTACGTCACGAAATATAGCTTACTGGTGCAATAGATGAAAGTTAAGTGACCCTATCTATGAAATCAACTTCATTCTTTAGTTATTTTGGCTTATTGGTAAATTGAATACTAATGGCTGTCCTTTTTAGTTCATTTCAGGAAGCAGCATTGAGGTTCTTAATCTGATTTCTTGAGAAAAATCATGAAGATGCACAGCCCGAGTGTTTAAGTTCCACCCCCCTACCCCTGTCCTCAATCACACACAAAAAAAGAAAAAAAAACAGACAATAAGAAAGTTTTAAAAAAATCAAAAAAGAAATTTTTTCAAAACTTTTTTAAAAAAATTAATTTTTTTGGGAGGGGGTGGTGGGGTGGGGAATCGTAGCAAACCAAAATAAAAATAAACTTTTTAAAACTTTTTTTTTTTTAAATGGATGGGATGGTGGGGGTGGGTGATGTAAAAAATGAAACCAAAAAACCTTTTTTTTAGGGGGTGGGAGTGGAGGGGTGGTGAGAGTTGTTGGGGTTTGGTGGTTGGTGAAATGTCTATTGTGGACTTGTTTTCCCTACTTTGATTAGAGAAGTCATTTTTCCCATTTTTAAGGAACTTGTTTTCCTAAAAAAAACATTTTTCAAAATTTTTGACCAAACGAACATGAGAAAATTAGAAAACATTTTTCAGTAAGTTTTTTCCTTCATACCGGACACACTCAAAGTGAAAAATACCGAACACGATCGATCGCCCATCGATGATGCATTTCTGGCTTTCATGGGCATCCAGCTCCATCATTGGGAGCGTAGGTTGGAGAAGTTAGCGAAGGTTGGTCATGCGACTCCCATCGGGATTTACATGCAGTGGTACCAGCAGATCACATGCCGCTTGATTGGCAACTCTGCTTTACGTTCCCCGGATGATCTAGGATATGCAGCACTCGTGGGGCAGTATGAGGCATTGGTAACTTTATCGCACTTGGATTGATTTAATAATATTAATTATTACTTTAAAAAAAAAAACTATTCATTACTGTTGAAAACAAATGTAGCTGGTGACCGTACAACGAGTGTGCCTATTGGCCGTACAGCGAGTGTGCCTATTGGCTGGAGAAGTTGTACGGATAGCCGAGGACTGTATCCTATGGGCAGGATAGGCTAGGCGTATGCATGATCGTGTTCCATAGGGTTAGTGAGGTGGATGGGGAGTACAGCGAGGCAGAAGAGGTGTTGATAGAGGAGGTGGTGGCAGAAGGGATGGTGATAGAGAACGTCGTGGAAGAGGATACCATCTGGTAGATGAGCCTAATGAGGCTGCTCCCGTTCGAGCCCAGCCGCAGCTCAGCTCGCCCGTTGACTTCATCCCAACCGTCGACACCTCCGTTTACACCGGCGCATCTATTTGTGGATATACCTAAGTCTTCATCTCAGCAGAGCCAGAATGCGTACCTCGGGGTACGTGATGACATGGATTGGACTGATTTTCATGCATCAGTAGGTGAGAAGCGACCAGTGAGAAATCTAAAGGGTCCCTGGGAGCTGACTTACGAGGGAACACCGAGGTTTATCGATTTCGCACAATTTCTTATCCCGATTAGTATTTAAATTTAAAACATTAAAGTATCTATTTCAAATATATGTGGTACTTACTATTTCATAATATTTCATATTTTAGGATTCGCCGACATCAGGAATACTAGAGCCACCCACTCAGGTGTCTTCTTATGATCCTGCCGAGCCACATGTAAGATTTTTAGTAAAACTTAATTTTATTCAATATAAATTAAATATTACTTTAACTTTTTTAACATTTATTTGGACCTCGGACAAGCCAACTCTCCAGCTCCAGTCGTACAGGATCCCGTTCACAAGACTGCTTCAGATCCTACACCAGATCCCTCTCAGGAGACCGCTCAGGAGCCCGTCGGCACATTTATCAAAAGTTAATGTATTCAATATAAATTAAAATAAGTACTAATTTTTATATGTTTTTTTAGGTTCATCCTTCGACGCTTGTGGACTTGTCTCCTGATGAGGATGATGAGGAGGTTGACCGTACTGATCCCGGTAGATTGGCTCCGATCGTAGAAGTCGGCCACAAACGCGCTATGATTCGGACTTCGACGAAGGGGAAGGGTTGGGGAAAAAGAGTGGCGGATGATCATGGCTTAGAGCACCCTGCTATTAAGAGAAAGAAAGGGGGATGGGGATGATGGCGAGAGTGATGGGGATAGACTTAGGCCTCGGGGTATTCTAAAGTCTACTACATGTGGAACCCATTCTAAATTTGTATAGTTTATGTAGATAGTGTATCTTTTGTGTATATATTTCTTAATGATAAATATTATCTTTAGTGTTTATTATCTTTTATTACCAACTCGTGTGAAATCCTAAATTAATAATAATTTGAAAAATCGACTAAAAAGTAACATGCTTAAATCTAAACCCTAAAAAATATAACACTTAAACCTAATGATAACAAGTTTCCAAAAATATAACACTTACTTCAGGCACTTTACAACCTCTAAAACGACGATCCGAACTATTAGGTATCCTTGATGTATTGAATCTACATTATTGTTCGCACAAAAAACATCGGGCTCTATGTAAAATATTGGCGTTCCGGGGTCTTTAGACATGACTAATCTTTGGCTAAAGTATGAAAATAGGGAGAAAATATAGAGTGAAAATATGTCCAAGTGTTGGAAATTCTATAACCTTCTTCAATGCTGAAAATTCCTATGTTAAAGAAGGCCCTTTGACGCAGGAATTTCCTGTGTTAAAGGAGTTAATCGTAACGGCACGGTTAAATCCTTTAACGCAGGAAATTCCTGAGTTAAAGGTAGTTTGGTAAATCTTTTTTTCTAGGGGTATTTTGGTTCTTTTTTTTTTTTTTTTTGGTCCTCAATGGTGATTAGAAAACATATGGTATTCAATTTTTGAATATGAATATGAATTCAAGCAATTGAAATTAGTCCCTTCCTAATTTTTTAATTTAAAAAATAATAGGTTATAAGAATTGTTACTCGGATTTTATTTATTTATTTATTTATTTATTTATTTATTTATTAGTATTGTTGTTAATTTAACAATTAAAAGCAAGAACAAAGTATACAAATATGATGAACTGGGTGTTGGGGTGGAAATAGTATGGTGTCATGCGGAAGCTAATTATCGCAAACCTTGTACGACGATAAATCAGACAACAAAGAGAATATACTAAAAAGACATAATATTATAATATGGTTTGGTCAAGTGACCTACATGTTGATTAAATAATATAAACTTAGAAATATGAGAGAATAATCTCTCCCTAAACATGACTCTTTAATTAATGATTACATTGTGGATGATACTGTGTTACGTTGTATGAGAGAGATTCTTTAATTTATAGAGGTCGAAAACCTTTTTCTGCAAGAAAGAGGTTACCCAAATATGAAATATTAAAATTTTCCTTTTGGAAAAAGTAAAATCAAATATGGTAAACTCTTTGTCCTTCCGTCAAGAAAAAAGTAAAATCCAAAAATGGTAAGAAAATCAAGGCAAAACCTTAACGTTTGGCATATCAGTTTTGGGTATTAAATTTTGAAGAAAATATTGTGGAATATTATGTTTACCTAATGTTTATGATTGAAGACCGTACCTTAGTCTTGGAGGACTTCAGGCTTAATGGTGATCGAAAAACATATGGTATTGAAGTTTTGAATCTGAGTACAATCATTGCAGTTTTGAATTAGAAAGTCTTAATTCATTTTCGAAAATAAATTGCACAAAAGAGAAAAAATGCAATTTTGAGAATTTTGGAAGAGTACTTGGACAGTTGAAAACCCATGTGTATTGATTGAGTTTTGGTACAGTAATTTTGAGAAGAAAGCACTAGAAAGAAACAAAAAGAAAAAACTTCCTATGTTTGGCAAAATTAATTACTCATTCTGGTTGATTTTACTTGTCGTCCTTACTAAAAATAGATGATTCAAAATGATTGTCATTTTAGAAAATCAAGATATAATTTATTATATTAGTTTCCACATTTATGTGACACAATAATTTATATCTTGATTTTTTTTAAATGACAGCATATAAAGCTGAAGTGTATAGACAATATATACTTCAATCATATCTGATTTCCCTGTTTACATAGCTTTGTGGAAGATTGATTCTTCCATTGTCTTGACTCTTGATACTCCAATTAGCAAATTGGTCCGCGATAACATTAGCTTTGCCCATATAATAATGTCGAATTTTGGTATGACATCGGCCCTTCAACTTAGAGTTTCCTTTTGGTGAAAGTTCACGCATGTCCTCTCAAACAAAAAAAATTACCCGCTCATACCTTCATTACTTCCGTACCTCTATAAAAATTAAAAATATTTATCCGAGATGCCCTCCAGTTATTATACCAACATGGTATATAAATATACTGAAATAGTATCATGGAAGATGCTTTCAGTCCTTCTCTTAGTCCTCTATGATGCCATCATGATATATAAATTTACTGAGATGGTATCATGGAAGATGTTCCTTCTCTTAGTCCTCCATGATACCATATTGGTATATAATTATACCGAGACGGTATTATGAATGATCATGTTTATTTATTAAAAACGACATACTTTTCTCGAAAAAAACCTCTATGGTACCATCGTCTTATATACATATACCGTGATGGTATCATAAAGGACTTTGCAGTCCTTCAATGAGACCCTCCTCGGGACCATGGTACAATAATGGTATATAAATATATTGAGATGGTATCATGGAGGACTGTTTCAGTCCTTTTCTTAGTCCTCCATGATACCATCGTGACATATAAATATACTGCGATGGTATCATAGAGGAATGGGTTTGGTCGAGGAATATGTCGGGTAAATATTTCCAGCCGATGGGGGTAAAAATGAAAATAGTTTGGAAGGGGGTATGGACGGGTAAATATTTTATATTTTAGGGGTATTTAGTGATGTTTTCCCTTTCTTTTTTTCGTTTTTTCCCTTAACTTTCTTGGGATGTAATAGACCCATAAATAGAGGACTGTTTAAACTTCAAATCAAATTAATAGATCTAGGACGTGTGTTCTCCTATAAATATCTTTCGCTTAATCATAATTAATCAATATATACACACACTTAATAAAAATATTTAACTATATTAATTAATAATATTTGATTAACTTAGAGTTTGTGCTAAAATTCAAAAATAGCCATTTTTCAACCTGTTGCAGTATAAATGAAAAATAGTTATTGTTATGAAGTTTTAAATAGTATAAATGAAAAATAGTTATTGTTCTAGAGTTTTAAATTTCATGTGCGATTCTAGGACACTATTATTGAGTTTCACTTGTAAAATTTGTGAGTTATATTAAGCGACATGTCATTTTGAATCACTTCCAAGGCAAAATGATTTGGTCGTGCGCAAAAAGGTATAGTAATTGTGAATTGTATTTATAACTTTATAATTGTATGATTTTACACCTATTGATTGTAATCAGGTACATATTACTAGGATGTCATTGAAAATCTGATATTTATCAAATATTTGTTTTTGTTGTAGCTAGTCACTTGTGTGTATTGCCGATCTTTGTGAATGGCATTTCAAGTCTTCAAGCTTGAATGGTTCGGAAATGTTCAAGGTTAGGAGTTTCAACGACAAACACACATGTTCGTTGATGGATAAGGCATATACAAAGCGTCAAGCAATTGTGGTGTGGTTGGGGGTATAGTAATAGACAAGTTTTCAGATTCAGAGACAAATTACACACTAAAGGACATTCGAACAGACATAAAAAGGAATTTTGGCTTGAATCTGAGTTACATGCAAACTTGGAGAAGTCTGCTTCTCTAAAACTGAATGAAATATATAGAGCAAATCAAAATTTCATCGAGATCATACTGATCATAATACAAAAATAAACAAATATTAAATATTCCTGAAAGAAGATACGTAAGTTTTACAAACACGATGGATTTTGAATTTTCACTTCAATTCAATGCCGCTGGAGTTCGTGGATAGAATAATTGGTCATGGAAGGGAGATCATGGGGCATTATATTCGCAAAAGAATGTAAACTGAAACGGTTTTTGGGGGATTCTATACGCAAAAGAATGTAAAAGGACATGTCCCTTATAATAATGCATTATTAGGGGGTATTATATTTAAGGTATACTTGTATCCTACAGGGATTTACGATATTTTGTATGATTTGGTAATCAAACAACCCGTACTTTATGTAAAATTGATGTTTCTGGTACTATAGCTAAAGCTGAAAAGTGACCAGTGGATGCATTTCTACGAGTTTATGTTTGTAATATTTTGCTACATTTGGCTGCCTTTTTTATTTAATTTTTCTTTTATCTTTCTTGTAGAAAAGAAATTCTCCAAGAATGAACTAAACATGTTCTGCTGGACAAGTTATGTCTTTCAAATCAGACAAATGAGGTGCAACCTCTAGTTATTCTTTCTATTTTTTTATGTTGTTCCAATTTTATCTAATTTCTCTCATGTTACTCTTTCTATTTCAAAGTTTGAATTATAAGGTTCATTTTCCGAGTGTTATTTTGACAATCTCTTGAAGTAGACTTTGAAGATGACAATAGTCACGTAGAAATAAAATTCAGAAATATATGAAACACAAAATGACATTTAAATCCTCATGTTTTGAAATATTTAGTTGTTGTAGAAAAACATATGTCAATTTTATTTTTACAAAGTGAAGCCTAAAATCACATCGTACACGTTTCGACAAGATATTTTTTTTGGCTATGAAACACAAAATGACATTTAAATCCTCATGTTTTGAAATATTTAGTTGTTGTAGAAAAGCATATGTCAATTTTATTTTTACAAAGTGAAGCCTAAAATCACATTGTACACGTTTCGACAAGATATTCAAGTGACTTGTAGTGTCATTAAAATAATTGGGCTTTACTGGGTTAATGGCTCGCTTTGATATTGTTGCTTTCCCATTGTGGTTATCTTCTTAATGTATGATTGGGCCCTTATCAATTATTACAGTAACAACTCCTATTACCTGTTAAATAATGTTTGAAGCAGTGGAGGTTATGCATGGACAATTCTTAGGGAAATTGATGAGGAAAAATAAAGATGGAAATTCCTCTTGATCCATATTTAAACTTGGTTATAAATAAGAAATCTTTACTAATACGTAGATATCAATCGTGTTAATACTTTAAGACTACTATTTAATTTCAAGTATGTAAAGAAATGAGCCAACACGTGTGTATTTATTTTAAGAGGAAAAAAATGTATATGGGAATAGCGGTAACTTTTTCATTCATTTTCTTAAATGTTTTGGAATATTGTTTGGTTCCATATGATGGTAAATTAGGATTGTCTTGTCAAAAAAGACATGTTTATGATAGGATGTGATCATGTGAAACAAGTTTTTGAATTTGGACTTCTTTCCTCTCGTAATTGACCACTATAAGATTTTACCCATAGATTATATTTAGCAATTGAAAATTCGAAAAATTTGGCAGGAAATGACCAACTTCGTTTTACTCCAAATTGGACTAAAATTTGTAGAACTTCATTACTACATCCACGAAAATTCTATCAATTCATAAGTGACAAATCTCATCAAAACTCTAACTTTGAAATCAGAATTGAACTCATATCTACAAATTTTAATATCTTTTTTGAGAGGGTATGGTTGGGATTCATCGTAAACACCTAGATAAAGCTACATACAAAGTTTGAGGAAGATCGGAGGTGGTTCAAATTGACTTGGAGTAAAAAATAATACTTGAAATCAACGTAGGAAAACTCATTGTGACAATATATATCAGATATATATATCGTGCATATACACATTTTCATGAATATACCACCGATACACATGATACACAAATACATGAAATATATACACTAATATACATAGGGTATAAATTGATATACAAGGAAAACGGAGTCGTCCAAATTGAAAATTGAATCAAACGTTTCTCAAATCGCCTCTAAACACCTTCAAAATTGATATGTTAGTTCCTTAAAATGTCTTTAAAAAAATTGTAATGTCACCCAATCAAAACAAATTACAAAATACAATTGCATGGGATTAAAAAAATTCAGACCAAACTTCAATGGTATTTACCCAAGTTATGCACTGATTTGGTGTGATTATTGGGTGGTCTTCTAACATCAAAACAAATGAATGGTGTAATTACTGAAAACTTCAATACGGCTTCAAATATGATCTTCTTTAGCGCGTTGTTTCTCTTTCGAACATCGGTGACATAACATTTTAAAACGTGGCTGATAAATTATAGTATCATCTATGTTTACTGGAGAATTTAGATACGGATTTAGGAGAACAGGAGGTACTAATATGCCATAAAGATGAGAAATTAATAGTGATTATAGGCTGTCAATTCTTTAATGAAAACAATATCTGCCATTAAATGTCAATAACAAAAAATTGAGCTATTTTATGTCATTTAATTTAATGAGCATGGTAGACATACAGTTAGTACTCCGTCCATCCAAAATTAATGTGATATACATTAGGATGTCTAAAAAAATATTACACTTTAAGCTTCTCGTTAGCTTTAATAAGATGACTTATAATTATACAAACGTATATCACTCGTTTTAGATCACAACTTTAAAAAATATTATGTTTAGTCAGTTATTGCATCGCATAAATTAGGACAAAGGGAGTAAGGGAAGTGTTAGCTCAAGTGCTTATCCCGCTTTAATTCATTTACCCATCAAAAAGCAAGGGCAAATCTCCTATCTTGTTTTACATACATTTTACTAGTGAATATGTCTATGCTCCATTGTTGAAAAATAAAATTAAAATATTATTAAATAATCTATGTAAAGGAGTAACTTTTATTTTTTTTAAAACCTTACTTTCAATAAGACTTCTTAATACACAAAGTGGAGAATAATATTTTTTTTTCTTATACTGATCAGTAATCAAATAAGCAATCCAATAAAAAAAAAGGTACAATCTATAAACTCATGGTCTTGAGATTGCACATGTAAAAGTCAACTTCCTAACAATCGAAAGCTACAAATAGTAAAATACCTTAATTCTTATTAAGAAGATCGAGTTATATCTAACCTTTTAACTCTCCCACTTTCATGAAAAAACAAAGTGACAAATGTATTGAGAAAAATAGGAGATCATGCAAATAAAGATTCAAAAATGTTTATACTTAGCAGTTAAGCTCGGTATTCCCTAGAAAGTGAAGATAACTTTATTTGTAAGCCAATTGTATCTAAATATTTAAATGTAAAATTTTAAAAAAATAAAAATGAATAAGTGGATAATGGAAAATAAATACCAAAATATTTTTACAAGTGGATAACGGCAAATATAACCATATACTTAACTATATCACACACACAAAAAGAAGAAGTTATTATTATGAAAAGTATATTTAATTTAAACTTCTAAATTTTAATTTAGCAAGCTACGTTTTATATAAGTGTGTCCTTGGTCTCTTTTTGCTTATTCTTGATCCTTGAACATCTTACCACTACAAAACACACAATCACATAAGACACGATATATAACACACTTAAAAGGTCCCAAAAGCTTGGGAAAATAGTATTAAATGTGTTGTAATTTCATGTCCCATCACTAAATTATCTAACAAAAATTTAAATTTAGATAAAGCAAATTTCTCATACAATTAAAAATATTACTCCGTTATTCCAGCAAAACAGCAATAACATGAGTAATAAAGCAATATTCAATGGTAAAACTTATCTGCATAGTGTGTTTATATCAAATCAATACAACTTATCATGAGTAAGTGATTTAATGAAGTAAAAGTAAATATTAATAAATAAAAAAACTCTATATTCAAACACATGACATACAATATTGCCTTTGTGTAAACATTGAATACGAGCAAATTTTGACTTCAATAACAAGCAGCTTGGTCTAAAGCAAATTCAATATAGTCGAACAGTATGGAGGCAATAATTAATCAAATTACAAAATATATCTTGCTACAACAACATTATGACTAATGCAGATTGTTAATGGACTAGCTTAGATGTCTAGAGATCAAGCAGTATTGCTTTAGAAAATGAAAGCTCCAAGCAAGCCAATTCTTTTATTCACGCATATTCAGTTCCTTCTCCTTGTGCTTATGCTACTCCCTCCGTCACAAAATAATACCACATTTCATTTTTTGAGAGTCAATTTGGTAGAACAAGAATGATAATAATAATAAAAGAAATCCAAAATAAACTTGCTTGGCTTAGAGGAACGTTAAGTCGTTTCTTGAAGATAGTTGGAGTCTCTCCCACGAGCAAACGAAAGAATAAATAACAACTCTATCTTCGGGATTCAACTAAGCCACAACAAGTAGCATTCAAGAAAGTTGCTCTTCTATTCTTGAATTGGTGATTTCACCTTATGATCAATGTCTCTCTAAAGTTTTAAGGGGAAATTGTTTTCTTCAAGTGCTTGCCTTTTCCAAAAGAATGAAACACTATTTATAGGATAAAAATTACATAACATAAAAGTTTTCATTAAATAGGATTTAAAATAGGTTCATGAATTTTTCTTAAAATACATGCAACTTTCATGTAACTTTCAAGAACCTAAAACGTAAAATACTAAATGAAGAATGTATCTTCAAATTCACATTCATTTAGTTTTGAAAAACTTTTATCAGATGAAATGTTTCAAAATTAATTAAAACATTAACTTAACAATCCCCCACTTATTTCAAGAAATTTTGAAAATATTTTTGAGACATTAATCTAGTAATATGCATCAACAATGGTGTCTTTTGGACTTGAACCATTAGCTAGTGAATACATTCTAAATCATTGACTACTTAGTGAACGAATCTTGAACTGAGTAGATCATTAAATGAAGTAGAAAAATTTCCACGCACATTACTATGTTCCGGTGAAAATCGTAATCCTTCGACACCTTACGACCATGTGTCCTGAATCCTTTAAACTAAGTGCTTTAAGATTTCCCTGTTAAAAATCTTATTGAAGCGGCCTCCACTTCGCACTTAGCGCGGTGAATTCATCAAGAGTAACTTTGCATACTCCGACCAAATAGTCTATGAATTCATTAAGAGAATTTAATCATCCTCCTTTAAAGCAAAGTGTCGATAAATCTATCAAGAGGGTTCCTACACACTCCAACCGATACCGGTTTATAGACTTATTAAGAGAATATAATCTCATCCTCCTCTACAGTAGGAATATTGGTAAATCTATCAAGAGTCGTCATACTAACTCCAACCGAGATCGGTCTTATAGATTTATTAAGAGAATAGAATCTCAACCTATGCACATTTACTCACTCTTGAAGAAATGGAAATTTTATTGATGTGCTCCACAATTGTATCTTTACTTGTTTTTCCCTTTGAACCCAAGATTACATCATTAGGTAGAGTTACCATAAAGTACAATTAATTTACAACAGGCTTTATTCCCATCCCTTTACAAGTTTCCATTACTAACTCTTTGCCTAACCCTTTGGACAAAGGATCTGTTAGATTAAATCTGGACTTCACATATTGAAGCGATATTATGCCATCCTCCAATAGTCTTCTCACATGATTGTGTTTGAGACGAACTTGCCTCGATTTGCCATTGTAAAAATCACTTGAAGCTCGAAAAATAGCAGCTTTATTATCACAATAGATAGTCAAAGATGGCATTGGCTTACTCCACATAGGAATATCTATCAGCATACTTCGAAGCCAGTCAGCTTCTTCTCCAGCAGAAGACATAGCTATAAATTCTGACTCCATGGTTGAGTGAGTAATACATGTCTGCTTCTTTGATTTCCAAGAGATTGCTGCTCCGGCCAAAGTGAAAATCCAAGCAGTAATAGATTTAGAGTCATTTGGATCAGAATTCCAAGTAGCATCACTATAGCCTTCAATAACTGCTGGAAAGGTAGAATAATGTAGGCCATTATTAATCGTGCCCTTTAGATACCTTAAAACACGAATTAAGGCATTCCAATGTTCAACTCCGGGGTTACTAGTAAACTTGCTCAAAGTTCCTACTGCATAACCAATATCTGGCCTGGTACAATGCATGGCATACATAAGACTCCCAACAATCTGAGAATATGTCAATTGATCAATAATGTCACTAGAGTTTCGCACTAGTTTGATGCTAGGATCAAATGGTGTAGGAGCAGGCTTGTCATCAAAATGACCAAACCTCTTCAGAACTTTCTCAATGTAACTTGCTTGAGTAAGAGTCAAACCATTAGCTGATCTCACAATTTTAATGCCCAAAATTACATTAGCTTCTCCAAGATCCTTCATTTCAAACTGAGAAGCAAGAAATGATTTTGTTTCTTTAACTCTTTCAATATCAGTTCCAAAGATCAACATGTCATCCACATAGAGACAAATTATAACTCCAGAATTTTCTTGAAATTTACTAAATATGCATTTATCGCCACCATTGATTGAGTACCCATTAGAAATCATGGCCTTTCTAAATTTCTCATGCCATTGCTTTGGAGATTGTTTTAATCCATAAAGATATTTACGAAGCTTACAAACTTTATGTTCCTGACCATGAATGATAAACCCCTCTGGTTGTTTCATGTAAACTTCTTCATCTAGATCTCCATTCAAAAATGCGGTCTTAACATCCATTTGATGAATTATCATATTATGAATTGCTGCTAAAGCAATTAAGAGCCGAATAGATGTCATCCGAGTTACAGGTGCAAATGTGTCAAAATAATCAATATCTTTCATTTGAGTAAAACGTTTTGCTACCAAGCGAGCTTTGTACTTATCTATAGTACCATCAGACTTTAATTTCTTCCTAAATATCCATCTACAACCAATAGGTTTACACCCAGGAGGAAAATTGATAAAATCCATGTATTATTTGACATGATAGAATGCATTTCATCATCAATAACTTCATGCCAAAAAGGAGCATCATGGGAAGATATTGCTTCAGCGTAACTTTCAGGATCTTTTTCAACCAAATAGACTTGAAAATCAGGTCCAAAGTTTTTTGGCTGAGCTAATCTTATACTGCACCTCAGATGGTTTTCTTCCACGGACTCAACTGTTTTCCTTTTAAGAGGAGATGTAAAAGAACTTGCATCTTGTTCTAAAGATTCCTTTTTCTTAGGAAATATATTCTCAAAAAAGTTAGCATTTAAGGATTCAATAATTGTGTGAGGACTTGGAGTCTCAAGATTTAAGAATCTATAAGCTTTACTGGTCTGAGAATAACCAATAAACACACAATCTACTCCTCTATAGCCAACCTTAGCCAAATGTTGATCTGGTAATCTAACATGAGCCAAACAACCCCACACTTTAAAATAATTTATATTTGGCTTTCGGTTCTTCATAAGTTCATAAGGGGATGCCTCAAGTTTCTTGGAAGGTATTCGATTCAAAATATGACAGGCTGAAAGTATGGCTTCAGTTCACAAATTTCCAAGCATACCAGATCCATAAAGCATAGAATTAACCATTTCTATGAAAGTCCTATTTTTCCTTTCTGCTACACCATTTTGTTGTGGTGTATAATATGTAGTCAATTGTTTTTCAATACCTTCTTTTTCACAAAAATCAATAAAATCTGATTTTAAATATTCTCCACCTCTATCAGATCTAATTGATTTAATCTTCAAACTCAATTTATTTTCAACTTCTGCTTTATATGTTTTGAAAGACTCAAAAGCCTCATCTTTTGTTCTTAATGGAAAGACATATGTATATCTTGAGTAATCGTCAATGAAAGTGATAAAATATATCTTACCATGACGTGACACACAATCCATCTCACAGATATCGGTGTGAATTAATTCCAAAAGTGTGGATGTCCCTTCAACTAGGGGTGTTCATGGTTCGGTTTGGGTCGGTTATTGATTAAAACCATAACCAAACCAATTTAGTCGATTTTTAAATGTCTAAAACCATAACCAAACCAAATAAATTAATAACCACCGGTTTGGTTTGATTTTTCGGTTTATGACTAGCAGTCATGAGACTTATCAGTAAAACATTAAAAAGTTGAAAAAGACATGTCTCTTTTTTGGTTCAACCGATAACTTTTATTTATAGTTTAAGGTGGAACATACATCATATAAATATTTTCACTATTATTGATAGTGTAGTACTCAAGTTACCCAAAGTTGTTTAACGATTACATATAGAGCTAAAAACTAAATTAGTAGTGGATGCACCATTTTTGTCATCATAATACATATACCTGGAAATAAAGTAGAGCATAGGAGCTTTTACGTAGTCATAAATTCGAAAAAAAGAAGAAACAACCTAAAATCAAATGGCCGACAAAGAAAGGCTAAAAATTTAAGTTAAAGACATTAGACTCTAACGTGAGCTTCTGTTAGTAGGTTTACACTTAACACTTAAAGAGTTAAAAGACTTGCAGACATGGGCTTAGACATATTAAAAAACATGGGCCTTGGACAATCATGCAAAATAAGTAGACTAAAAATCAAATTAATGATTAAAAGGTATAAAATATTTATAATTATTTATGAAAAACTAATATTATAAATATAAATAATTATAAAATTTATATATATAATTTATCGGTTTGGTTCGGTTATTTATTTAGTTAAATTTTAATAGAACCATAACCAAACCAAATATTATCGGTTTTTAAAATTTAAAACCAAATCAAACCAAACCAAACAAAATGTCGGTTTTTTTATTTGATTTGGTTAAATTTTCGGTTTGATTTTGGTTTTAACCAAAACCGTGAACAACCCTACTTTCAACCATCTTAAAAGGTTTCTTTGTTATCTTGCATTTACTACAAGTAAGACACTTAGTAGTATGATCTTTTCCACAGTCCTTAATTAATCCATTTTTCACTATAAGTTGTATGGATTTAAAATTCACATGACCAAGACGTTCATGCCATAGATCTAGAGACTCCACAATATAAGCAGAAATATTTTCATTATCAATATTGAGTTTGAACATTCCATTTGTAGCATAGCCTTTTCCAACAAATATGTCATTTTTAGACAGTATAAATTTATCTGCTTCAAAAATCATTCTAAAACCATGCTTCGAAAGATGTGTACCTGACACTAAGTTCTTCCGAATTTCAGGAACATGCAATACGTCTATCAGCGTGACTATCTTTCCAGAAGTAAACTTCAATTCAACAGTTCCTTTTCCCAGAACCTTAGCAGAGGACGAGTTTCCCATATACAAAACTTTATCGTCCCCCACTAATTCATAGGTCTTGAAAGCATTTCGATCACCTGATATATGACGAGTTGCGCCAGTGTCTATCCACCATTCCACTTGATTTCCTGCTACAAATGCTTCGGTAACCATTGCTACAAATTCATCTTTTCCATGATTATTTGCCTTTTCTTTCTTCTTTTCAGCTTTAAGAATTTTACAATCACGGGCATAGTCACCAAATGTAACATTCAACCGACTTAGAATTGGTGATAGTACGCTTAAAATTCGTACTTCTCTTTGCCTTCAGAATTTTCTTATTAACAGATTCCTTCCTGGTTGATTTTTCTTCAACCACATGAGCTTTCATGACGGGTTCCTTCAAAATATTATTGTCACGATATCGAGTCTCTTGTTCAATTTGCAAATGCTGCAACAATTGCTCAAGAGTCAAATCTTCTTTCTTGTGTAAGAGTTTGCTTCTGTATTCTTTCCAAGAGGAAGGAAGTTTCGAGACAATAGCACCAACATGAAAATTTTCATCAGGAGCAATTCCAGAGATAGCAATTTTATTAGCTATAAGTTGGAATTCTTGCACTTGTTCAGTGATTGACTTATCATCAACCATTTTGAACTCCATATAGTTTGAAACAAGAAATTTCTTTGAACTCGCCTCTTCTGCCAAATAGATATTTTGGAGAGTGTCCCAAATATCCTTAGCAAATTTGCACTTGGTATAATATTGATCATAAAAGTGGTTGGACATTCCTCCAAGAATATAATTCTTACATAAATAATCATCATCTTTCCACTTGGCAATTTGTTCTTTAAGCAAAGTAGCCTCGTCAGTTGTTACCTCAGAACCAGGAGCATTAGGACAAGGTTGTTCAAGAACATATGCCAACTTCAATCGTCTTAAAAAGAATTCCATCTTTCCACGCCATCTAGGAAAGTCTTTGCCATCGAATATTTCAAAATTAGGATTAGGCAGAGATGGAACACCATTCAATGTTGATGTAGTAGCCATAGAGACAACTATCTTCAAATTGTTAGAACAAGAATGATAATAATAAAAGAAATCCAAAATAAACTTGCTTGGCTTAGAGGAACGTTAAGACGTTTTTTGAAGATAGTTGGAGTCTCTCCCACGAGCAAACGGAAGAATAAATAACAACTCTATCTTCGGGATTCAACTAAGCCACAACAAGTAGCATTCAAGAAAGTTGCTCTGCCATTCTTGAATTGGTTATTTCACCTTATGATCAATGTCTCTCTAAAGTTTTAAGAGGAAATTGTTTTCTTCAAGTGCTTGCCTTTTCCAAAAGAATGAAACACTATTTATAGGATAAAAATTACATAACATAAAAGTTTTCGTTAAATAGGATTTAAAATAGGTTCATGAATTTTTCTTAAAATACATGCAACTTTCATGTAACTTTCAAGAACCTAAAACGTAAAATACTAAATGAAGAATGTATCTTCAAATTCACATTCATTTAGTTTTGAAAAACTTTTATCAGATGAAATGTTTCAAAATTAATTAAAACATTAACTTAACACAATTTGGCTAATTTTTAAAGTTAATTGGATTAGATTAATTTAATATTTAAAATAAAATTAAAATATTCAAAAACTACACAAAAAGTACTAAGTTGTAATTCTTCTCATATCAATATGGTGAAAAAATAGATCTTAAATGTTGGGAAAAGTTCAAGTAGTTTGACTATCTAGAAGCAAAACGTGACAAATATATTTTGGGACGGAGGAAGTACAATAATTGATGATAGGCTGGGAACTCCCTTTATAAAAACATTTCGTCTACGATGTGTAATAATAGATTTTATAATGAAAGTAAACACTTATGCGATGCCTTCTGATTAACGCAATACATTATTATCTTTCTTTTTGCACAAAAAAAATCGCGGAGAAAGAGAACACTCGCATAGAGGATTTTCTTTTTGCTGGCCAATTTCAGTTGCCTGCATTTGTACTCTATAATATATTTTTCACAAGAAAAAAAAATGAGCCTAAAAGAATAGTAAAATAAGAAACCAAAAACAAATACCAACACAAGCCAAGTTGAGAAAACTATCTAAAATAAAAGATAAATATGCAGAAAGACACGTTATCAAGTGTTTGTCAAGCTCTAATTGAGCATTGATCACTATGCAAGCATTCATTTTCTTCACTAAGCCAAGACAACAACATTAATATTCTTTAAACAGACAATAGTTCTCTCTAAGCTTTTCATGTTTTTTTAATTTGAATTCCTAAAAATGGATCAAAAACCACTTCTCCCAGGTGCCCCCATTAAGTTATAAAGGATTAGTTCTATTAAACCTTCTGCCTTCTCTGATGAACTTATACTTGTTAAGGTTTGATTCTTTCTACTTCTTTTCTTTTTCACTTTGTAATTTCTTTTCTTACATTCTTTTTGGGTTGATTTCATTGATGGTTACTTAATTTTTACGTTATTGCATAAAAATCACTAAATTAGTTCGCTAACAAAAGAGATCATTCAATTTTATCGAAATACAACGAAAGTCACTAAACTATTTTTTGTAACAAAAAAGCTACTCAGCTTTGCTTAAAAATCATAAGAAGTTATTTTGAAGAAATTAAAATAACATTTTATGTGTTACTTAGGTAAAGTTTAAACACTCTTTTATTAGAAATAAAATTTACTTATTAACTTTTATATTATACTTGATCAAAATTGGTTGATTTTTATGTCACAAATATAGCGTACGGGTGCAATAAATGAAAGTTAATTGGCCATATCTATGAAATCAACTTCATTCTTTAGTTATTTTGGCTTATTAGTAAATAGAATACTAACAACTATCCTTTTTAGTTCTTTTCAGGAAACAACATTGATGTCTTTAACCCAGTTTTTTTAGAAAAACTGTTAAGATACACAAGTGAGTGTCCAAGTTCCAACCCCTACCCCTATCCTCATTCACAAAAAAAAAAAAAAAAAAAAAAAAAAGAGGACGACAATTTATTTGAGGTTGTACAAATGCCAAATTTTGATGATCCATAGTTTTCGACTTTAGCACCACCAAGACTCATAAGTTCTGGATCAAGGAACTAGAAAGCTTATATTTATGACATTAAATAAATACAAATTATAGAAAAAACAAAACTTACTACTATAATGATGACTAGTTTCAAGTAGTTAAACAATGTTAATCGACAAAAATAAAAGACTCGAAGGAGTTACAAAGCATTAGTCGCATGCAACTCTTAAGAGTTGCATTTTCTTCTTCTTAAGGACCCGTTTGGCCATGATAATTTTTCACTTTTTCCCGAATTTTTTTTCACTTTATTTGAAAATCAGTGTTTGGCCCTAAAGAATTCCAAATACAACTTGGTATTTGAAATTTAAAAAACACTTAAAACAATGTTTTCACTTTCAGTACATTCAAATAACCAAATATTCTTTGCTAAAACAATAACAAAACGCAACTCCATCTTCAACTCTAGCTTCAAAATTCCAAATAAAGTGAAAAATATTTTATTTTCATGATCATGACGCCTATTTAATTGGCTTCTTTCAAGTGTTTTTCATCCTCGGTGCAACTACTTTTATCTTCTTCTTTTGTCACTTCTCTTATGAGCTTTTAACAACAACAAAAAACCATTGAATTACTACTCTTTGGACACAATTTATGGTCGAATTGGAATTACCAAAAAAAAAAAAATCAGATTATGAGGGAGCTAATAATATTTTAGGAAAAGTATGTTATCTTTTTCATCTTATAAAGTCAGTGATGTCCAAACATAATAGCCTTTTGAGATCTCCCACCTTGATATTTGTAGATTTTTAAAATGAATATCCTTAAACTATTTTAACGAAAAATATAATTGTAGCTATAAAAAAAAATCTCATGTTGAGGCGTGGATATCTCACTTTCAATCATACTGGCGTAGAATTTTCGTTGGTCCATCCATCATTAATACTTTCGACTTATACCCTATAGGATACATGTATACAACAACCCAACAACATCGTATGACTTGAATAAATTCTTAACAAGTTGTTAAGTCCAAAGCTCCAGCAATAAGAGTACATTCTTTCACCAAAATAGAACTCTTTTTTTTCTTCAAAAATGTACCTCAGTTTTTTGTACACGCTATAATATTTCTCATACATCATCGCAAGGTAAGAAAAACTACTATTTATGGGTGTGAAATTATTCCTAGAAATGAATCAAAATATTGTGGTATAATAGGCAAGATCTGATAATGAAAGTATCCTCAATGATACTCAGGTGAACACTTATGCGATGCCTTGTGGTTAACCTAATACATTATTATCTTTTCTTTTGCACCAGAAAAAAAAAAATCGTGGGGAAAGAGAACACTGGCATAGAGAATTTCTTTTTTGCCGGCCAATTTCAGTTGCCTGCATTTGTACTCTATATATTTTTCACAAGGAAAAAAATAAGCCTAAAAGAAGAGTAAAACAAGAAACCAAAAACAAAAACCAAGTTGGCAAAATTGCTTAAAATAAAAGATAAACATGCAGAAAGACACGTTATTAAGTGTTTGTCAAGCTTAGATTGAGGATTGATCATTATATAAGTAGCCATTTTCTTCACTAAGCCAAGCGAACAACATTACTTTTTTTTAAAACAAACAATAGTTCTCTCAAAGCTTTTCCCCTTTTTCTCTTTGAATTCCTAAAAATGGAAAACAAAAACCACCTCTCTCAGGTTCCCCCATCCAGTTAGAAAGGATTAGTTCCATTAAACCTTCTGCCTTCTCTGATAAACTTATCCTTACTATAGTTTGATTGTTTTTTTCTTCTTTTCTTTTCACTTTGTAATTTCTTTCTTACATTCTTTTGGGTTGATTTCATTGATGGTCACTTAATTTTTACGTTATTGCATAAAAATCACTAAATTAGTTCGCTAACAAAAAAATTATTCAATTTTATTGAAACACAACGAAAGTCATTAAACTATTTTTTGTAACAAAAAAGTTAATCAGCTTTGCTTAAAAATCATACAAGTTATTTTGAAGAAATGAAGAACTATTTTATGTGTTGCTTGGGTGAAGTTTAAACGCTCTTTTATTAGAAATACATTTACTTATTAACTTTATGTTATACTTGATCAAAATTGGTTGATTTTTTTGTCACAAATATAACTTACGGGTGCAATAAATGAAAGTTAAGAGACCATATCTAAGAAATCAACTTCATTCTTTAGTTATTTTGGCTTATTGGTAAATAGAATACTAACAACTATCCTTTTTAGTTCTTTTCAGGAAGCAACATTAAGGTCTTTAACCTAGTTTCTTGGGAAATATCGTGAAGATGCATATGTTAGTGTCCAGGTTTCAAAGGTTGTACAAATGGTAAAAGTTTGATGATCCATAGTTTTAGACTTCTGCACCGCCAAGACTCATAAGTTTTGGATCAAGGAACTAGAAAGCTTATATTTTCGACATTGAATAAATATAAATTATTGAAAAAACTTGATTACTACAAGAATGACCAGTTTCAAGTAGTTAAACAATTAAATCGACCAAAAAAATAAAAGGCTCGGAGACGTTACAAAAGCACTAGCCGCATGCAACTCTTAAGAGTACAAATCAAGGTTTGCCTAGAATTCACATTTTTTTTCTTAACGACCCGTTTGGCCATGATAAACTTTCATTTTGTTTGAAAATCAACGTCTGACCATGAAAATTCCAACTACAACTTGAAAACACCTAAAACATTGTTTTCATTTTTTTCACTTTCAGTACATTCAAACAACTAAATATTCTTTGCTTAAACAATAACAAAACACAACTCCATCTTCAACAACTTCAAAATTTCAAATAAAGTGAAAAATATTTGGTTTTTAGGGCCGAACACCTATATAGTTAGCTTCTTTCATGTGTTTTTCGTCCTTGGTGCAACTAATTTTATCTTTTTATGAGCTTTTAACAACAACAAAAAAACATTTGATTAATGCTCTTTATGACCGAATTGGAATTAAAAAAAAATGAAAATCAAATTGGGAACTAATAATATTTCAGGAAAATTATGTTATTATATTCATCTTATAATGTTATCTTATTCATCTTATAAAGTGAGTGATGTCGAAACATAATAGCCTTTTGAGATCTTCCACCTTAATATTTGTAGATTTTTAACATGAATTTCCTTAAATTGTTAATGAAAAATATAATTGTAGCTATTAAAAGAAAGGGGCAAAGGTGCAAATATACCCTTCAACTTTGCAATTTAGAGCAGATATACTTCTCGTTACAAAAGTGGTGTATATATACCCCTGCCGTTACAAAATGGTATAAATATACCCTTTTTGCTGACGGAGGTTTTTTTTTTTTAAAAAATATTTAGGTTATTTTTTAATTAAAAAAAATGCCACATAACTTTAAAAAAAGTCTACCCCCCCCCCCCCCTCCTTTTTTTTAGTAGACATACTTTTGTAAAGCCACATTAAAAAAAAAAATTCTAATGGGTTGGGTCTAGTTCATTTAAAAAAAAGTGAAACTTACATAAACAGGTACCTTTTAATAGCTTCTAATAATTTATAGCTACTTTTTCTATATTTACAAATCGTAGCTAGTTTTTGTTTTATTCGGTTGTATTTCGCATTTTTGAAATACACGGAAATACAAAATCCGGCAGAGTTCGCATTTTTGAAATACAAAATCTGGCAGAGTAAAAATAGGTTGTATTTATGGAACAGATTCTCTTCTTTCATTTTAAATGGTAAGTCAAATTAAATCAACCATGTATCACGCATAACTGTTGAAGTTCCATAACAACCCACGTTTCTCTCTCCAAATTACTCCATTCCAAACTTTTAGAAATACTTCCAAATACAGAAAAATATACACTGAAATACAATGAAATATATCAGAAACTGTTTCATAAATTAGAAATACATTGAAATACAACGAAATATACTGAAATATACTGAAAGAGTACACTGAAATATACTGAAACATTTTATCAAACACTTGGTGAACATGAAGCTTCACAACTCTCATCGGTGGAGCATGCATTGGATTCATGCCGGAGGGGCGGTAGAATAGCGCCGTTATCAATGAGAGAAGAGATTCAACATTGTGAAACAACACAGACCTACCTTCCGTTCCCGTTAAATCTAACGGTACTTCAACTTTCCCTAACAACCTGCCTGAATTCACATCACATGTCGAACCTCTATGGCCGGTGTAAATTGATATTTTAAGGTACAATTTACAACCGCCGAACAGAGATTTTGTAACGAGTTTTTTGAGATCGAATTTGTTGAGATGAAAACTTGTTGCGTAGCTTTCTGGAAACTGAGTTTCAGGTAAAATGTACGGTATAACTGCTATTTGGAGAGGAAAATTCTTCAATTTGATTTTACAGTAACACAGTGACGAGGAAGGGTGAACCACAGAACTAGACGGTTTCGAAGCTACTGGAATTTTTAACGCTAAATTACACACACTTAGTCGAACAAAAGGACACAGATCCATTAATCCGAAAACTAAACTCTCAGTTAAGCTTAAAGGAAATTGAAGGGTTAAGTGAAGCGTAGGTTAAGGAGAAAAACTATTGTGCGCCGTTGTGGAGAAAAAAGTGAAGTAGAGTAGTCCATAGGGATTTGTGTAAAGAGAAAAGATCTGGGGGCAGGAGAGGGAACAGAGAGAGAGAAAGAGAAGGGTGAGGGAGAAATAGATTTGAGAGGTGAGAGAAAACCAATTTAAAAGAGAAATTTGTGAAATACAGGACACTAGTTATGATGTGTAATTTAAGAAAATATTTTAGTTATGAACAATAAATAAAATAAAAGATAGTTACTATTCATAAATAGGTCTTAGAAGTAGCTATGACAAGTAAATTTTCCTTAAAAAAATGGGTAGACTTTTTTTTTTTTAAAGTCATGGAGATATTTTTTTATAATGAATCATACCTGACACACCCCAAAAAAATTACCATGGCTTTAGAAAAATATGTCTACTTAAAAAACAATAGGTAGACTTTTTTTAAAGTCATGTGACATTTGTTTTAATTAAAAAATAACCTAAATGATTTTTTCAAAAAACTCCTGTCAGCGAAAAAGATATATTTGCACCATTTTGTAACAGCAAGGGTATATTTGCACCATTTTGTAACGACATGGGTATATACATATCAATTTTGTAACGAGGGGTATATCTGCTCTAAATCACAAAGTTGAGGGGTATATTTACACCTCTGCCCTTAAAAAAAAATTCTCATGTTGAGGCATGGATATCTCACTTTCTTTAATGCTGGTCCACCATTAATACTCTTGACTTATCCCCTACAGGATACAAGTATACAACAATCCGATAACGTCGTATGACTCGAATAAACTGTTGACAAGTTGTTGAGTCTAAAGCTCCAGCAATAAGAGCACATTCCTCCACCAATATAGAACTCTTTTTTTCTTCAAAAATATACTTCACTTTTTTGTGCACACTATAATATTTCTCATACACAATCACAAGGTAAGGAAAACTACTATTTTATAGGTGTAAAATTATTTCTTGAAATAAATTGATAAATAGTGATATAATAGGTTATGTGACCTCAGATAGTGGTTACAAAGATTATGACCGCTTTTCTAGATCCTGAGAAATAATTTAGAAAAAGGAAAAAGTATTTGAAAGTCATGTGGTAATTACATAGTGTACTTATCACTAAATTTTTACCTTTGTTTGAGAATTCGAGAGTGTTTGTTATCCCTCAATACCAATTCCATTTCGATCAAGTAATTATTTGGCCAAATAAACAGGTTAAATTGTGTAATACAATTACATTCAATTACACCAAATTGAATTGTAGATAACTTCCCAGACATGCCCTAAGGGATAGGTTAGTCGTTGGTTAGAGTTATGTAGAGATTAGTAATGTAGAGATTAGTTATGCGTAGTTTGTTTATTCATGTATTATCTATTCATATATTAGTTATTCGATCTTCTATTCTTCATTGGATAATACAAAAATTGACTTGTAACTTATACTTGTCTTATTTACTAGATGGCCTATGCCCGTGCTGCGCACGGGCCCAACACTTTAGATATAGTGCATCTATGTGTATGTAGTTGTCTTTGAATAGTGATTATATATAGTATTTATTATGTTTAAAACACGATTAATATAACATTGTAGTTTGTGCTCCGTATCTAAAATTTTATTATATTAATGTTTGCTACGAATACAAAATCGGCAAATTTATTAATATTTTTTAAAAGAGAAGACTTGTTTAAAAGGAAATTATTTTTCTCTCTTTGAGATAAAATAATAGCAATATTTAAGCATCAGTTGATACTTTCAATTTTAATTCGATTAATTTAAAGGTGTAAAATACTAATTATTTTTTATCAAATTTGTATTTGGATAATTCTAATTCAAATTATTAAATTAATTTTACATGTTTAAAACTAAACAAAGTAGAAATTGATTTTCTATTTAAACAAAGAAATACTATTTTTTAATTCTGGTAAATATTCTCGGTTTAGCTCATTTTACTTGTCATGTTGTCTTTTGCATGGTTTTTAAAAAAAATGTCGATTAGAATTATAATTTGACTAATTTACCTTATTCATTATTTGATCTCCATTTGATATATTTTTTTTACGACATTAATCTCTTTTCATATTTATTCGAGTAAGAATAAAATAAAAAAAGTAATTAAATTCTATCTTATTTTTAAATATAAATATTTTAAGTATATTTATTTTAGTGAAGATAACAAATAAATGACATGGTGGATAGTAAATACAACAGTTTAATATCTAGATTAGATCTCAGGCTAATATTAAAAAAAAACTGTAAGGTTTGTGTCACACCCCGTAAACTTGAACTAGGTGTGAATATGTAAAAATCTAGTGTTAAGATGATATTTTATCTATATGAATCCATTCTTGATGAATTCGGGTGGAGGATGGTTGTTCTAAAGTCAAACCAACTAGTGAAGTTCATAAGGGCCCTTAAATTCGCCTAAGTTTTAGTAGGTCTGTCTTCTGGACGATTTTCGTGAAAATGTGTTGAGAATTTGGAAACAATTCCTCAATGTAAGTTGTAGATCTTTGAAATAGTTTTCCAACGGTAGGTCGCCCATCCCGAGAAACGTTTTGTACAAAGAGTTATGACCGTTTACTGAAGCCTGTCTTCGCTGGAAATTTTATCAATTCGACGGAGCAGATCGACGCTCCGTCCCTTGCACCGTCGATTGTGAGGAAAAGAAAGATTGCTCACTGGAAATTTGATCAATTCGACGGAGCAGATCGACGCTCCGTCGTTCTGATCGACGCTTCGTCCTTTGAACCGTCGTTTGTGCCTGCCGGGCTGAAATTATACAAGTTGTAAAATTTTAGTTTTTCTTCCATTCTTTTAACTCTCAAAAACCCTAAGGACGAAAATCATTCCCCCAAGTCTCCAACACTAGGGTAAGAACATCTTAATCATTGATTATCAATCCTAACAATAAACCCATGATTCTTGTGACCAAAATCTAGGGTTGCAACATAATTCTTTCCAAAGGGATTCAAGCTAGGGTTTGGGTGTTCTTCATTAGAAAAGTGAATTGTTAAACCTTGTTTAACAAATTAAGGTATGTCTCTTTTAAAAATCATTTTTGACTATAAAGGTGATTTGTATGTCTCTCTTTTAAAAACTTATTTTGAATGAAAATCACTTTTTGAAACTATTGTTGGAAGTATAAATTTTATTCAAGATTCTTTAATGAATGAAAGGAAAAGCAATCTTTTTATGTTTCTTGAACTCTAATTCATGTCTAAATGGTGGTTAATGTGTGTGAGGGGACAAACCCACATTAAACCTAGATTGTAACAAACCCTATATATGTATAAGATATTATGAATGTTTTTCTCTATGAGAGATGCTAAATAATGTTGGTTAAGAGTTGGTGATGACATTCTCATAGATGAATTGGGATATGGAAATATTTTGTAAAGAAGTTATACATTTTTAAAACTTTGATTGGAATGACTTATTCTTTCAATATGGCATAATGAACTTTAATGTTATTGATGGTGTGACTACTTTGAGACAAATTGTGAATCGGCTTCTATTCCATGGGCTTTGTTGTTGTGTTTGCCTTGCTATTCGGGAGGAAGAGTGGCCACTTCCGGGTTCGCTACCTGGGGTGCATTAATTGCCTTGCTATTCGGGAGGAAGAGTAGCCACCGTGAATCCATATTCCGGTGAATTGCGCAGTGTGCCTTGCTATTTGGGAGGAAGAATAGCCATCGTGAATCCATATTCCGGTGTATTACGCAATGTTGTTGATATTGAGTTGGGCCCATATGGGCGATTGTGATATCCATCTTTATTATGGAACTGATATTTATGCCTTATCGATTTAAAGCATAATTGAAACCGGGATTTTTGGAATGACTTTATAAACTGTTCAACAAACGATATTAATAATTATAAAGTGGAATGACAGTTGTTTTTATACTATCTTTTCAGAACTGATTTCTTTATGTATTAGTATATTTTATTTTATATTACTCATTGTCCTCGAGGCACTCACTGAGTACGAAGTACTCAGGCATACCATTGTTGTTTTTGATGGTATGTTAGGTAACGAAGGAGAGCAGGTTCGTGATATTTCAGGCGCTTAGGAAGGACTTGCTATTGCTGCTGATTTGGTGAGCCCACACGTTCATTCGTGGGACACCCTATTATTTTGTTCATTTATTATTAGTTTTTGGGCTGCGTCCCGATGAGTCAAACTATTATCTCTTTATCCTGAAGCTCCATAGTATACATTCTTGTGGGTGGTTGTTGAGTTTTGTTAAATCTTGGGCGTTAGTCAAGTTTTGATTAACTTTTAGATTATAAAGACTTCCGCTGATTTAATTCATGTATTCATGATTTGTTACATTTAATTTATAAACGGTTGGAGGCGAATGTTGAACCTGGCGGATGCAAGTATTATTGCGTGTTGTTTAGGTTCTTCCGATGTTGTTCATGACGTCGGATGCCGGTCACATCTAGGGTGGGTTTTGGGGCGTGACAAGCTTGGTATCAGAGCCTAGGTTTAAATACGTGCTAGGATTATTGTAGGTGTCTGTGGAGCTGTGTCTAGTGGAGTTTTCCTTGTGCAGCCTGATCACCTGCATGACCGAGAAACTCCCAGGACATTTAAAGGTGTTTCCTATTCTTCTTGATTCTAGATTGTGCTGTAGAGCTTAAAGTCCTTTTTAGGATCGTTCTAATTCGCTCGTTAATTCGTGTCTTGCAGAAATGACTCTGACGCGATCCAAAAATGGTAAACGAGGACGTCCCGCTAAAGTTAATCGAAATCTTGGGGCGCGAATGTTAATAATGGAAATGATGCTGGAAATCAAGCACCACCCCCAGAACCGCCTGCTCCTGCTGTTCCTGTTGCGGGTGTGCCTGAGATTGGTACTATACAAACAGCTATTCAAATGTTGACTGCTTTGGTTGCGGCTCAACAGCACCGTGGAGGTATGGGACCTCATGGTGGAGGCAGACTTAAGAAGTTCCTCGACTTGAAGTCACCAGAGTTCTTTGGGTCACGAGAGGTGGATGACCCCCAACACTTTCTAGATGAGACCTTTAAGGCATTGAAGGCAATGGATGCCCGGGATTCTGAAGCTGTAAGGCTTGCTTCTTATCAGTTAAAGGATGTTGCTCACGTATGGTTTGAGATGTGGGAATCTGATAGGGGTGAGGCTGCTTTAGCTCCGACATGGGCTGAATTTGAAGAGGCATTCATGGAAAGGTTCTTGTCTGATGAGGAAAGAATTGCTATGGCTACCAAGTTTGAAAAGCTAGAGCAGGATAACAAGTCAGTCCGTGAGTATAGTTTGGAATTCACCCGTCTGTCAAAGTATGCTTTATACATGATTCCAACTGAAAAGCATAAGTTGAATCTCTTTATGAAAGGCTTGGTACCACGTATCAAGTCTACATGTGCTGCTGTTGTTATGTCTCCTACTTGTACTTTCTCATCTTTAGTGGGATTTGCTGAGCAACAAGAGAGTTGGAAAAATGAGGAGAGGGTGGATCGAGATCAGAACAAGAAGGCCCGTTCAGCGGGTGGTTTCAGTGGTAATAATTATAAGGGAGGGTAGAGTAAAGGGTATTTTGCACCTGCTCATTCTGGCGCTTATTCTCATACAAGTGTGCCTTCTGGTAGGCAAGGCCAGAAAAATAATAAAAATACTGGTAGGTTTTCGCAGGGAAGTAGTCGTCCGCCAGTGTGGGAGGATTGTATCTGTCATCACTGTGGTATTAGGGGGCATCTTAAGAGGGACTGCAGAAAATGGCTACGTGAGATGGCTGCTATGAATAACCAAAAGAATGATTCGCCTGCTTCTGCATCTGCTAAAAATCCGCCTGTTGGTAATGCTATCAATAATTATCAGAATACTCGTAATAATGGCAAAGGAAAGGAATTTTCTAATACTTCTGGTGGAGGGACAGCTCGACTTTATGGGCTGACTCATAGGGAGACAACTGAGTCTTCTGACGCTGTGGTTACAGGTATCCTTACCATCTGTTCTCATGATGCTTACTCATTGATTGATCCGGGTTCAAATTTATCCTATGGGAAGCCTTATTTTGCTCTTGATATGGGTATGAAACCCGAATCTTTGTTGGAACCCTTTGCTGTTGATACGCCTTCGGGTGTTCCTGTTATTGCTTCTAGAGTGTATAAAAATTGTGTTGTGGTGATTAAAGGTCGTGAGACCGTGGCTGATTTGTATGAACTTGAGATGGTGGATTTTGATGTAATTATGGGGATGGACTGGTTGTCTGCGTGTTATGCTAATGTGGATTGTCGCCACAAGTTAGTTCGTTTCGCCTTTCCCGATGAGCTTGTTATTGTGTGGGAGGGTGAGATTTCTAAGCCAAAGGGTAGATTTATTTCCTATCTTAAGGCTCATAAGATGATTACTAAGGGGTGTATTTACCATTTGGTTGCTGTTAATGATACAAAAGCTGTAGTACCCGAATTTGCATCTGTTCCCATAGTCAGTGATTATCCCAAAGTATTTCCTGAAGATCTTCCTGGTATTCCTCCTGATAGAGTTATTGATTTGGGGATTGATGTTATCCCCGACACCCAACCTATTTCTATTCCACCTTATCGTATGGCTCCAGCGGAGCTAAGGGAATTGAAGGACTTGTTGGATAAGGGTTTCATCCGACCAAGTTCCTCACCTTAGGGTGCTCCAGTCTTTTTTGTTAGGAAGAAGGATGGTTCCCTGAGAATATGTGTTGACTACCGTCAGCTTAATAAAGTGACCATTAAGAATAAGTATCCCTTGCCTAGAATAGATGATTTGTTTGACCAACTTCAGGGTGCTAAGTTCTTTTCAAAGATTGACCTGAGGTCTGGGTATCATCAGTTGAAGATAAAGGAGGAGGATATCCCGAAAACTACTTTCCGTACGCGTTATAGGCACTTTGAGTTTCTAGTCATGTCCTTTGGATTGACTAATGTGCCTGCTGCATTCATGGATTTAATGAACCGTGTGTTTAAGCCGTACCTAGACCGCTTCATTATTGTGTTTATTGATGACATTTTGGTGTACTCTAAGAATCGTGAGGATCATGCTAATCATTTGAGGATAACTTTGACAACACTTGAGGAGAACGAGTTGTATGCAAAATTCTCTAAGTGTGAATTCTAGCTTGATTCTGTGGCTTTCTTAAGCCATGTGGTGACCGGGGACGACATTAAAGTAGACCCTCAGAAAATTACAGCAGTGAAGGATTGGCCTAGACCCACTAGTGCGACTGAAATTCGTAGTTTCTTGGGTTTGGCAAATTATTACTGAAATTTTGTGGAAGGTTTTTCGTCAATAGCCTCTCCACTGACTAAATTGACACAGAAGACTGCTAAGTTTCAGTGGTCTGAAGCTTGTGAAAGGAGTTTCCAAGAGCTTAAGACAAGGTTGACTTCGGCTCCTATTTTGACGTTACCTTCGGGGTCTGGTGGATATGTGGTGTATTATGATGCTTCTAGAATTGGTTTGGGTTGTGTGTTAATGCAGAACGGTAAGGTAATTGCTTATGCTTCACGTCAGTTGAAGAAGCATGAGAAGAACTATCCGACTTGCTATTGCGTGTTGTTTAGGTTCTTCCGATGTTGTTCATGACGTCGGATGCCGGTCATGTCTAGGGTGGGTTTTGGGGCGTGACAGTTTGACTACTTAACTTTTTGAAGAAAAACAATTTCATTTGCTCCCACTAATGGATTGATACGCACGTGGCAATGAATCCATCATTATTGACTTAATGAGATACTTTGGAAATTACATGAATATTGTTTGATTTTTTAATATGGAGTGCACCTTTTTTTGGACATTATCAATTTGCACTATTTTTATGCATATATATATATATATATATATATATACTATGTTCAAAACACGATTAATATAACATTGTAGTTTGTACTCCGTATCTAAAACTTTAGTATATTAGTGTTTACTACGAATACAAAGTCTGCACTTTTTTTTTACATTATTTTTTTTTAATATGGGGTTCACTTTTTTTTTTTTTTGGATTTTTCTTGATTTTGTTAATATGGGGTCCATTTTTTTTTACAGTGAGTTTGGAGATGGTGGGTTCCACCTTTTTTTTTGTGTTCTGTATTTAGAACTTTATTATATTAGTGTTTGATACGAATACGCACGTGGCAATGAATCCATCATTATTGACTTAATGAGATACTTTGGAAATTACATGAATATTGTTTGATTTTTTAATACGGGGTGCACTTTTTTTTTAACATTATTAATTTGCACTATTTTTATGCATATATATATATATATATATATATATATATATATATATATATATATATATATATATATATATATATATATATATATATATATATATATTAGAATTATGGAGCCCAGGAGGTCACGGGTTCGAGCCGTGGAAACAGCCTCTTGCAGAAATGCAAGGTAAGGCTGCGTACAATAGACCCTTGTGGTCCGGCCCTTCCCCGGACCCCGCGCATAGCGGGAGCTTAGTGCACCGGGCTGCCCTTTTAATTATGGGGCCCACAATATTTTTTTGACAGCTTATTTTTTTAATATGGGATTCACTTTTATATATATATATATTTCTTGATTTTGTCAATATGGGATACTATGTTCAAAACACGATTAATATAACATTGTAGTTTGTGCTCCGTATTTAAAACTTTATTATATTAGTGTTTGCTACGAATACGCACGTGACAATGAATCCATCATTATGGACTTAATGAGATACTTTGGAAATTACATGAATATTGTTTGATTTTTTAATATGGGGGACACTTTTTTTTTTGACATTATTAATTTGCACTATTTTTTTAATATTAGTTGTTGTTTAATATATATGGGGCCTACAATTTTTTTAAATTTTTTTTAATATGGGATTCACTTTTTTTTATATATATTGCTTGATTTTTTCAATATGGGATACTATGTTCACAACACGATTAATATAACATTGTAGTTTGTGATCCGTATTTAAAACTTTATTATATTAGTGTTTGCTATGAATACGCACGTGGCAATGAATCCATCATTATTGACTTAATGAGATACTTTGGAAATTACAGGAATATTGTTTGATTTTTTAATATGGAGCACTTTTTTTTGGCAATGAATCCATCATTATTGACTTAATGAGATACTTTGGAAATTACAGGAATATTGTTTGATTTTTAATATGGTGGGCACTTTTTTTTTTACATTATTAATTTGCACTATTTTTTTAATATTAGTTGTTGTTTAATATATATGGGGCCCACAATTTTTTTTATTAAATTGGAACAGATATATATATATATATATATATATATATATATATTAGAATTATGTGGCCCATAATTTGTTTTTTAATATTAGTTGTTGTTTTGGGTTTAATATATATGGGGCCCACAATTTTTTTTTATTAAATTCGGACGGACGACGAGAAAGTGATTCCAACTCACTCTTCTTAATAGTAGTAAAGTAAAGTAAATTAATATAAGATTGTAGAATAATGCTAAAATGCCATAAGTGATAAGTGATGTGTTGAGTTTTATATAGAGCAACTAAAACGTTATCAAATATAATATTAAATATGCTAGTTTTACATAAATAATTTTCCTTCCAACCAGCGACCAACCCCGAATAGGTCGTTTGGTTTGTAGTTCGGATGTGATTTATTCATGTATTAAATTCTGCATGACTTATATCTTGTTTGGTAGCATTTTTTTATGTATAAAATTCAATACACCAAATATGATGTTTGACCAGCTATTTTGATTCCCGCATGATTAATATATGTATAAGTTATGACGAAATATATGTATTATTTTTATACAGAATAAAAAATAAAAATAATTAGTGAATAAATAATTATATCTTGAATAATTAATGCTTGGATTACTTCGTAACTGCATAACTAACCTCTGCGAGTGTGTAATTGGAAATTGGGACAAATTAATGGCTACACTTAATTTCGAGTACCTTTTTTGTCCTTTTTAAGCAATTCCCCTGCTACTATTAGATGGATATCCTATATTCAAAACCCCCCTCCATAACATTAGAATCTAGCTGGCTCCTGATCCTTTCCTTCATTCACACTTCACAACCTACTCCCAACCTCTCTCCTTCACATTCACCCCACGAGCCACACGAACTACTTACCCCCCATCGCGTGCTCCACGCCCACATCCAATATGCGTGTAACTTTCAAACTCCGCCTCCTTAGTGTTTTAGATATACAAAAGAGCTAAGAGTCCGTTTGGATTGACTTATAAGTTGCTTATAAGCTGTTTTCAGCTTTTTTGAGTGTTTGGCGGGTCAGCTTAAAGTCATTTTGTGCTTAAAATAAGCTCAAAAAAATAATTGGGCCTATTTGACTTAGCTTATCTAAAGCAGCTTATAAACCAAAAAAAAATAAGTTAGACTACCCCAACTTATTTTTTTAACTTATAAGCTGTTTGCAGCTTATAGACATAAGCTCATCCAAACAGGCTCTAAGTCTACTTTACCCCTTTAACATATTAGATTGGGAAATAATACCCTTTTCACATTTTGAATGGGACAATAAATTTCCTTGATAGTAAATCAACAGCTTAGAAATGAGTTAATTATCTCGTACATTTTTAAAATGTCAAAAACGACCCTCAATAATATAAATTGTGACATATTTTTCAGTAATTAAAATATTCAACTAATGGTATTTTATAATTTATACATCTTTTTTTAGTAATATAAACGTCCCTCCAACTTAAATTTATACATCTTTTTTTTTCTTTTGGTTTTTAAAACCCGGCCATTAGGCTTCATCTCATATTTGGTTCATTTTAGAGCTAAAATTTTAAAAATGTCATGATATTCATTCTTGATCTGACAAACGTGTAAAAGTCAATTATAAATTGAAAGTAATTTTTGATATTATATTTTTTTGGAAACTATTAGGGCTCGTTTGGTACGAGGGATAAGGATAAATAATCCTGAAATTATATTTGAGAAGAATTTATCTCACGTTTGGTTGGAATAAAATGTGTTAAAACTAATCCTGGAATTAGTTATCTCGAGATTGTAGTATTATTTTATCCCAGTGGAAGGGTGGAATAACTAATCCCGGAATAACTAATCCCGGAATAACTTATCCTGAAATAACTTGTTTCCAACCAAACGACCCCTTAGGCTTATGATATATAAGAATGATATGGAATAAAATAACTTTTTATACAAATGGAATTGTTGAAATAAAGTTTCCTTTCTTTTTTGTCTGAGAAAATAAAGTTTCAATACTATTAATATTAAATAAAATGGTCAAGATAATTTGGAGCTCTATCAAAAAACATGCGACAAAAGGAGACTTTAAATGTCAAAGAAAAAGATTAAAGAAAAGAGATATGACATTTAATTTTTTATACAATGTTATTGCTTAAATTTTTTTTAGTCATTTAAAAGAGTACATGTTATAGTTCATATTAATTGAAGGTCGTTTTTGACATTTTAAAATTGTATGAAATAATTCAACTCATTTCTAGTCATTGATTTAAGATGAAGGAGGTTCATTGTCTCATTCAAGGTGTAAAGCCGGTATTTTTTCCCAAACCCAATATGTTAAGGGGGTAAAGTGAACTTCACTATATACAAAAGGCCTATTTATTATTATTATTATTAGAAACATAAAAAGCAACACTCTTTTTAACCCTATACCTGTCGGGTAAAATGAGTATTTTAAAGTTAAATTGTTACTAAAATATAAAATTTTGTGTCTCTTTTTGAGACTGACAAAAAAAAATTATCACACAAATTGGGACGGAGAGAGTACATATTTTATTTATTTTGAATTATAAAATGATAACTAACTACTGTTCTTGATTTACTGTAAGTTCATACAAAACAATTAAAATGCCACTAAATATGATATCAATTATACTAATTTTAATACATGCTAATTTCCCTCCTAATAAGCAACTAAATGTGTGATTCAAAATTGGGACGAATTTAATGTACTAAGTATGAAATATAAATATAAATAAATATGTTCATATATAAATCCTACTCCGTAACACAAAAATAAAATATAGCTGGCTCCTGATCCTTTCCTTCCTCCTCTCTTCACAACCTACACCCAACCTCTCTCCTTCACATTCCACCACACGCGCCATCCAAACTACTAAACTCAAACTCCCCATCGCTTGCGTCACACTCACATCCAATACCCACGTAACACTCAAACTCCGCCTACTTAGGCCCCGTTTGAAACCATGTTTGGACATGCAATTTGAATATTTTAAGGAGTATTTTCTCTTATAGACATAAAACTCCCACAAGTTGTGAAAACTATCAATACATTTTCAATTCTTATACAATCTTACCAAATGAGCAAGTCATAGTTCATAACAAAATTAATACGCTAATTCATAACAACCGGCTCAAAATTAATAGTAGAAGACCTTTCTAAAAATACAACATCAATTGATCAAATTTTAGTTCAATAAATAAAATTAAACTATGGGTCTTTTTTTTACAAAATTAAAAGGTTGGTAGACATAAATAAAATTTGGTGGAAGTTAATAAGATTGGTAAATGATTGATGGGGGTAATTGTTAAAAATATCTACCAATTTATGGGTCTTTTTTTACAAAATATAAACTTATGGGTTAAATTTTATATTTAAAAAAGTTGAAACCATAGTTTCAAACGCATGTTCAAACGCCTACTCAAAATATAAATTGTGTATTTTAGTGTATTTATAAATTGATATATCCTTTTGTTTTAGTTATATTTGAATGTATTCGAGCTCCAATCAGCAAGGTCGCCGCTAGACGTCAATGTGTTCAACTGTATTTGAATGTATTTGTGTTGTCGTCGGTTAGTATTTCATTGCTAGAGAGTGTATTCGGGTGTATTAAAAAACGTAAATCGGTTGTATCAAACAATGATAGGGGTAAATTTGTATATAAACAACAAAAGTTTAGATATAAAGTTTCAGATACACTGTATTTACTCATAAAAATTGTATACAAACATATGTATATAGATCATTCAAACAACACATATAGTTAAATACATCTAGTTTTGCCAAAAAATACAATCAGCCAAATACATATAACTTATATTTACACTAAAAAAATGACGAATACACTCAAATACAAGTCAGATCTGAGATACAAGAAGGAGAAGAAGCCCTGGATTTCGGCATAATGAATACACTCAAATATGAGGAAAAACAATCAAATACATTTAAGAATCGAATAGGAATTAGGTTATCGGAGAAATCCATGTCGTTTCACGGACAGAGCTCAGGGAGCACAAAACTGAAGTTGTTGCGAAAAGGTCGAAGACGGTGCCGGACTTGCTCGCTAGTGGCCGAACTTCTGCCAACGATTTCGCCGGTCAGAGATTCATCGATTTCTGAGAGTTCGTCGCCGCCAATTCACCAGATTTCTCAATCTTCGGCAACAAATTCATAGTAGTAGAGCCTGTTGAAACAAAGCTGATACGTTAGTGTTACTCCCCACAACCCACCCTGGACGCAATAGGCATCCGATGCTATGAACAACACCGGAAGCACCTTATAAAATCAATAAATATCTAACCTCTTTTGATAATTTTTCAACATTTATTTAAAACGGTCATTTAGGGCTAACGGAAAGCATACTCATACTTATCAAAATCAGTGGAAGTTTAATATGAATAATCAATTATAAAAAATAAAAAAAAAAAGGAAAACGCTCAACAAGCCATACGAGACTTCAACAATCTATCCACAATTTTGACAACTATCTATGGAGCTTCTCAAATAAATTTATGAATGGACTAACTTCGGGACGCAACCCAAAAACTAAAAGAATAGAACTCAATATATGGGGTGTCCCACGAACAAGCATGTGGGCTCACCAATAAGTCTGGAAAGCAGCAAGTTCTCCTACTCTGCGCGCATATCACGAACCTGCTCTCCTTCGTTACCTAACATACCATAAAAAATAATAATGGTATACTTGAGTACTGGGTACACAGTGAGTGTCTAAGGGGCATAGTTCATAAATAAAAAATAAGATAGTTACAGCAAAATTTGTGAATCAATATTAGTAAAGCAGTTTGAAAGTAAGTGTAACACCCCATAAATCCGAATTAAGTGTGAAAGTGTCTTGGAGAATTGGACTCCACTATTTTTGGTTAATGTAAAATACGACCAAAGAATTACGGCCCGTATTCCTTGGGCGTATTTCAGCACCTTCCTAGGATGCTCACTATTTTGCTATCCTAAAATACGGCCCGTATTTTGAAATACGGTCCATATTTCTGGGCATATTTCACCCGCTCCCTAGGCTGCCCACTATCTTGGTCAACGTTAAATACGGCCAGAGAATACGATCCGTATTTTGAAATACGGTCCGTATTTCTCCCGCCGCCAGCTGTGTATATATATATATAGCGGGTTCAGTTAATTTTATCACGTATTCACATTCTCAAAAACCTTAAGGAGAAAATCTTTTCTCCAAGTCTCCAAACATTAAGGTAAGAACATTTTAACATTATTAATTAATCCTAGCATTAAACCCATGATTCTTAACATGATTCTTGAATGAAAAACCTAGGGTTTGCAAAGTAATTATTCTCAAAGTGACTCAAGCTAGGGTTTTGGGTTTTCTTCGTTGTAAAAGTGAATTGTTGAGTTACGTAAGGCTTCACTAAGGTATGCCTCTCTTTTAAAAACCTTATTTTGGATGTATGTCTTCTTTCCAAAAGATCTTTATTGAATAAAAAGGTGAACTTCTCATACTTTAAAACCCTATCTCATGCTTTGATTGTGGTTGATGTGCGTGAGGGGACAAGCCCACATTAATCCTTGATTGTATTATCCTTTATATACGTATATGAAATCATAATCATTTTCTTCTATAAGAAAGGATCAGTAATGATGGTTAATTGTTGATATTGATGTTTTTAAAAAGGAAATATGACAATGGACTCTTGTTTGGAGAAGTGGAAACGTTTTCAAGATTATCTATGAAATTATGGATCTTTAAAATGGCATAATGAACCTTAATGCTAATTATTGATGGGACTGCCTTGAGACAAATTGTGAATCGGCTTTTATGCTATGAACTTTATTGTTGTGTTTGGCCTACCTACTCGGGAGGAAGGGTAGCCACTATGGATCTTAGTGTGGTAATTGCCTAGCCATTCGGGAGGAAGAGTGGCCACTACCGAGTTTGCTACCCGAAGTGCGGTTTATGCCTAGCTATTCGGGAGAAAGGATAGCCACCGAAAATTACATATTCCGATGTAGTGCGCTGTGTTTAGGGAACCTCTACGGTCATCCCCTCGATGTGATTGATTCTTGGGCCTGTATTGGCATGTGTGATATTCTTATTCTCTCATGGAGCTGTTGTTGACAATCATGATCAATTTGAAAGGCATATTTGAAAGTTGTAACTTGACAAGAGGCTTCTTAATCGGTTTTGATAATTCGTATTGAGATACACAAGTTGAATAACTGTTTTTACATTGATTTCACATGGTTTTAAGAACTGATTTCTTTAAGTATTATTGTACTTTATTTTCGTATTACTTGTTGTCCCCGAGGCACTCACTGAGTATGAAGTACTTAGGCATACCATTGTTGTTTTTGATGGTATGTTAGGTAACGGAGAAGAGCATGTTCTTGATACTCCAGGCGCTTAGGAAGGACTTGTTGTTGCTGTTGACTTGGTGAGCCCACATGTTCATTCGTGGACACCTTATCATATTTATTTATTATTCTAGTTTTAGCAGGCTGCGTCCCGATGCGTCAGACTATTATTCTTTATCTCAGAAGCTATATAGTATACATTATTGTGGGTAGTTGTTGAGTTGTTTAACTCTTGGGCATGTGTCACGTTTTGATTAAGCTTTATAATATTAAAGACTTCCGCTGATTGAATTCATATATCATGATTTGTTTGAATTTATTTTATAAATTGTTGGAGGTGAATATTGAACTTGGCGGGTTCAAGTGTTATAATTGCATCTTTTAGGTTCTTCCGATGTTGTTCATGACGTCGGATGCCGGTCACGTCTAGGGTGAGTTTTGGGGCCTGACAGTAAGAGATAGAGCAAACGTCATCAACCTTAGTAGAGCTTTTTATCAACAACCAAATAGACAAGAAATATACTAATTTCAATCCATCAAACCTTTATCACCTTAAGTCTTTTAATCAGGAACTCACGAGTATCACGAGCCACTCACAGGCAACCAAAAGATCAACACGTGCCGACTCATGGGCAAACAATCTTTCGATACACCGGGGATATTATCCCATGGAGGCTAATCGTCCTCTAAATTAGCACAATAATAGATGCATCGAGCTACACGCCACGGAGGTCAATCGTCCTCTGAACTGACATAACAATAGATACATCGGGCTACACGACATGGAGGTCAATCATCCTCTGGACTGACAAAGCGATACATTAGGATCCATAACGGCTAATCGTCCTCTGGACTAGCACAACTTTCCCATATAGGCCCAAACACAACCAAACACAAGTCATTACATAGTAACTGAATCATCAATCATGGCTTATAACCGAATTCATTTCTCAAGTCATCTTCTCACAATATAGGTATTTCAAATCAACATATACAATTTAAGTATTTAACTTCAAGTTCAAGAAAAACTCATAAAACATGTGTCAAGTTTTAATCTTTCGAAAATAAGCAGAATCATCCATATTAAAGGCAATACACATTTCAACAATGGTATAAATCGGATAAGGTTCGATGCGGGCTTGACCCTACACGCGCATGACCTTGTTCAAATATCACTTTTAATTTGAAAATATGTTTAACAAAGAGCAACCACCAAACTAGGGTCTTAACGTGTACAAACAATCAAAAGAGGATTCTCAAAACCAATCATGCTTTCAAAACTTTCTTAAAAGTAGACATGTTTCAAACGATATTTTAAAAGAATAGATGTATATCAAAACGTTTTAAAAAAAAATCTAGACATACATCAAATATCGTTAAAATATTCCAAACGTAAGCTCCACGTTTTAAAGAACCACTCTACATTTAATTGAAGTTTGTATGACCAATAAGCTATACGTATTCACCAAATTAGTAGCTACTGTTCATAGCTCAAAACGCATTGCTATGGACCTCCAAACCAGGTTTGCACCATTCAAATTCAAGACCTATATGTTGTGACCACTCAGTTAAAATTTGGTCTCGATCCAACGATTAAATTAGCGAAAACGTCCAATTAAAGCTGACTGGTTGGAGGGAATTCTACAACAAAAATACTAGGGTTTTGTCTTTAATAGAGTGCATCTAAATCAATCCTATTTCATGATTCTATCGACCATTCAATGTCTAAATCATAATAACAATTCCATATAATCCATCAAAGTGTGAGGGATTTACCTTTTTGAAGGAATTCCAAAGCTTCATCCCATATTTGACCTTGAATGAAGTTTTCACAATCTAGCGATTTCATATAATGATTCGGTGTTAATCTAGTGTTAAGTTAATGTAATTGGCTTAGGGATTTGAGTAAAAACTCACCTTGGGGGGTTGGTAGAAGACTCTGGTCGAAAAACACTCCCTTTAGACGTTTTGGGTTGTATTTATAGGTTATCATAAAAACTTGGGTTTTAAAACCTAATCCTACAAGAATCGGGATTTCTATTCTACAAGTATTCAGTAAAATGGTTATAACGTTTTTGTACAGACCTCCGTTTGACATGGGATTTATATGGATGGAAAGGTATTTCAAAGGGCTACAACTTTCATGTTCTAAGTTGTCTCAAATTCCTTACGATTTCGAATTATACTCACCGGAACGCAGGCCTTGTGTAAACTCCGTTGGAACTTTTTATTTCTATGCACTTTTCAACTTGTCTTGGCTTAAAAAAGTATTACAACCCAAATTACGTCCAAAAGACTTTGTATTACTAATGAATCACATTATCACTTCCATCGAGACTAACCACAAGCATTTATTAAGTTCAAACCTAACACAAATTTACGGAGTGTTACAATTAGCATTCAAATAAATCCAGAATAAAAGGAAAAATTAGACAAAAAGGAGTAAAACTTACCAGCTGAATCAAAACAACGATGGATACCGAGACTGAGATCTCCAAATGAGCCCTTCTCTTTTAAGTACTAGCTCAACAAGCTACATGTATGAGAGAAGTGTGATTTCTGATCGGCGAATCTCTCGAAATCCACAGTTTGCGATGGAGCCATTTGTAAGTACTTTGCTTTTTCAATTGGAAAACACTAAATATTACCACATGCATGACCGACGGCTAAAGAAGCCATGGATTCCCGTATCCGTACATATCTGAGAAAAAGCCATGAATTTCGACATCATCGACGGCTAAGACTGCCGCCTCAGCTGCGGCGGTGCTAAGGACCACCATGTGCCTGATGACGCCGGAGCAGAGGGAGAAGCGAGAGGGAACAAAAAGAGAGGGGTGAGAGCCGAGGGAGAAGAGAGAGGGAAAGAGGTGAGGGAGAAACTTGATACAGTAGAATAACTCTATATATTTGGTATAATTACAGTATGTAAATTAAAAATTCACTGTAACTATAAAAAGTAATTAAATTAAATAATAATTACTAATCATAAATACATCTGAGAGTTAGTTATGCAATCTAAAATTTCCACTTGAAATTAGTGTACTATGAAATAAATATCCATATATAAATCCTACTCCGCAACACAAAAATCTAGCTGGCTCTGATCCTTTCCGTCTTTCACTCTTCACAACCTACACCCAACCGTTCTCCTTCACATGTCCCCACACGCACCATCCAAACTACTCACTCACTCCCATCGCGTGCTCCACACTCACTCCCAAAAAGCGTGTAACTCTCAAACTCCGCTTCCTTTTAGTATATAGATATATAAAGCAACACAATACTCTTTTAGCCCTTTAATTATTAGTACTTACTTGCACCTTACGACGGTCTTCTACATTATTCTTCTTCTCGTCGGCGATCAAAACTTAACGGTGACGAAACAAACTTAACAGATATGAAGATATTTGTGAAAACACTCAAAGGCTCTCACTTTGAAATCCAAGTCAAACCTGAAGACACGGTAAAAAAAATTCAACTATTTATATATATATATATCGCTGATATTTTTGAATTTCATTTTGTTTTACCTTTTTTGTTTAAAATTGATTGAATTGAGGCTAGTTTTGATTTTTTTTGAAGTAATTTGTGATGCATATACTGATTATATATACGTTAATATCGGTGATATTTTTCAATTATACTTTTTTGTTCAAAATTGATCGAATAGAGGCTACTTTGTGATGCATAGATGTGACTCTTAGTAATGACTGATTATATATGCGCTAATTCAAGTTCGTTTTGTTTTACTTTTTTGTTCAAAATTGATTGAATTGAGGTTTTTTTTTTTTTTTAAAAAAAATAAAAAAATTGTTGAAGTAATTTATGATGCATATATGTGATGTGACTGTCAGTAATGACTGATTTTAACTATTTATTGATTATGTATGTGCTAATATCACTTTGTTTTACCTTTTTGTTAAAAATTGATCGAATTGAGGTTTGTTGAAGTAATTTGTGATGCGTCGATGTGACTGTCAGTAATGACTGATTATATATGCACTAATATCACTGATATTTCTCAAGTATACTTTGTTTTACCTATTTAATCAAAATTGATTGAATTGATTCAGCAATGACTTTATTGATTATATATGCGGTAATATCACCGATATTTTTGAAGCTCGCTTTGTTTTGCCTTTTTGTTCGAAATTGATTGAATTGTGATTTGTTTTGATTCGTTGAAGTACTTTGTGATGCATCCGTTTTTCAACTATTTATTGATTATATATGCGCTTCCCATGTCATCAAAAAAAAAAAAAATACCGATTTTTTTTAGTTTGCGTTTTTTACTTGTTTTTGTTCAAAATTGATTGAGTTGAGGTTTGTTTTGATTACTTTGCGCTGCATAGATGTGACGGTTAGTAATGACTTTATTGATTATATATGCTATCGTCGATATTTTTCAAGTTCTGTTTGTTTTACCTTTTTATTCAAAAATTGATTGAATTGAGGGTGGTTGTGATTTATTGAAGTACTTTGTGATTGCATTGATGTAACTGTCAGTAATGACTGATTCAGTCAGTTTCTTCTCTAATTCGTCGATTAGATTCCTAGTTGGAGATTTTGAGGTTTATATTGAAGCGTCTTAGGATTTGATTTGAGTTTTGTGTCTAAATTGTTTCTGATTTTTGTGTTTAATTGGGCATTAATAGTGGATTCTTTTTAAGTGTTTTAGTTTGTGTTTAATCCCTAATAAATGTATATATTAGCTCAACATCGATAAGCATAGACATCATCCAACTCATGCACACTAGGGCCTCGTGGTTAAACCACTAGACCACTCATAGGCCCTCGTAGATAGGACTGCTAGACCAAAAGCGTAGGCCCTCGTCGATAGTACGGCTAGACGCTAGACCAAACATAGGCCGTCACAGATTGTCCGCTAGACCAATCAATCACGATGTGGGTACCAACATAGCAACATCAAGCACATAGGACAAACGGTGCAAATCATCATAATTTGCTACGTAATAGTTTTATCATAACAAGTGTCACGTATAACAATATCATGTACTACTTTATGTCACCTAACTGTGCAAAACTAGTATGCCATGCTCAGTGTATTAAAATAATTGTAATACATGTTTTAAGCGTTTCATCAAATCATGACGTAGTCATAAGAGAGTATAAAATAGGATTTTAGAGATAGGGATTCTCAGAACATAACGTTTTAGCCCAAAATAGCACACGTGTCCTGGTGCACACGCGCCCCAAAACATACTAGGTAGTTTGGAATTAGTTTTCAAGCACCTATGCAAGTTTTCAAATCATGCTTTTTAAGAAAAAACAAGCAATTAAGCAGTGGCGGAGCCACACTACGCCGAGGGTGTTCATCCGAACCCCCTCAGCAGAAAAAAATACTATTTTTACAAGGTTAAATTTTTTTTTTTATGTATATATAGTAGATGTTGAACCCCCTTAGGCTTCTTCGTATGTTTACTTTTTTATATTTTGAACCCCCTCGGTGGAAATCCTGGCTCCGCCACTGCAATTAAGAGGTTTAAAAGTCCCACTTAACTCGAAAACGACAAGTCTCCCACCTTGCAAGTTCAGTTCCTCCCCTCAATTGACCTCAAATGGTCTCAATCTACATAAATTATCGATGAATGATGTCAATTATGATAGTTGGGGTCATTTCACTATTTTTGACCAAGTCAAAATCAACTCTGGTCAACTTGGTCAGAATGTGAGATAAGTCTGTAAAATGGGATTACCAATGCGCGCATGAGTTCAACTGCGTAATTAAATTCCTAATTGAAGTTCAATTACCCACTCAAATCCTCAATTTACCACTTTAGGAAACTAGGTATAAATTCATGTTACTTTGGTTTAAATTTGACTAAGTTCGAGTATAATTATCAAAGGATGTTCGGATCATTCATTATCTCTAAGATTCAGGGAGAAATCAATCCATTTTTTATCCAAGTCTCTTAAATTTGCCAAAAATGGTTGTTGTACGTTCACTGTACGATTTTATACCTAACAGGTGTCGCAATTGCGGAACAGGCTTCGGTTTCGTGGAGATGACCTGGGCCGGTCCTAGAACTGCTATAGTGAAGTCCCTCTCGGCTATCGTAGAGTTTCGCCTGAGTGAGCTTCTCCGCATTCGCATACCTTCTACTCACGTTAGGTTTCACGATCAATTCTGCGCTATCGCATAGGTCTGCCTGCCCACACTCATTGCTAATGTGAGCTGGTGCTCTTGATCGCGACGCACCACCACCGGTTGCATCATCAATGTTCTCCAACTCCGTATTTGTCTGAAACAACCTGAGCCCCTCTAGTCTCAACCCCAACCATGTTAACAGATAAAAAGTTATATATACATATTCAAAAAACACAATTTGAAATGCAAATACTCAAAATGAGGGGTCGGGTTGTTTCAATTGTTCAGGTTGTCAGTGATATATTGATGAGCATGGTTGCCTTTTTAAGGAAAACGGATAAAAAAGAGTAGGTGAGGGAAAGAAACACAGTTGCTGGTTACAAATGAGAGTTCTGATAGTTGGTGTCAAACTGGAGCTGTCAGCTGTAGTTGCTCTTGATGCCCAATCTAAACTAAGGGGTTTGGAAAAAATTTGTAGGCTGAACATAAAAGTGTTCCCCATAATCAAGTGTGATTAGCAGGATACATTTTGATATTTGGATTCAGCAAGTAGATAAGAATTTACAAGTTTGTATGCAACTATGAGAGCGCCAGTGAGGTAGAGAATGGAATCAAAAGGCATGATAACAAAAACAGAATGAGCAATAAGCACAACTATTCAAGGCTGTGACATTTCAGATATCATACAGTTGCCTGGCTTTGGCATTACGATCGTCAAATATATTTGGTCTCACTCAATGTTATTAAAAGCCATTGTTTCGTAAGCGATGTAGCCTTGCGTAGCGAGGTGTTGCCATTCAAGGGTGAACTTATGCGCTTTGGAGAAGTGTATGCATCAAATGGTGGCAGACAAAGTGACCTGAACCAATCGTCCGTTCTTTGAATCTCCACTTTTAGGAGTAGGACTAACTTTGACAATGTTATATGTTGGATGCAGCAATTAGTTATTTTAGTTCCAAGTTGATTATTATAGTACTAAATTCATATACATGTGGTACTTTTTAATTTAATAAATTGTATGCTTCACTGCAAAGAAGCGTGCACTTCATTTCTCGCTTTTGCTTCAAGCCTCATGGACCTAGCCACTTTTAGTAACCCTGGTCGCACTCTCTCGTCCACTCTTTGAACGAAGATGTTTAGCTGGATTGAACTTGTCTTAGAGATTTTAGCTCTTGTAGTCTTTTTCGCATTTGAACTTGAGATCATTTAGTACATTAAATTGAAGGCTTGAATTTTCTATAAGTTTAGGTTGCCGATGTGAAGAAGAACATAGAAACGGTTCAGGGTTCAGATGTTTATCCTGCTGCCCAGCAGATGCTTATCCACCAGGGGAAGGTACTTAAAGATGGGACAACACTGGAAGAAAACAAAGTTGGTGAAAGCAACTTTATAGTAGTCATGCTAACGAAGGTAAAGATGAATCTTTTTCTTTTTTCTTCTAATTTTCAGTGCTATAGGTTTAGTTAACTGCGTGAATATAGACATAATGTTGGATCTAAGTGGTCATATGAATGCGGATGCAGTACTTGATATCATGGGATAAGAACCTTGCAATCATTGTGCTTACAATGGATTCAATTTGATTTTTTCGGTTGAATAGCTGCTGTACTGTTGCATTTTCTCATGCGCTACATTAAGTGTAACTTGCACAGGAGACCTACAGAAGTAAAAAACCAGTGGAAATTGTGTGTAGTCTCAGGGGATGCATTTCTGTCACTGCCCATTGTATATCATTTTGTGTTCTTATGTTACATGGGTCCGATATTTGCCTTGAATATCCGTGCCAAACAGTGTGACACAAGTGTTGGTAATTGCCGCACATTCTTAGAGATATACTAAAATTATCAAAAACACTGCACGCCCGACCCTTTTTTGGATGCATACCTGTAAATAAGTCCATGTATCACAATTTTTTAAATAAATGTCTCATAGGTTTGTACCTATCAAAACATAGCAAATAAATTCACGGCATTTAGATAGACAGTCGGAGAACTTTAATACTATAGCTGTTTTATTTATTTTTGTAACTTTAGTTTGTTACTTCTGTTGCATGGAATTTTAGAGTAAGAGCTCATCTGGAGAAGGTTCAGCAACGTCAACTGCAGCAACAGCTAAGGTTTGCAGTGTTATATCGTTTTCGTTGTTTAATTGGGTCTTGCATCATATTGATAAAGGAAGGGACAAAATCTGGATTAGTTCCATACTATGGGGAGCTGAGAATTTAATCCCAAAAAGGCACTACACACAAGAAAATCTTTTCCTCCTTAATGTTTCTGTTGATATCTTTTTTCAGAGACATTCTCCTACCATCGTATGTTTGATGTTCAGCTATCAAGGTCTTATGTATAATAGATGTGGATTACTGGATTGCCAAACTAGGATTGACTATTGAGTAAATCATCATGTATTCTTACTTTTGAACTAGGTTAAATTTTTGTATGGCAAAGCAATACGTTTCCAGAAAGTGTATACTTGTTTTGCTTTTCTCTTTGGGGCGGGGGGTGGCGGCTTTCCCATCACTAGTTGTGTGATTTGTTGTCTGGTGACCTCTGGTGCATTATCCTGATATATTTGATAACTGACTGATTATATATGAGCTGCATGTGGTCATAGTTTGTGACAGTCAGACCTAACTGTACAGATCATACTCCTACCATAGTTGTGGTAATGTCATATATGGGGTAGTGACGATTTGGTGGTAATGCTTTGTTAATGTGAAGCCTGCGATGCGAGCTACTACTTCTGCGCAGCAAGTTATTGCTTTTCACAATGAATGTGATTGTAATCCTTGCTGCTTGGGACTTAATTTTCTTAGTTTTAATGTGAAAATTAGTCCTGCTGTCCTAGTAGCTGACAGATTTTAGGTGTTAGAGAATCTCTTCTCAGGATTCGTAGTGGTTCCTGCTGAGTCACTGGGATATTTAGAGATGGTGTGCGTAAATGTTTGATGGTCATAGTCGTTATAAAGCCAGTGACCTCTGGTATATATTGACACTTGGTACGTATGTGGTTAGGGTCTTACTTGTGGGTTGTTATGAAAGGAAAATATTCACCTGAAAATAAGTCATTTTTTGATTTTTTGTTTTGCGGAAAAAGCAATGACATGAAGTAAAGAGTTGAAATAGTTTTGAAAGGAAAATGATTTATGTCCACAAGTAAGGGAATTCATTTTCTTTAACCTTTTAGTGGAATGTTTTCTTTGAAGATATTATCCGAGCAACCAAGCACCAGAAAATGGTTTATTTTCCCTCCTGCCAAACACCCCTAAGTCTATCTTATTTTCTGAAGGCGATGAATTACTTAAAATAAAACTCCAAAATCCTATACGTTCGAAAAAAAAAAAAATTACAAAATCCTTAGCTAATTGATTAATTCAATTTGCTCGCCTAATTGGTATGAAGATATCAAAATTTACCAGTTTAAAAAAAAATTGTATGAAGATATCATTGTGTATTTGGAGTAAAATATTTTTCATGAAAAATCTTTTCTATGTTTTTGGTTGAGTGTAAAAGTTGGTCGCTTTTGTTTAAAAAGTGAATAGTTACTAAAAGAGGTGGTTCACTTTATTTGCTAAATGTGAGTAGTTACTTAAAACAAACTACAAATCTGGAGCTAATTGGTGAATACAATTTACTACAGTCTAATTTTATCTTTGAAGCTACTTAAGAGGACGTTTGGTGTCATGTAAAATACTTTTCATGAAAAGTATTTCCTTGTGTAAAAAGTCAATGCGGCATAAGGGAAACGTTTTGCTAGGTACTCCAAATATTTAGCAAAGATAGACAATGGTATCTATATAGTAGTAAAGATCTGTTGGTATTAATCATGGTTGTGATGGTTGTTGGAGGAAATAATTTATGGCCTTAGAAGGCATAAGTTGTTTTCTTCCATTTGGTGCAAACATTTTCTTCAATATTTTCCAAGGCCAGCCAAATATTTGAAAATGACTGTGTGAAGGAACATTGACAACATTGTATGTCATACCAACTATACCCTTAGAGTCGTTTGGTGTAAAAGTTATTCACGGATCAATAATGCAAGGGTTGTTATGCTAGGATTAGTAATGCACTGATTAGTCATGCAAGGATTGTAATGCAGGGACTATTTCTTGTGGAATTCTTAGTTTCGTATATTACAAATTAGTATACACTGTATCATATAAGATATAGGTTTACATTTTTAACAATATAAAATTTTGTCTACTTCTATGAGGGTTATTTCTGTCATTTTAGTATTTTAAATCCATATATTACTAGTACTAGCATTCTTATTCCACATTCTATCCATCATAAAATAATACTCCCTCCTCAATATAAGTGTCTTAGATTGACTCGACCGAAACTTCTACCTTATCAAAAAAGGATTGACTAGGCACGGCAGCTTTTAAGAAAATAACGGAAACTTTTGAATCTTGTGGGTAATGTACCAAAATGCCCTTTGAATCTTGTGTTTTAAACAGGAAATGTAGAATATTGGAATTAGAGAGATACCAAATATGGAAAGAGGCATTCTTTTTGAAACAAGCTAAAAGGGAAAGTACGACGCTTATATTGAAACAGAGGCAGTACATAGATTTCGACATAACTTATGTGGGTATCATTTATAAGGAAAACAAAAGTAGTAACCAAATATTAGAATAACGTTCGATTTAATGTAGGGATTAAATCCCGTCAAACCTCCAATCACATGTCACCTTAATAATTAACAATTTGCAAGCGACCAGTGGTTTCTTTTTTGCTTGCCATGGATGAGCAATTCAACTATTCAGGCTTTATATGTCAGAAATGAGTTCAATTTTATAAGTACGAAAGGATACGTGAGTGTAGCTCGTTCTGGGTTATGGTGAATGTCGGCATCGTTGTCAAAAAAGTTTTCAAGAATAGTGTAATGCATGTGCCCATGCTTTTACTTTGACTATACTATAATGATGTTACCGCTCTAATGCGTTCACTTCAGTTACAATGATTTGATTTTGGACTTGTAGACGCCACAGTCAAGTACCCCAGCACCTAGTTCAACTCCTGCATCTACAGCTGCTCAAGTCCCAGTTGCATCGTGAGTTTTTTTTTTTACTTCTTCAATGTCATATTTTCTCAAACATTTCTTTTCACTTCTGCATCATTCTTATTTGGCCGTGCAATTTGGGTGTTTGCCCTACTATTCCGGTTAAGTAACTCACGATGTATTAATTTGGTCTGTGGAAATATAGTTGCTGACTAGCTCTAGACATCCAGGTGATGATGACTTTATATAAGATTGAAGAATGAAGACTCAGAACAATGTTCGTGATTAAACATGATGAGAAGTTCATAGTACTCATAAATTTTCAATTTTATCTATGGAAATTGCTCCCCTCGACAATGTTTGACTGGGGTGAAGTTTATTTAAGAAAGAAAGACTTTTGGCACATATTAAAATTACTGTTAGCACTTGTCTTAGACATGCTATGACATTTTTGTGGATATATGAGCATATCATTATTGTAATGGGAAGTACAAAGTGAAAGGCTTCTAACTATAGGCAGATGTTGAATTTGCTTTACATAAGAATATAGGGAGGTGTTATTCTTTTTGGAACAGACTAAAAAGGAAAGAGTGTCATATAAAATGAATCCGAAGGGAGTAATAAAGTTATTAAGGCCATCAGAATTTAGGTTTGACATTTGGAAATAGTGTTTATTTCAAATCAACTTTTTGTGGCTAGTGCCTTGAATTTTAATTCACTCTTCATTAATCCTTTTTATATTGTTTTATCTCTCCATTAACCTTTATGGGAAGAGTGAAAGCATTTCATGGAAACTCCTCAGTTGTGAATTGTGATGACTTGCTATGTTTCAGGCCTGCGGCGGCTCCCTCCCCTGCGCCAGCGGCTCCCTCCCCTGCGCCGGTGGCTCCCTCCCCAGCGCCAGCGGCTCCCTCCCCAGCGCCAGCCCCTGCCCCAGCTTCTGCTCCTGCATCAACTGTTGTGTAAGTATATTCTTCAAGAAATACATTCTCCTTGCATTTTCTGCTAAATTACAAGGAACCTTTGAAGAAAATGATCTATTTATATGCCAGGCCGGGATCTGATGTCTATGGCCAAGCTGCTTCTAGCTTGGTTGCTGGTAACAACCTTGATGGAGCAATTCAGCAGATTCTTGACATGGGCGGTGGAACATGGGATAGGGAGACAGTTGTTCGAGCCCTACGGGCAGCTTTTAACAATCCCGAGAGGGCTGTTGAATACTTGTACTCTGTAAGTTTATTAGTCCTTGGTGATATACTAGTTCTGGAGTACGCGCCGCGCCCCATATTAATAAGTTAAATTTTAAAAAAGGTCATATATATTAGTATTAAACTATGTCGTGCAATTGTTATGTTTCGTTTCGAAAGTGTTTCTTCAACTTGATTTTAACAGTATAACAATCGGGATAATCTAGTCATTTAGTCAGTTTATAACTATTTCCGTAAAGCAAGGGTAAAGCTTCCACATTCTTGTGGATATTAGGTAATTTAAATCTTATTATAGTATTTATTAGAATGTGTATTTACATTTTGGTACGTATTTTATAGCATTGTTTGATTGAAGGGTAATAGACATATTTTTTGTATACCCAAAGAATCAAACATTGTATTTCACAAAAAGTATTTCTCTTTTTATTTTTACTGAGATATTTAAATTATATTGAATTTATGGGTTTTAATTTTATGACCGGTTATAAATCTAGAATTAAGAATAAGAGACATTATTATGTTAACATTGTCAAAAAAAAAAAAAAAAAAAAAGGAATAAGAGACATTATCGACTTTAGTTCTAATCTCCTGCTTAGTCTTTCTCTATTTTCCTTTTTAGTTTTACTAAGATAGAATTTATTGGTTATAGTTCTATGACAGAAAATAATTCAAACCCACAAAAAGTAATAGCTACTTTTTACTTATTCACTGTAGATTTTTCCTTTTTTGATATATTGCTCGTCTTTTTCAAAATATTATTTTACATAATTCAAATAATAGGATTCACACAATATTTTTAATATTGAGACTTCCAATATAGTTAACCGATGAATTAGAACTCCAAAATATTAGGAAAAACTTTAATTCTCGAAAAAGAAAATCTTGTCTACTGATAAAAATGTCTAAACAGATAGATACTTTTGTTAACTATCATACCCTTGTTTGAATTAGAAATTGATAAGTTGATTACCTATTTTTTTGTTGTAGTTTAACAACAAAACTTTGAATATCAAAATACGAATTTGAAAGTGCATGCCTAGATTGTGCATATTCGATTTTTAACCAAAAAATATTGGATGTGAAATATATACTACCATATTTATAAGTAGAAACATACTAGATTTTAAATTCTTAAATATTAGGACTTCCTACTTAGTTCAGATAAGGAAACATTTATTGATCAAAATTTCAAAGTCGTAAATATTAGAAAAATAATTAAATGGTAATTTTATCCAATGTGAAATTTATTTTAAAAGGTGAACGACATTTCGCTGAGGGCTTTGTGCTTTTAATATAACTAGTCTCTACGAACATGCGTTTGCACGTTATTCCCTGTCAGTTGTCACAAAAAAGTAATTGGGTAATATTACTTGTAATTACATTACAATTTCTGTTAATATATAAAAACAATCTACTACTGATTCTTATTTAATTTGTGCATCTTTTGTGTAGATTTCAAGATGATAATAATGTTATCTCTGTTCTTGATAGCGTAGATATTTAGAATTATAGTTTCACAATTGTGGTGAAATGACAATTCTTTATTGAAAATTAAAGTCGAAGATATTTAGTAAAATCCTAATATGATTACGTGGGTTTTAAGATTGTAGTTTTTCAGTTGGGTTCGAAGTCCTAAATAGTAGGGAAAAAAGTTAATATTATAAGTTATCAATATGATATTTTTTTCTAGAAAAAAAAAAAATTAACTTAAAAGGGTATAAAAGTCATTCAATATTTAAAGGATATTTTGGTCAAGTAACATTTATATTCATGCTTTCAAAAAAGTATAGATAATAGATTATCTGCATTTATGGTTGGGGATCACTGTTCGCTTGCCATCGTTGGACCCGTTCTTTCCTAAGCTACTTGTTTGTTCAGACACAGAACAGGAATGTATTCCATTGCTTTCGTAGTCAAGTTAGAAGGATTTCTTGCCCTTTAGATACTACAATATTGTTCAGTCTATGTCTTTCAATTACCATCCTTTTAATGGTACAAAGATACATGATTTGAAGGCTACTGTTTGGAGTCAATTAAATGAACTGTTTGTATTCCCTTGCTAGCAGTTTTAGCTTTTAAATTAGATGGTTCATGTAATGGGGTAGGGTATCCAGCCTGATATCCTGGTTTTGACTCTCATAGGACTGTTATCCGACAGTAGAATAAGTTCACCTGCTTGGTCCAAATCTCCAACAAATGGATCTGGCTTGCACATTAATAGGAAACAAAGTTCTCTTAATACTTTGATCTTTTGGATTTAGTCGCAATATATAAAATGATGAAGTAGCCTCTCAAAATCGTAAAATCATGCTTATAAAAACAGCATGAGCCCCCTTCAGCTCCCGTCTCTATTCCACAAGCACAGATCCACTCTCCTCCCTGGCAGCTCCCTTATATTTTTCGCATGCATCCTTTTGCTCTCCACGCCTTTTGACTAAATCCGCTTCCCAATAAAAAGAATGTAAAAAACCTCAATTCCCTTGCGAGCCGTGGCTCCTTCATCCTCTCGTTTCTCGGTCCCCGTATCTCTCCTCTCTGGATTAGAAATCTCCTTTCTGTCGGATGGTGATTTCATGGATGCTGGTGCTATGATGGCTTTTACCATTGTGAGTGTGGTGGTATTTTGAACTTGGGCATTAAATGTGGGAAAATGGACTACAGGTTGTCTCTTGATCCATCTTTCAACTGTGCATTCTTGCCTAAATCACTCATGTGGAGTTAGTCTGACAACCAATTAGCTGGGGTGTACTGTCTGATAATCATGGTAGAAGGTAGTTGTGTATCTTGTAGTGATATGTAGAACTTCTTGGTTTAATTTGCTATAGTTTCTATTTTGTGTCTAATTTTTTTGCATCAAACTGTTAAATGTATGGTGGAAGGTTTTAACCTTTTTGCTCGAATCCCTCGTGTTAGTGGTTATTTCTATTTCTTATCAAGTTTTTACACTGTTTTGACAGGGTATCCCTGAGGCGGCAGAGGTTCCTCCTGTTGCCGGAAGTCCACCCAGCGTGCAGGCAGGAAATCAGCCGGCGGCTCAGCCGGAACCTGCAGCACAACCAGCACCTGTCCCTGCAGGCGGACCCAATGCTGATCCTTTGAATCTCTTTCCTCAGGTAGACAGTCTTAGTTCACTTTTTATTCTTTTTCTTTGGGTGGGGTTGGGGGGTGGGGTTTGGGGGTTGGTGCTGGGGGGATGCGGAATTATTTCAGGGTAAGCTTTTGATGCCTTGTTCATGCAGGGTCTTCCCAGTGTGGGATCTAATACTGCCGGTGCAAACACCTTAGACTTCCTAAGGAACAGTCAGCAGGTATGCGTGTGACATTTTCCTGAGCTTCACTAGCTGCATTTCCCTCCCTTTATTTCATTTCAGAAAATCCATTTTAATGATGTTCATCTAAATTATTGTCATTCTTAGTTCCAAGCTTTACGGGCGATGGTTCAGGCCAATCCACAGATTTTGCAGGTTTGACTCCTTAAAGAAATAAATCTGTCTTTTGAGTTTGTCTCTAGTTTGGACTACCTGTAAACAATTGCCTAGGTTCTCTTGACATTCTTTCCGTTTGTTGGCAGCCCATGCTTCAGGAGCTAGGCAAACAGAATCCCCATCTAATGAGGCTTATACAGGAGCATCAGGCTGATTTTCTTCGCCTTATCAATGAGCCTGTTGAAGGAGGAGAAGGGTATGTTCACTCTTCTACCTTCAATGATTCTCATACAAGGTTGTGTTTAGTACTAATTTGTGTTTCCTATTTGATATCAGCAACAACATATTGGGCCAGCTTGCAGGAGCAATGCCACAGGCTATATCCGTAACACCCGAAGAGCGTGAAGCCATAGAACGTGTAAGTGATTGCGAACGTGGTTGTGTATTTTCTTATCTTTATGCTTTGTTCCTTCCTCTGAGGCCTTGTTTGTCTTGCTTTCCCCTCTTTCTGCAGCTAGAGCAAATGGGCTTTGATCATGACCTTGTACTGGAGGTTTTCTTTGCCTGCAACAAAAATGAAGAACTTGCTGCTAACTACCTCTTAGATCACATGCACGAGTTTGAGGAGTGAAATGGAGGCTGGATGGCTCTTTTGTGTAGCTTCCCTTGCCTCCCTCTCTTGGCCCCACGGCAAACTTAAGTTCCATATCCATGTTGTGGGTTCTATGCTATTCGAGTGCCGGAGTGGAGTGAACTGGAAAACCATAACCAAGTTATCCTCTTTTTTTCTGTTCTCCCAGTCTAGTCTTGGACCCCATTAGAATTGTTCTTATACATAGTTTGTCATTTTGTCAATCCTTCCCCCCTCTATCCCCCACTCAAAAAAAAAAAAAAAAAAAGAATCTTTTCTTTGTTGAAACTCTTAGACTGTTTAGCCTAGTTATAAACTTTTCAATGTGGATGGTCAGAAGCTATTGGTATTTGCATGCTTTTCCATTTAAAATCTGAGGTGTTCCAGTTTTTGTTGCTTGATGACTAACCATCTCCCTTTGGTGGTTATTTAAAGACCAGTCATTGTCGGACTCCGTGTGTGCATGTATCAAACGTTATTTTAGAATATGGCAGATCAGCTATGTCAATCTCAACTCACTTGTGGAGGTGGAGATTTTCGTGGTTAGATTTTTGAAAGGTTTAACGGTGGGGACTTGGACCTTCGATCTCTACTGGGAGAAAAAAAATATGGAAGATATCAGTTTCTGCTTCAACCTCCTGAAAATGCAAATGACGAGAACTATAAGCAGTCTTGTTAAATGTTAATACCTTAAACTCAATGAAGATTTTGGGCAAGTTGTCAGCACGCGCGCACACATATACATAGAGGGGGAGGTTTTGCAATTGTCATATTGTTAGGGTAGTGGTCTTGTTAGGCAACATGACATCGATCGTTCAAAATATGGAGTATGGTTCCACAATAACTCGCGTAATATAACACTATAGTTAGAACTTTCTTTGGAAGCATAATTTCTTAAGGAGAAATATTTACGAAACGTGACGATAGTTTTATATTTACAAAATATAACATTACAAATCCTATACAAAACATGCTTTTAAAAAAAAAAAAAAAAAAAAAAATTATTTTTTTTAAAAAAATATTTTTTTAAATATTTTGTTAGTTAAAAAAATGTTTTTTTTTAATATTTTTTTATTTTTTATTTCTTTTTTCGCTCAAAATTTTATATATGAAAGTTGTATGAAATGTGTATATCTCGCTCAAGGCTTGAAAAGTTCGCTCAAAATTTAGTGTATGAAAACGGTAAGAAAAATGTATGAAATGTGTATATCTTATTCAAGGATTTAAAAATCCGCTCAAAATTGTGTGTATAAAAAAGTATGAAATTTGTATCTCGCTCAATTCTTAAAATTTCACTCACATTTTTGTGTATAAAATTCATGTTAGATTTCTGTAAAATTAATACAACTACAACAACATTGTATACAACTTTGATACAACATTCAAGACTTAAAATAATCGCTCAAATTTTTGTGTATAAAATGTGTATATCTTACTCAAGGCTCAAAAAGTTCGCTCAAATTTTATGTATGACGTGTGTATATCTCGATCAAGGTTTAAAACACTACACTCAAAATTTTATGCATGAGAATGGTATGAAATGTGTATATCTCGCTCAAGAGTTAAAATTTCATTCACATTTTTCATATATAATGTTCATATTAAGTTTCTGTAAAATTAATACAACTACAACAACATTGTAACAACTTCATACAATATTCAAGGCTTAAGTGTTTGCTCACAATTTTGTGTATGAAAATTATATTAAAAATTTCGCTCATACATATACATTTTTTATGCAGCTTTTATACACAAAAATTTGAGGTAATTTTTTAAGCCTTTGAGAAAAAAAAATATATATATATATATATTTTTTTTTTAAATATAAAAATTATTTTTTTTTTTATTTTTTTAAAAATAATATATATTTTCTGGAAAAAAATAAAAATAAAATATGAAAATCCGTATGTTTCGTAATATATCGTTATGTTTTGTAAATAAGGAAAACTATCGTCACGTTTCGTAAATATTTCTCCTTAGCATATATATACATATGTAGTTTTCCCATTTTTAAATTACAATTGGAAAAGGGCCAAATACTCCTGTACTATTAGAAGTGGTTTAAATATACTCATCGTTATACTTCTTGTCCAAATATATTCCTTTCATTATAATTTTAGTTTAAATATACCCCTCATCAAATTTGATAATTATATGAAGAGTGCTATAATTTGGTGAAAATAAGTATGTTGGTCAAAAATAAGTATGTTGGTCAAAGTTTATGTAGTTAATACTGTATAAATTAGGAAAGAGGGAGTACTAGTCAAAATTAAAGCCGAGGGTCTTTTAAAAATAGCCGTCTTACCTTGATAGAAGTAAGGTCTGTGTACACTCTACCCCTCCTCAGACCCCACGTTGTTAAATTTAGACTGGGTTGATGTTGTTGTTTGTTGTTGCAGTACTAGTCAAAATATTCAGTTTTTATAAGTTTGGTCAGATCAGCTCTCAAACTGAAAAAGGGAAGAGCTTTTACGACCAACTATAAAGAAGGGGAAACAACGTGCCACGTAGCCTGCGGCCCACCTCAGCATCCTCTTATCACGGAAAGTATTGAACTAACTGGGTTAGAAGCCAACTTCGGAAATGCAGGCGGCAAGTCTGTTATGCACCAACTCTTTCAACAACTACACACATCAATCTATCATCCATAGCAGACAAAATAATTTCCCATTTGGCCAAAATGCGAAATTCATGTCCAAGAAGAATCTGCAATTAGGAAAACATTGGAGACGTGTCTTAACCACTAGAGCTGGTGGACGAGAGGTAGATTCAATTATTGAAAGGGATGATAAGTTGAGGAAATTAACACAGGCTATATTGTGGACTGCTGAGGGTGTTTATGTGTTGTGGCTCTTTTTACTTCCCTATGCACCTGTACGTACTTCCTCTCTTTCATTACACTACTCCCTCCTCTCCAAAATACTTGTTATGTTTAACTTTTCTAGAGTCACTAATCTTCCTAGTTAAATTCGATAAGATAAATTTATTCAAATCTTTAAAATTAAAATTTAGTTACAAAAAATACTACCCCATCCGTTTCAATTTATGTGTCACTTTTCGTTTTTCGCGAGTCAATTTTACTAAACTTTGAAGCTAAAGTAGATTAGATTAAATTAATATTTTAAGATTAAAATTTATATATTTGAAAACTTACTATAATTTGCAACTTTTCTCATATCAATTTGGTGAAAAAATACATCTTAAAATATTGGTCAAAATAATCTCCGAAAACGAAAAGTGTCACATAAATTGGGACAGAGGGAGTACTCAACTTCGTCCCAATTTATGTGACGATAGAACGGCACCTTCCTATATTTAGTAACCATTCTTTAAAATGACCATTTAATCTATAGCTTATTTTAGATCATAAGTTTAAATTTTTTTTCTTTATTTCTTAAACTCCGTGTCCAAACAAATTCCATCGCCATAAATTGGGACGGAGGGAGTACAAGTTACATTTTTTCTCATATCAGTATTGTGAAAAGGTACATCTTAAAACGTTGTGAAAGTTTTTATGTAGTTTGACTCTTGAGAAGGGAAACTTGACAAGTATTTTGGAACGGAGGGAGTAGCTTATTACTCATTGGAAGTCAATGTTTATTTATTTATATTTATGGTTTACAAATACTTCGGAAATAGTTTTAGTTATAACAACTGTAACTTCAAGTCGTTTTAGGTAGTTTTCAAATATGTAAGTTTTATGTTAGAATTGAGGGATTCATACAAATGTAAACTGTTTTTTTTTTTTTTTTTTATCTTTGGACTACTAATGAGTAATGATATGCTTCTCATTGATGTATGATTGTGCATTTTAATCGAGGTTATTGCAGGAGCATACAAATAAGCATTTTCCATTTGTAGATCCTCTGTAACATCTGTTGGTTATTTATAATCGTTCTTTCTTCTTTTATCGGTGTTTTTACCACTCTGAAGCTAATTTGGCCTATGCTATGGTGAAATTGTGTCGTTGGGGTATAAAAAGGCAGCATTTGTTTGTTTCTTAGTCGCTCATTACCATCCATTTTCTTGTGTCAACTTCGCTGTTATTAGCATATCATGCTCAATGAGTTAAAATTTGGTTTGATACATACACCTCAAGTATACCACTGGGTCTCACATCCTCCTATCAGGTATCAGGTAGCTTTGTCTGCCAAAACTTATACAGATGAAAGAAGTCACTAAAACATTTTTCATAATCTGCTAGGAGGTATCCTATAATTTTCTTTCCAACTTCATAGCCTGTTAGGTCACAAGGGTGCTTGGACATCTTTCTTTTAATATTTCTTTTGAGTGAGGGTGGGCTTTCAAATAGTGAGGAAGGAAGTTCGGCAAGCAGAGTCCTTTTTCTAGGATTGGATCTTAACACTTAAATGGGGCAGACAACTCCAATCTCAGGTTTGAACATGTCAATCAATCAATTAATTATGTCTCAACCCCAAAGTAATTGGTTCTGCTATACGAATCCTCTATATTCATTACGCTGTTTTGGGCTCATTTCTTACAATACTACTTAAATTTGTCTTTCTAAGGGAAATGCATGGTTGAACATATGCTTTTAGAATGTTGGCATATCTGTATATTTGATATGAGGCTACTTTTCACTCCTCACTAGTGTCAAGTTTGTGCATTCCACGGCTTATATCTGTTAGTCTTAGATACTTCGAAATTAACTTTACCTTTAGCCAGAAAGTATTGTAAAGGAAAACCAAGCAAGAAAGACACTCGATTTACAAGCAAATCCTCGAATATGCTGAAAACCTTTTACACCATAATGTGGTGACCGATTATCGTGGCGATGTTATTGTGCCTGCATTTCTCTGATACTCCTATACTCAAACTTCAGAATTGTGTGAAGATTCAGATTTTCTTCATGGCATGGGGAAAAAAAAAAAAAGAAAGCTAAAAAAGTAAATGCAACATACGTTTAAAGGTCCAAATACTGCTGTAGAATCTTAGAAATTTGTTTTAGCCCATTGTGATTGCATGTCTTTTGTTACTCCGTTTTCTGAAGAATTTGCATTTTTCCTATGAAATAGTTGTCTTTCGCCGTTATAATTGGTGATAGATGCGTGTAAGACTTGTGAATTTGGTTCCTCCACCTCTCCCCCTTTGCTGCTCATGGAAAGCGAGACATGAATATGTGTTGTTCATAAACTTCATTTGCTTATACATTTCCACAACCAACAACTCTGAAATTTCAACTTCATATTTACTTGAAAATATTTTTATATATGATGCAGGGGGACCCTGTGTGGGCAATTAATTCAGAAACAGTCAATGATCTAGTTGGTCTTTCCCTCAATTTCTTCTTCATCCTGCCTCTTTTGAATGCTGGTATGTTGATTTCTTATTAGCTATACCAGATTTGTCTTACGCAAGAGTTTTAGTAGTTACCCTGCATCCTTTCTGGTCAATGGATGCTAAGTTCGTTGCTTTTTCTTTTAGCAACGGGTGCCATAATTGGCACTCACAGTAAGTCGGCTTCTTTCATGAGCATTTATTGTTTGCTCTATATTTGCTGGTGAATTCTCAACTCTGGTTTCTTTTCTAACTGTTCAGCTTTCCTTTGGTTTATCATTAATTACCTATTTTTATCATCTATATTTCTCAATATTGAAACATACCCTAACCAGAAATATCAACTGTCAAACAATGACATGTGTCTTGGCCCTCCGCCATTGTTTGATCTTTCAAAAGCTGAGTTAGTTGGGTGTTGTATTTCATCTTTCACATCTTTTGAATTTGGTTACTTATGTCATTCAAAATGTTAAATATACTTACCACTCTTTTTCTAGTTAAGAAACATATGACTTTAAGGTCATCTTCTCTTGTTATAGCATTTAAACAGAACCTTTCCGTACACTGGCATTGTTGAGTCGATGATTTTCCACTGCGTGTAACTTGATCTGCTTGTTTTAGATGCATAAAATTTCCAGATGAAGCAGTTACTGATATGAACATTGCAGTTCAGAGGGTTCATTTCAGTTTCCCTTCTGTCTTTTACCATAAATTTGACATTGAACTTTACACAATGAACTCTTTGGCAGAGTAGGGGGTGTCCACTTGATGGAGGCACCGGTGCTTCATCCAGTAAGTACTTTGTAAAGTACAAATTTATTCATTGGCATGATCTCATTTTTAACATTCCGCTCTGATTTTTTATTCCAGATGTCTGAAGGACTGTTCAATTTTGTAATTGGCTGGACTTTCATGTTTGCTCCTTTACTGTTCACTGATCGTAAGAGAGACAGATTCAAAGGATCACTAGATCTTCTATGGGGCTTCCAAATGTTCCTCACAAACAGTATGCACTTTGCAAATACTTACTTTTGATTGTGCAAGGTTGTGGATAAAAATAGTGTCCTCCATCCCAGTGGAACTCTGAACAAGTGTCCATCTGACCAAAAAATTAAAGGATGATAAGCGTTATATATATAATATGATTTCCTGATTATACTGGAATTGCTTTGATCAAATTTTCTCAGGAGCTAAAGTGAAAACGCTATCAGTGACTAGGAGTTTAGGCGATTAAGATGGCATGGCTATTAAATATTTGCATTTACTTTCTAAAACTTCTCTTAATCAATCAAGAGCTAGATATTCTGACACTGATTTTTTTTTTTTTTTTTTTGGGGGGGCCAATATTACTGGATATTTTCTCCTTGCCGGCTTTGATTTTCTGTCCCCTTCAGATGTAACTCTTTCCTTTTGTGAGTAAACTTTGGACCAACTGTCACGGGCCGCTTCCTTTATAGTGTCTGAGGTACACTAATGGCCCGTGCGGCGCCCGTAGTCCAGGCGGACTACGAGCCAGCCTAATGATAGTCCCAGGACTCATGGCATGATCTTAAGTCCATGGCTTTGGAGGCTTAGCTTCAACGGTGCTGCTGAGACGATGTCAAGGCTTTGGCCTTGCTTTGCTAGAATGCCCCTGTGGCAGGTTTCATATGTTCTGTCTTCGCCTGCACTCTCACTTGGGGTTGGCTATGGACATGACAGTCCCTCGCCAGGAGCTGAGCGTCGCGGGTGCGCGCACAGTCCAATCCTCTGGCTTGACACTGGTCGGGTGCCTGTACGCCCGAGCGGTGCGACGCCTGAGTAGGGCAACTCTTGAATCCTTGGCCTATGTCATGGGTGTTCTTTGTAGTATGCCTATGATGCGGCTTTGCTAAATGTAGCCCTCGCGACATACTTCCATCTTGCGCGGTGCAGCGTCGCCCTACGACTCAAGAGAATTATTAATGAACTTTTTGGAATTTGATGCAGCATTTTTAATACCATACATGGCTATTCGGCTAAATAAGGTCGACTCAGAGTACCCTCCAAGAGAAACCTCTCAACTAGCTTCGATCATGACTCGTGGTGCATCTATTGTTGGACTGGTTGGTGGAGCTGCCTGTTTGCTATCGACATTTTGGGCCATTTATGGGAGAGGAGATGGTGATTTCGGGACTATATCTGATAGATTGGAGTTCTTGCGCAGCTATCTATCCTCTGAAAGACTTGCGTATGCATTCATATGGGATATTTGTCTCTACATTATATTCCAACCTTGGTTGATAGGAGACAACTTGCAAAACATACAGGAAGATAAGGTTGGCATAGTGAGATATCTCAGATATGTTCCAGTTGTTGGCTTGGTTGCTTACTGCCTTTGTTTGGATCCTGAAGAGGAATACTAAATAACATATATATGATTTAATGACTCAATCCATGTATTTAATACCTATATTTTTCATGTTGAGATGTTCTCATCGATTGTTCTGATCCATGCAAAAATGGGGTATGTCCACTGTATTTTTGCCATATGCATCTTCTTCCACTTCAGGGTAGTGACATTTCCGGTTTTCTTGTCGTGGAGTATGGTGAACTTCGCACCCACTGTTTGGGCATTGCCGACTTTATTTTGACATACTGTATGTTAAAATTTGGCAGAGGAACGGTGAAAATCTACTATGGCCATTCTTAATCGATTGTGGTTATTGCTCTTGCTGCTGGTACTTGATTCTTGAAGAACTTTAGCATTTGACCCATCTGACTTGAGTATTTGTATCGTTTGGTTGTACGAGTGTCATGGATGCTGTTGTATATGGTAGCTTATAAATTCACAATTAGTCAAGGTGCATAGAATTGTCTTAGTTCATCATAACACCATCAAGAAACAAAAGAACGAATAGTTCTGCTAAAAAAAATGAATAAATGTCACTTTCACAAATACAAACGCATCTGTCGTAGATGTAGGAAACAATTAAACCGGAGACACCAACTAATTAGAGATGAAGCCGTCATGGGCCAGGCTTGTTGGGCCGACCCAGCCCAACTTGTAATCTGATGGGATTGGGCTTAGATTTTTGAAGCCCATTTAAGAACGAGGCTTTTTAGTCCTTGAGTAAGCCTGCTGGCCCATGGGCTTGAGTGATGATGGGTTGGGCCGGCCCATGGGCCAAATAAAAAAATGGCAAACTTACTCAAATGACTACCTTATTTTAGCTTCCTATCATTTGTAGCTATCCTTTTAAATATTACCATTTGTAGCTACATTTTGGCAAAATAGTGTATGTTTTCGCGTGTATTTGTTGCCAACAAATACATGAGAACAAGGTAAAAAAAAAAAACATGATCCTTAATTTTAGCCTTTAACGGTGGAGCTATTAAATTAGATATTAATATATATTTTTTTGATGTATTTTAGTGATTTGTTTTTTGATGTATTTCAGTGATTTTTTTTTTTTGCCATAATGTTTTTCCGTGTCTTTTTTTTTTATGTATTTCAGTGATTTTTTTAATGTATTTTACTGATTTTTTTTTTGTTTTTAAAGTATTTCAGTGGCTTTTTTTGATGTATTTCAAATACATTGTGTACATTTCAACTACTATGAAGCCAAATATATTCAAATTTTCATGTATTTGAATGGATTTCAACATATACATTCAGATACAAGACCAAAAAATTCAAATACATGACAAATACATTAAAAAAAATAATGTGTTTGGTTATTAACAAAATACACTAAAAAATGCACTCAAAAAATACAAAGACAAATACATTAAAAAAACAGTGTATTTGTGAGATATAGATTTTTGAATGTATTTGTATTTGGCTTTTAACAAATACACATGGCCAGATCTGAGACACTACTACCACCAAAAAACCCTAATCTCTCCAACACCACCAAAATCCTAATCTGAGACACCACCACCACCAAAAAACCCTAATCTTTCCATCACCAACAAAACCCTAATCTCTCCAACTCTACGTCATCTTCTCCGCCGCCATCTCAAAATCAGTCCATCACCGCCACCACCAACAATGCACACGGCCAGATTTGCGCCATCGCCTCACCGGATAGAGTGAAAAGAGAGAGAGAGGGGTGAGCACAAAGGGAGACGGAGAAGAGAGAGAGAGGCGGCGGAGAGAGAGAGGGGTGAGCACAGAGGGAGAGGGAGAAGAGAGAGGGGGGCGGTGCGACCATGGTGGTGGTGGTTGAGAGAAGGGGAGAGAAATTTTTTAGGATTTTGAGAAATGAAAAATCTGAAATGGGTAGTGATTGGGAAAAAAGAAAGATATATGTGTTTGGGTATGTATTTTTTGATATAGCTACCATTTGTAATTTAGAAAAGTTAATTAGCTACTAAATATAATTAAAATAAAGGAGTAGTTAATATTAATAATTAGGTCTTAAAAGAAGCTACAATGAGTAAAAATTCCATAAAAAATGTAATTATAAAATGAAAAAAGAAAAAGAAAATAGAGTACTTAATGTTTAACTAATAACATTACATATAAACTCTAGACGTAGATGAAAATGAAGATGTTAAGATAACCTTGTCACAAACATATTCAGATGATGTCTTGGTCTTGGATACGCCATAAGTGTCATGGAAGTCTTTTTGAGGAATTCATTTTTTATTTTTAATGGATGGAATATTGTCCTCTTCTTTTTGTGTGTGTTTTATTGAGATCAATTGGAACAAAGATAGGTTAATACTCCTATATAACAAGTTGTTTTGCTACTCATTATCTGTTATTACAATCTCTATTTGGTTCGAGTGATATCAGATATTAATATGTTAACAATGTCAAAAGTTATTCAATTTCGCAAAAGTTTTATGTCCAGCAAGATTGCTTTCTTGTGCGGTTGTACCCAAGATATCAGCATAGAATGGTAGAGATTTCACATTAAAGTTATACAACCAATCTTTACTTGAAGCCGAACTTTTAAGTATTATTAGAATTATTTTGTTTGTAGATTTGAAACTCGGTTATCAAGTAGTAACACCATGTATTATTGTCTTATAAAATTTTGTATTATCATTTTTAAATTAGTATTTAAATTTAAAAAATTATGAAAAATATTTTTTTTAAAAAGTGGGATGGCCCGGCCAGGTCCGCAGCCCACGGGTGATGGGTTGGGCTTGTTGTTTTTGCAGCCCAGTTTGACCAGTCAAATTCCAAAGCCCGTGTGGGCTAGCTCAGATGGGCTGGGCCAGCCCGTTTTGACAACTCTAGATGAAACTAATAGTACTACATGTACGAAAGTAAACAAAGAAAGTTTTGGTGCAATGTTTTCAAACTTTTCTAATAACATCCACTTGATTTAAACTCAGTTTTCATGTTCAAAATTCAAAATCTACTTTTTCAAACTTGCAATAATGGTGAAATTATCTCTTTTATGATTTTTGATAGACTTTAATTTAAACACTGTACCTCAATTGCTATAAAATAGATTCGAAACACACTATTATACTACAACTAAGAAGAAGGAAAAGCAGAGAATGAACAATTATTTGAATTTAACTGCACTGACTACTAATTAAATACTAAATCACCAGAGTAATAGACATCAATAAAAGATGAGAGCATTTCTTGTTCAAACAAATAATAGAATAAAAAGCTCGGAAGGAATCTTACATCATTTGACGATATTTTTACGGTCCATCAACGACATAAAGTTCTTCTGACCTCATTTTTTTGAAAACTTCAAGGTATGTCTCCACGACAAGATCCGGAAACAAAAACAAAACATCCTGAAGCGCATTAGCTTCTGTCAAGTATTGCTCACGGTGAACCATATAATTTCTGGTGAACCGGATTATTGAAAATGATTTTTGATATTTCACGTCACCGGGCACATCAAAGTCGCAACAATTTTTCAGCTCTTGTTTCCCTATTTTTTTTTAATTTATCATTCCAGTTCTTGTAGGCAGATTTCGTATAGGAACCCAGAAAATTAGCTTTCCCAAACTTTTACAAGTTATCATGTATCAACTGATCCATCATGTCAATAAAGATTGCAACCCTTTTTTAGTTCCAAAAAACTATCGCATTGTATAACCGTTTTGCCATTTTGTTCATTTCACTGAAAGTAAAAAATTCAAACCTTCATCAATGTTATTAAAGAAACTAAAGGCACACACAAAAGACAATATACACCTCACGATATCACTTTCCAGTTGAGTAAACAAGCTCCTAAACATCTTGATATCACCAGAGAGATTACGAAAGCAAGGATCATGCCCTACGACCTCATTAAACAAAGCTAAGAAACCCAATATGTCTCTTTTATAGCATTGGCTTTTTGCTTATCTACTTCATCTAAGCTATGTTTTCCACAACTACAAATCCCAAGAACAATATATATTTTTATTGTTATAATTCCAAGAACAATATTAATGAAGCACAACTAAAAGAAGATAATATCCAAAAATAAGGAGTTCCACACACCAATACTGCCACCATGCCATAAATTTTGTATCTCTACAGGATCATCTTCTTCAGGTTTTTCATCTACAATTCACATGAAAATATTAAAGAAGCAAGAAAAATATTAAATGAAGCACAACAAAAAAGAGTATAATCTATGCATACCATCAACCTGTTTTCTTTTTATTGATGGAGCGCCATGCCATACATTTTGTAACTCTACATGAACATTCTTCAGTTTTTTCATCTACAATTCACGTAAAAAATATTAAAGAAGCAAGAAAAATATTAAATGAATCACAACAAAAAAAGAATATAATCTATGCATACCATCAACCCGTTTTCTTTTTCTAGCTGGAGCTTTCTGTTTCTCCTCCTTGGTATCTGATGTTTTCTCAACATTTGCTCCTAAGAAAAGTATTAAAGAAGAAAATACATTAGTAGTGAATCAATCATAGAGGAAAAGAGTAAAAAAAAAAAAAATGTATGAAAGTAATAAGGTAAGTAAACACACCTACAGACTCATCAAGAAAAATGTTTCAAATTCGAATGTTATTCTCTTTATTGAACATAACTCCATTTTGAATGTTTTAGTGGGCAACCCCAACTTTGTTAATGCTTTGCAATGCTGAGCCAATTTGTCTTCCCAAAAAATGTATAGATTAAGTTCTAAAAAGAAGATTTACAACGGAAAATAAAAGTAGGAACTCACCGAAACACTTTCACTACAAAAAAGTTATTAGAATCGACGAACTGCGTCACTTAAAAAATCAACGGAAAACCGACCCAGTCCGTCGGTATTTATGTTTTATTATTATTATTTTTATTTTTTATATATATAAAAAACTGACGTGGTTCGCAAAATTTTGCGCCTATAATTCCGCCAAAATTATTACAACAAAACAAAATAAAAATTGAAAATTAAAAACCAGTGGATGGAGTCATTTTTTAATAAATATAAAACATAATTTATAATTCTAAATCATTTTTTAAATATTAATAAAAGAATATTTTTTTATTTTTAAGAAACCGACGGCGTACATCGGTTTTTAAATTATTATTTTTTTTGGTCAAACCTGGTCAAAATTTTAAAAAATTGACGGACAGGGTCGGTGTGTCCGTCGGTTTTCTTAATATACCCACACCAGATGGGTTTATTCTCCCCATTTTATTTTTTACCCCCAAAATTAAAAAAAAAACAAAAAAAACCCTACCCCACCAGCGACCAACCCCCCCCCCCCGAGGCGACCCTCCTTCCCACCGCGACCCTACCCCACGAATGGTAAGCAGCAGCCGGCCCCACCCTAGCCCACAATGACCCCCTAATCATCATGGTAAGTTTTAAGGGTTTTTTAAAAAAAAAAAAAAAAAAAATCTTGAATTGCTTGTGATTCTTAGAATGTAGGTTTAGTGTTAGTTTATTTATGCAATATTTGGGATGTTATTGATGTGTATTTGTTTGAATTTGTCTAAGAATCTACACGTATTTGTCAAGAATGTGTAGGGTTGGTTTTGAAGACTTTTTCTTGTTATATATTTCATAACTTTAATTTACTTTTATATATCATCTAACATTCGCCATTTGATTTTTAGATGTTGTGTACATAAGATCCAATACAAATAAAAGGGTTGCTGTGAACTTTGAGAAGAAGGGGAGTGCAAGGTTGTCTAACTGATTTTCGAAGGCTAGAAAGTATATGAAGAAGCTCGACCGGCTAACCGACGGATAGTGGGAGCAACTCAAAGCATATTGGCGAACTCCTATGTTTATCGGCAAGTCTGAGCAAGTAAAGTTTGCCCGTGTGTCCCAGAAAGGTGAATCTTTGCACACCACATGTGTAAGAAGTCAGGGCCCGTGGCTAGGAAAATGGTAAGTAATTTTATACTTTTAAATTTATGTACGATCAATATGTTAATATTGAGTTATTAATTCTATCTTTAAACTTTTTATAGAAAGAGATGTCGGGACAGATTCCAACTTAGGATGAGCTATTTCTAAAGACCCACATAAAAAAGAAGAAGCAAGAGTCAGGTCCGGTCGAATGGGTCTAGGGCAGGGCTGAGGAAGCTTATGTAAGTGATAATTTTATTATTTAAGTAATTATATAAGTCTAATTATGATATATTCGTTATATACTAACTTTTATTTTTAAAATACAGAATCAGTATATGCAACAAGTGCAGGAGTACAACCAAACTCAGCTTGAAGGCAAGCCGACCCAGCCTCCACCGGAATTAGAGATAGAATTGTGATGTAGAGCAGTTGGGGGAGTACAAAAGGGTAGAGCATACGGTCTAGGCCCAAGGAACAACTCAAGTCACTTTCAGTCAGGACTGCGAGGTGAAGGGTCTTCTCGACAGGCCAAGGGAGTAGATGGTGTTCAGGTCGCAGCTAATCGAACAACTTAATCGAAAATTAGCGGCGACCGAGGCACAAAGAATTGAGGAAAATAGGGTATTGAAAGAGAACCTCAAATCGCTCCAAGCACAAATTCTAAGCCAAATTACATATGGACGATTTGGTGTGCATCCGTCCCCCCCCCCCCCCCCCCCCCCGACACACAAGATGATGAAGACATGGATGAGGACGGTGAATTCGTAGCCCGAACACCGAATGATGAGTTGCCTTAGTTTGGATTTCAGTTATGGACTTATGTTAAACTTTGTAGAACTAGTTAATGGTACGTTTGGTAGAATATTTTGAATAGTTTTAACTTTGGTGGACTTTTTAGATCATATTTGATGTGTTTGATTGTTACTTAGGATGTTTTTATGTGTTGTAGCTCTTTTAGAATTGATTTGAAAACATTTAGTATTGGTTTGTAGCTGAAATTGTATTACTGGTTTGTGCTGGTTTTTTGGCGGGTGTGGTTGCAGAAAATGCAGCACATTGCTGCTGGTTTCTTTTTTTTTCCCCGAAAAACCTACAGTTTCTGAAAATAAAATTAATTATATATTAAATAAAAACCGATACAGTCCGTTGATTTCTAATAATATTTATATTATTTACTTTTTAAATATAAGAAATACAATAATTAAATCTTTCAATATAAATCGATAGAGGTCATAACCGACCCTGTCCGTCGCAAAAAAAAAGACGCAGTCCGTCAGTTTTTTAAAAGCGACATGATGAAAACCGACGGACCATGTTCTGTCAATTTTCTGTCAGTTTCTTATCCGTCGGTTTTTGACTGTTTTTAGTAGTGTTTTTTGAATTTTGAGCCAAGATCGAAGCATATGGTTTTGTCCTTATTCCACCTCCACATATTAGGTTTTTTTTGTGTATGTAACCAAGTCTCGAACGAGGTTAATGGCTCTATAAGAGCCACTCCCCCTACCCGTTTCTTTGTCTTTAATAGCAAACAACCCATCAACAACAAACGGTTCTCCTTTGAACTTCTTCAGGGCAGTTATAAAATTTATAGCCTCGGCATGGGTTAAAGATTCTTTCACTGAACATTCATTAACTTCATAATCAATTGTGAACGTGCCCTTCCGAATACCCGTACGCTAATCAACAATCGCTCCAAGTTCATAATCAATGTTCCCTATGACTACTCGAAGACCTTGCATAGTCTGAAAACAAAAGAAAATGTGAAAATGAACATTTTGGATCTGCATCTACACAACATATAGGATTTGCTATAAGGTCCAAATAAAGAAATAAAAAGATTAAATACAACATGATTATGTTTTATCTTAGCTCATCCGATTTGATATATAGATACACTTAAAGCTAATTTATGCACTAGAACTCATGAAAATATATAACTGTGTGGAAGGGTAAAACTATAGATGCATATTTATAATTGTATAGGCAAGGGAGGCTTCATATAATTGATAACCTAAAGCCAATTAGAGGTCTCAAGTATATTTAATAAAACTAGTTTCTGCGTGCGTCATACGTGCATTTCGTGCGCCACACGTGCATCCCATGTCAATTAGTAAAAACAATTAATATCACATATATATGTCATTAAACATGTGTTTGAGGTATACATCTAAAGTAAAAGGAAATTAGTGTAAACTCAAAATGATGAAGGATGATCATATTTCAGCATATTTGATAGTTAAACTCAAAATTATTAGACATTGTTTAAACTTGGAATAGTTGTTTCTTGGAATATCTTGTTGAGCATAAGAGACTATTACCATGAACTATTTTCTAGATTAATTCAATGTTTTTTAAAGCAAAAAAGATCACTACACGTAACTTTACTTTTAATAACTGTTGAAGAAAAATGAGCTCCAAAATTTAGATGGGATTACAGTGTTTAAATGTGGTAAATTTAGATATCTAGACTCTATGATCCAAAAGAATAGTATGATAGATGTAACAGATAGAGCTATGAGAATGCTATGCAAAGAAGGATACCCACCAAAATGGAAGACAAGTTAAATAGACCAGCAATGCCATATGAGAGTAAACTTTACGCCTCTAAAGTCCAACATATCCACAAGATGAGTATCACCAAAAAACAGATATTAAGATGGATGTTTGGTCCTACAAGGTTGACTAGACAGAGATGATAAACATCAAATAATTATAGGTACAAGTAGCACATATATAGGATATAGAGATAGAAGATTGCTTGAGACGAAATGATTTGGCCATATCCTAGATAGACCTCTAAAAGCACCGTTCCATAGATGTCAAACCAAGATGATTGGAAGTGTTAAAGGAGACGGGATAAACCTAAAATCACATGAAATGAGTTATTTCAGAAGACTTACAATCTCTTTAACTCCACGCAAACTTATCAAAGAATAGAGCACAATAAAAGCAAGAGATCCATATTAAGGATACCAACTATTTGGGAATAACGCTTGGAGAACTTGCTTACATAAGTTTGTTTGAAGATGTCCATAATGGAAGAAATTCAAAATCAAGCCCAAGTTCCAAAATACTAACACATTAGCATAGAAAGGAAATGACCATTCTCCACACTAGTCTGCGTACCCGCGCGTTGCACAAAACATTCGAGACAGTGTTGAGTAATTATATTTCTTGATTTATAATAGAAAATATAATCTTTGTTGGTTACACATACCTTGTAATTCTACTATGAACTATTTATAATGAATAAAAGGTCTACTACCACTGCATTAATAATTACTATTCTTACACGCTATTAACTTATGTCGGTTAAATTATCAACTTTAACCACTTAAATGTGAAACGCAAAGCCTTTCCTATTAATACACCTAATTTCAATAAAATTATATGACTCCTCCAGTTTAGGAAAGGTACTCCGACTCATTGGCTCGTACTCGATCAAATTAAACGATGCTTTTAGCTTTGCGAAGTATCCTTACTTTATATCTCTTATGTCTGTTTCTTCCTATTCTGTAAAGTCAATGATGAGGTATATGAAATGAAAAATCAAGCACCCCCATATTATCATCGACATAGATATACGCACGTAGGTAACGTTTTTCTAAAGGAAAAGATAGTAGTAAAGAACTAAGATAACATCAAATTACCTGTCTTAACATTACAGAGAACAATAAACAAAATCTCAAATTTTTAGGATCCTACTAAGCCATTAAAAAGATAAAAGACTTTCTCACAACAATAAATTAAAACTACCAAAAAAAAAAAACGGAAATTATATCCCAGAGACCTAAGCAACAATAGATGGCTTGAAGCTGCAAATAGTCGCTTTGTTCCTTTTGTCAAATAATTCGGAGTTTCTGGTCGGCATCGATCCGAGCTTCTTCTGGCATCCAGTTGGCAGATTCTCTATGTGGAACTTCATCTCCGAAGAAGATGAAGTAATTGCATCATCGTTCCCTATATGCACATATGTGAGTCAAAAACATAATCAATTTCAAAAGGAAAGTCAATAATTACCTTAAAAGTGGAAAATTTTACTTGGGCGTACAAAGATACCTGCACGTATGCAAGTAAACATATAATCAATAGAAAGTGCTATCAGGAAAATGAAAGAAGCAGTTACACTAAAAATCCATTATCACCGTAATCTTTCATTCATCACAAGTGAATTAACTTCATTAAAAAAACATTAAAAAAATGAAGGTCGAAACGAACCACCGTATTCATGTTTAATAGTCAGTGAAGAATTCTTTTAGTTTTGTTAAGTGGCTGAGTATTTTTAAATTTCCACTTTTGATGAGATCATTTGTTTTCTCTTCATAAGTCAATTATTAATACTCTTCTTATACGTGAAAATAAATTAAAGGTTGTTAAAGTGATTCTTTAACTGCTCCACTTGCGGAAACTTGCTATACTTATTTGTATCCTATCAGTAAAAGAGGATAATATTTTTTTTGTCCTACAAAGAATACACAACCCAATCATAACATGAAAAGGAAATCAAATTCAGTATTTACAACATAGAAATCACAGGTAGCAAAGATGAAAAATAGAAAAGAGAGTACTACAGTATAAACCCATAAGAATAATACTCTTGCAAAATCTAAACTCAACGAACTAAGATTGTAGACTGTAACAATAATACCATGAGAATTGGGAATACCAAAAGTATAAACCCATAAGAATAATACTCTTGCAAAATCTAAATACAACGAACTCAAAATTCTAAACACAAATCTATGGTGATGTTTGAGTGTTTCCATTTATAGAGGTGTTCAAACATTTCAGGGAAAGGAAAAAAGAGAACTTATGCCACATGAGTAGAGATAAAGGATTTAGATGCATCAATGACGTGCTTAAGGCCAAATACTCACTAAACTTAAAAGTTGATCCTTTAGTACTCCGGCAAAATAATAACTTGCAGAATTTCTCCAATAAGTATTAAACAACAATAAGAAACAGTCTCTCTTTGCAAAATAATGCAGTAAATAGTTTCAGCGCTCATGAAATACCTACAAAAACTGAACATAAAAAAACTAAAAGGCAATACCATGTGTGGACGATGAAATTTTATCAAATTTAAATCCACAAGAAATTCGAATTATATTAATTTCAAAATATATTAGTCCAAATAATTGGATTTTGGGCTAATATGATTGGGTTGATTGTTTAGGTCCAATAAATATGAATTTAATTAGAGGAGTTCAAATGCATTGGGCTAGCCCATTTAGTTAGGCTACAAATGATGAACCCACTTTATCAAGCCCAAAATATCATCTTATCCATGAGGCCCAAATTGGTGTCATGTGTCAAATGACGTGGCACGCCAAGTCAAAAGAAGGATCCAATAGGATCATGCCACATTTCAAAATGATGCAGCATGCCCAGTCAAATCAAAGGCCAATAAAGATGCGCCACGTGTACAAGTGACATGTTCCGGCCAATCAAATATCAACATGTCAGCTTAAATCTGATTGGTCGAGAGAAGTTTGTCCTTATCACAACTCTTCCATCCTACAACTATAAATAGGGGATTCATAATTCAGAAAAGGGACAGAAATTCTAACAAGAAGTCAGGGAGAGCTCGTGGATCAAACGCCGCAGATTTCTCTACAAGCTGAAAGCATTCAAGCACTCAAGTATTTCTCTAGAAAGTTCTAGAGATCAAGACGAAGATTCAAGACCAAGCTCAAAAGCCCTTGAATTCAAGTCCAAGTCAAAATCAAATCCATCAAGTTCGAGATCAAGCTTAAAAGCCCTTGAATTTATTGTTGAAAAGACGAATCAGAGGAATCATAGAGATTGTAACACTCATATTCTGAAATCAAATACAACGATTGCTGCGATATTTTTCTGTCTTGATCATTATTTTCTCGACGCGAATTTTATTGTCTACACCATGTTTGCACTAATTTCAACTGAAGCAGGAGATACTAAAATGAATATTCAAGAACCTAATAAAATTCACCATTCACATAAATAAATAAATAATATACTAATACGATTAGATGCAGTGTTTATTTTCAAGTTGGTAAAAGAAAATAAAAATTGCAAAAGAAGAATATGAGAACAGGAAAGAGTGTTTACCCTATGGATATTGACAGTGACATCATTATTCCAAAAATAATATCATTAACATGGCAAAAGCAGAGGCCTCGCCTTTCTTTACATGTCTTAGATGTACTTGTTATTATTAGAGATGAAATTGGAAAAATACCATACAATTCAAAGTTTATTCCACTAAATTCAACACCTTATTATCCCTCAAATTCCATAAAAGTGGACACTAGAAAGAAAACAGAAGTAAGTAGCACGGATATAAAACACATTAATAAAAACAATGATATCAGAATAGCCTTCTACCCTTCTAGTGGTATCTACAGAGGGGGTAAAAAATCATTATACCATACTAAACAACTATATTTCAAATTCCTAACTCTGAAATTCAAATTGTCAGCTACTTTTAGTATGATGTGAATATCCTCATTTGAAATAGTCACAAAATTCATGAACAATTATATCCAAGAAGCCAAAAACTCATGAATAGTATCATATGTTTGACTGACTTGCATTTTTGGAAAGAACATCCATTTTGAAGTCCATTCTTGGATTCAAATTAGCTTAACTTCATTGAGAGGAAGAGAATACAGGTAATTCATTAGCCAATAACTGATTCGATTAAGCAAATTCATTAGGCAAATTCGGACAACAAAGATTCAATCAGAAAGACAAAATATTAATAATACAACTACCAACAACACCTATATCCAGGTAAACATCACAACCAAACAAAGAAAGACCCAGAGAAAAAATTACAGAGCAAGCTTCATCACATTAATTTTACATAAAACTTTTGGAACATTAATTTTGAAAGAATGCTTTGTCCATATTACGCAAAAAAAAAAAAAAAAAAAAAATCAGCAAAATTAAAGCGAAACCAGATGATAAAATTGTCTGATCTTCATCATATTTTACAGTTTTAAGTGTAAAAATTAACAATTTGAGAACCAAAACATAAAAGAAAAAAAGGAAAAATCGAACCCAGATATTCTGACTCTTTATCACCTTTTACACTTTTAAACGCAAAGACTGAAACTTTGAGAACCAAAAGCAGTTGAAGAAAGTTCTGCAAACACAAATCTTCAACAATAGAAACTGTAAAAAGTACTGAAAGTTGTAACCATGCGGTTTTCTGATTTTTTTTTTTTTTTTTTGTAAGTTTTAGTGAATTTGTTTTATTGTATTTTAATATTGAAATTTTCTGGCGAGGACACTTGTCATCCTATTGTTGTTTTGCCTCTTCTATTATATAGAGATTAATTTAAAAAAAGAGTTAATCTCAAGTAAAATATGACAGTCCAATCCAAATAGACTGCCCACTGAACTTTTTCAAGTTAATCTAAAAAGTTGTATATTTGTGAAATTTAATCATTTCAAACAGGCCTTTCAAGTCCAAAGTCGTATTCATGGGCTTAAATCGAAGTGCTCAGTCCAAACACTTCCATTTTGAGAAAATGATAAAAATAATCCGGAGTAGGTTGAAGATAGTCTCTAAAATATGCTCTCACCAGTTTTGATTCTTTAAGTTTGTCAAAAGTTAACACTTTTAGTCTCTCATCACATATTTAACAAAGTTTGTTAGTTTGTTTTGACGGGAACTGTAAAAAACAAAAAAGAGCTTTTTATGTTGTTTTTTCGATGTAATTTTTGCTACTTTTTATCTATTTTTTGTGTACATCATATTTATAAGATTTGATGAGACTTTGCTAATATTTTTTATTAGATTTTTTTTTCTAAGCTTCTGTCAAATCTAACATATAAAGTTTGTTAAATATTTGACAGAAACCAAAAGTGATAAATTTTGACAAACTTAAAGGACTAAAACTGTTTATAACATACCTTAGAGTAGATTTCCTAAGAGGTCACACACATTTCATACAACTTTCATACAAATTATTTTTTTATTTTTTTAAAAAATCATTTTTTAAAAAAATATTTTTTTATTTAAAAAAAATATATATATTTAAAAAAAATAATATTTTTTTTTCACTCAAAAACATATGTATGAAAGTTGTATGAAATGTGTATATCTCACTCAAAACTTAAAAAGTTTACTCAAAATTTAGTGTATGAAAACGGTATGAAAAATGTATGAAATGTGTATATCTCGTTCAAGACTTAAAAAATCCGCTCAAAATTGTGTGTATGAAAACAATACGAAATTTGTATCTTGCTCATGTCTTAAAATTTCGATCACATTTTCGTGTATAAAGTTCATGTTAGATTTCTGTAAAATTAATACAACTACAACAACATTGTATACAACTTTGATACAACATTCAAAACTTAAAATAATCGCTCAAATTTTTGTGTATGAAATGTGTATATCTTGCTCAAGGCTTAAAAAGTTCGCTCAAATTTTATGTATGAAGAACGTATCAAATGTGTATATCTTGATCAAGGCTTAAACATTACGCTCAAAATTTTATGCATGAGAATGGTATGAAATTTGTATATCTCCCTCAAGACTTAGAATTTCATTCACATTTTTTGTATATAAAGTTCATATTAGGTTTCTGGAAAATTAATACAACTACAACAACATTGTAACAATTTTCATACAATATTCAAGGCTTAAAGTTTTCGCTCAAAATTTTGTATATGAAAATTATATTAAAAATTTCGCTCACACATACACATTTCATACATTTTTCATACAACTTTCATACACATAAATTTGAGGTAATTTTTTAAGCCTTTGAGCAAAAAAAAATATTTTAAAAAATATATATAAAAATTATTTTTTTAAAATAAAAATATTTTTTTAAAAAATATATTTTTTAATAAAAAATATATATATTTTCTGGAAAAAAAATAAGAAAACGAAAAATATATGAAAATCCGTCATGTTTCGTAATATATCATTATGTTTTGTAAATAAGGAAAACTATCGTTACGTTTCGTAAATATTTCTCCCTAACATGTATACATGTGTAGTTTACCCTTGTGAAATTTAATCATTTCAAACAGGCCTTTCAAGTCCAAAGTCGTATTCATGGGCTTAAATCGAAGTGCTCAGTCCAAACAATTCCATTTTGAGAAAATGATAAAAATAATCCCTTATGTTTGGGAGTATGGTTGAAGACAGTCTCTAAAATATGCTCTCACCAGTAGTGATTCTTTAAGTTTATCAAAAGTTAACACTTTTAGTCTCTCATCACATATTTAACAATGTTTGTTAGTTTTTTTTGACGGGAACTGTAAAAAACAAAAAAGAGCTTAGCAGAAATTCATATTTAGAGGTACAATATTTGCAGCCTTGCAATTTCTAGCCTCTTTTTAGAGTTTTATGCTGTTTTTTCGATGTAATTTCTGCTACTTTTTATCTATTTTTTGTGTACATAACATTTATAAGATTTGATGAGACTTTGCTAATATTTTTTATTAGATTTTTTTTTTCTAAGCTTCCGTCAAATCTAACATATAAAGTTTGTTAAATATTTGATAGAGACAAAAAGTGGTAAATTTTGACAAACTTAAAGGACTAAAACTGTTTATAACATACTTTAGAGTAGATTTCCTAAAAGGTCACCCATGTATAGAGAATTGTCTACAAATATCACTTTTGTTTCTTTCAGGACTAGAATATCACCCAACTATCAATATTTCCTCAAAATATACTAGATACAAAAACTCTCATTCTCTCCTAGTTGGCATGTCATGTCACATAAGATTTTTTTTTTAAAATAAAATAAAATAGGAATAATTGTGAGCTACCATCAAGTTAAGCCTTATAACATTAACTTCCCTTGTGGTTTCTGATATTACACTCACCTATCTTATTTTCAACTTTTTGTAACCAAACTTCTTTTAATGATAAAACTTATCCAATATTTCAAAGTTGCCCTTTTTTGGTTTTATATTGAATATTTATTTAAAATATTATTACTCTAGAATTACAATATCCGACCTAGAGTGATCCGGCTCAACTTTTCATTAGATGCATCATTTATTTTCTTGTAAATTACAGAACTCGCTAATTGTTATACAACTTAAACATATTTGAGTTTAGATGTGCAATATAAGTAGAAAAAACTGTTAATTAGTTTATTATAAAAATACAGTTTACTACTAGAGAAATAAAATATAGTTTGGTGCATATGTGCATAAAATCTAATTTTTATATTTGAACATGATTTATTTTTTGATCATGATTAAGTCAAAAAAAATTCAAAATAAAAATGTATTATCTCATATTAGATGAAAAAAGTAATAGTTATATAATTTTACTTTTTTTCATAGGTTTATTTGTCTTGTGATGAATTCAAATCCAAGATAAAAAAATTCAAACATAGTATTAAAAACGTGAATGAAATGTTGCTCGGATTACCAGTCATGCAGGAGTACTATTAACAAATATATGAGCGCCACAAAAGGATATTTTTGGAATATTGTTGCAAGATTACCATTTAAAAAAGTTTGAATACAAAAAATTAAAAATAAGGGAGGTGAGCGTAATATCTTAAATTATAGGGGAAGTAAGTATTATAAGCTTAAATGTGAGGGGTCTTTGAAATTATCCATTATTAATAAACAAAATAAAATTTTACGTGACATAACATACCAACTAAAAGAAAAAAATAGTAATAATTAGGTGATATTCTAATTCTAAAAAAAATAAAAAGTGATATTTATAGACAAATCTGTTTTAGAAATTCACTCCATACTAGACTCTTTTAAATCACTCCCAAACATAAGAGACCATATTTTTTTTTTTTTTGGTCATTTTCTCCTTTTATTTCATTGAGAAATAACAGTAATTTACACTAGGTTCATTTCAATAGAAAAAAATATTCCTCTATCTTGAATTGGAGGAAGATCAAGGCCGTAGAATCTCTGGTAACCGGCGACACACATTTCCGGTAATCCTCTCTTTTACCTCAAGTTAATCAATCTTTTTACGTCGGTTTAAAAAAAACTTAAAGAATGTAACATGACTTAGTAATTTTTCTTGCAATATAATGATCACGTAGTTGATTTGTTTAGCATTAGGGTATTTGTTTTGTTTTGAATCTCTGATTTTAGTTTCTTCTTTTGTTTTACTTTTAACCAAAAGATCTTGAAGTTTTGATATTGTTGCCCTTTTTTAGCAGTAAAAGGTTTAAGGATGTGTTTGGTACGGAGGACAACATTTTCTTACAGTTTTCTCATGTTTGGTTAGTCGAAGTATTTTGGGAAACATTTTTTCTTAAAGAATGAGGAAAATGACTTCCATAATGGAAGTAGGGAAAACAAGTTTCACAAGTGACACTAGAAAATAGTGATTTGCTATGTTACATATAAATATTTTTGGGATAGTTTTTTTTTTTTTTTGGCTGGCTTACAAGACACTAGAAAATAAGAAAGAAACCGCTTGTTTTCCAAGAAAACATTTTCCTTCGTTCCAAACACATCGTAAATTTGTACTATCCGAAATTGCTCAATTTAACCTCCGTTTATGCTTCGGGTCCTCTCATACCCTAGCCGTAAGCAAATATATCATATTTGCCCGGCTATTAACGGAGCTCAAAAAGAGTGAACTCCATGTTTCGAAATATCTCGAGGGAAAAGGTCTAAATATACCCTATTACTTTTGACCTAAGTTGCTCGGACTCGGGTGCGGGTGTCCGATACGGGTGCGGATCTAGATGTCGGATCCTTCATGATCTAAATTTTAAGATTCGGGGATACGGATCCAGTTATGGATACAGGTGCGGGGATTCGGCTAAAAAAATCCAAATATCTAAAAATAGAGTTATAAAATCTAAATTATGGAATATTATGTGGAAAACTTGAGGAAAACATATTGATCATGAGGAGAATCCCCGAAGGAGATAATAGGAAACAGAGTGACATAGAAATTTTTATATACAAGGTATTCCATTTTATTCAATTTCACCTTAGCTTTAGTTTTGATTAAAGAAATCATTGCATCTGTCCATAATTTCTACGTCGATTTTGGTCAAAGTATCCAAAATCAGTTGACCAGATCGGGTACGGATCCCACACCTACACCCACACCCACACCCGTGTCGTGTCGACACGGGTGCGGCACCGTAAGTGAAGAGTCCGAGTAACACCCGTGTCGTGTCGACACGGGTGCGGCACCGAAAGTGAAGAGTCCGAGTAACATAGCTTTTGACAATGATTTATAAATATCCACTGTTGTTCTTTAGGTTGGATCTCTGTTAGGGGTCGAGGGAAAAAATGAGACTTTTTCCTAATGGTAGGGGTTAGATTAGATTAAAGTATGACCGAGGGTAGAGTTGCTCAATTTCGGATAGTACTGGGTCAAATTTGACCCTTTTCCCTTTTAGTAATTATGGTGGTGTGTGGACCAGCTTTCTTTCCTTTTTTGCATTGTGTTTATCTTTTCGTTCCAGCTGGGGGATGAAGAAGGGTTCTTGCTTAGATTGAGTTATGAATTCTCAGTAGTCAAGACAGCGTATGGTCGTAATGAAAAAGCTGGTCAAATTTCTCTCCTTTTCTGTTGATTCAATTTGCTTTTTGTAGTTCTTAATCATCTATCTTTGCAATTGCAGCTGTAAGGAAAGCACAATACACATGGCAATGATTGATGAGCCATTGTACCCAATAGCTGTGCTAATAGATGAGCTGAAGAATGACGACATTCAATTGCGGTTGAATTCTTTTAGGAGGTTATCTACTATTGCACGAGCACTCGGTGAGGAAAGAACCAGGAGGGAGTTGATCCCATTTTTGAGCGAAAACAATGACGACGACGATGAGGTGCTACTTACCATGGCAGAAGAGTTGGGTGTTTTTATTCCTGATGTTGGAGGAGTGGAGCACGCTCATGTGTTAATCCCACCTCTGGAAACCCTTTGCACTGTAGAGGAGACCTCTGTGAGGGACAAAGCTGTGGAGTCATTGTGTAGAATTGGATCCCAGATGAGGGAGAGTGATTTGCTTGATTGGTTTGTCCCTCTTGTGAAGGTTTGCCCCACACTTTTGTTGTTTATTTTAACTCCCATCACTTGTTGTAAGGAATGCTATTATTCATGAGATAAACTTCCAAAGAGCATTTAGTTGCAAGTATTTTAGTGTCTTGCAATTTGGAAATTTATAGTAACATGTAAACTCAGAGTATTGAGCGTCAAAACTTCATTTGTATCCTGACATATTTTGTCATGGCCAATCACAAAATACAGTATTTGATTTGGTCTTTTTCATTTTGTTTCTATATCTTCTTTTTGTCCCCACAATCATTAGAGGCTGGCCCGTGGTGAGTGGTTCACGGCTAGAGTTTCTGCTTGTGGACTGTTTCACATTGCTTACCCAAGTGCCCCTGAGATGTTAAAGACAGAGCTCCTGTCCATATATAGCCAGTTGTGTCAAGATGACATGCCTATGGTGAGAAGGTCAGCTGCGACCAACTTGGGGAAGTTTGCTGCTACTATCGAACCAGCTTACCTCAAGACTGACATCATGACAATATTTGAGGATCTTACACAGGATGGTAATATTTTAACTTAAAGTTGCCCCTTATGATTGTAACTATTTAGTCTAGTCATTCACAGTTCATGACATGTAAGGATCAACTTCTTCTGGCAGCCCGCTACTTGTAGCAGTAAATGGCCCTTCAGCTCTTCCAATTAATTGTCTATAGGATGTGTTGTAGAACCGATTTGAGTGTTTGTGGTTACTCTACTGTGTCTTGATTTCAGATCAAGATTCTGTACGCTTACTAGCAGTTGAGGGCTGTGCTGCACTAGGCAAGTTGCTGGAGCCCCAGGATTGTGTTGCACATATTCTTCCTGTCATTGTCAACTTCTCTCAGGTTAGATTATGTTTGAAATCATGCTACTTGGGCACTCACAGATTCTTTAAATCCTTCATCTGTTCAGATTCGTGCATTCATTTGTAGTTTTAGGATCAACTCCTGCATATAGTCGGTTACTTTTTTAATTGTTTGAAGAGCTGTTGGAGTGATGTTAGCAACTTATTTTATTGCTTTTTTTTTCCTTATCTGTATTTCTCATCATCTCTTTAAGTCTATTTTGTGGTTTGCTACCTAATAGTATAGTTCTGATGGATTTTAGAATGTCCATATCGTTGTGATCTTGTAATTTAAGATATTACACTTTGAGGTTAAATCATAACCACTTTCTCAGAGAAGCTGCAGGAAATAGGGAGTTTTTGAGCTCGACTGTCTAAGTTATGATAAGGGTCATTGCTTGCTGTTTGAGAAATCTATACTATAGTTTACACAAATCTAGCAAAGTAGTGGAATGTAAAAGAAAGACGAATCAGTGGCTGAAGACTCCCGATACGATGCGGTCCTTATGCAAGATCTTAATGGTTGGAATGACCCTTAGGAAGTTCAAAAAGTTACCTCCGGAATTAATTCTAAATATTTGCCAAAACTAGAGTGAAGTTGTTTCAAAATTAGTTTCTTATATTGATAGAGTGATATGATTGATTGTTGGTTTAGTCATACTCATTATATGCTTTTGCTAGTGTCTTTTTATAAGTCCAAATGCTTTTACTAGTTTTATACAATACAGAAAGCATGACATAATGAAGCTTGTAAAAATGTGATGTTGGAAAACTGAGATTCACTTGCCAATGGTCGATAGTGAAAATAGGAACAATTTGTACCATAACTAGTGGATGGATTAGTTGGGGAATTAATGGGACTTAGTATTAGTGCTGGATTCTTGTGGCAGGTAGGCAGGACTGAAATTGAGGAAGAGCAGGACAGAGCAAGCATCATTTTGGGAGTATAACATGCGGATGAAATATAACAATAAGAGAATAAGAAAAGGTGGAATAGTATGAAAGTACGCTAAATGTGTCGCTAGTAGATACAATATTTAAGAACAATCCACAATGGGAACATCCGAAAGCTGCACTGTAAGCTTTCTTTATCTCCTATTCGGATTAGTAAATGTAAACATCTCTTACTTGGCTGGAAAAGGTTGTTCAAATGGTCAATTTAATTTCCACTTTCCAGAAACTAATATTGTCCGGTCACCCAAAATTGTAGGTACACCACAATGAAAATCTGATCAGTGATCTCTAGCAGAATAACTAGGTTCAGTTAGGACTTCTTATTTAAGTTTATTACTTCATTATTATTGATCAGGGAACCTGGTTTACCCTTGTACTTTTGTCCTGGCTTATATCGAATCACAGCTTGTTTACACAAAACTTTCTGCTTATATTTATTTGTCGGACTTCCAATTGATTGCTTTTAGCACCTCAATATATATGTGTGTGTGTGTTTGCATACAATATATATATGATGATTTCTATTGTATTTGGCTGATCTTCTGTTATCCTTTAAACCTTAGTTGTTGTGTCTGCTCATACGGTCATGCCTTATAGTATGTTATCTTTTTCCTGATAGATTGTTTGTGCTTTGCTTCTCAAAGGGGAGAATTATGTACCTAGTTTCTTTTAAATGGGTTTCTTTTTCAACTTAACCATGAGTTTGTTTCTCAAAATGGCCAGGATAAGTCTTGGCGTGTACGATATGTGGTCGCAAACCAGTTGTATGAGCTCTGTGAAGCTGTAGGACCTGAGCCCACCAGGTACTCAACTCATATATCTTACTTTGTGAAATCTACTCTTATGGCATTTGTCTAATTTTTATTGTGCTGCTTTTCTTTCATTTGTAATGATATATCTTTCTGCTTTTCTTTCATTTGTAATGATATATCTTACTTTGTGAAATCTACTCTTATGGCATCTGTTTAATTTTATTGTGCTGTTTTTCTTTCATTTGTAATGATATTATCGGCATACAAGCCAAAACTTCTAATGATATGTTATTGTCTTTTAATTTTTAGCTTTATGTGATTCTTGATGATTTTTGTAAGCAAAATCATAATGTATCAACATGCACCAAGATCTCTCTTAAACATATTTTATGTGGTTGGGTTTACCAAATACTTGTTTACTCTCACATATCTGTTGTACATGTAAAATTAGCTCATTAAAATTATCTCCATCTCATAGGTGCGTTATGTGTAAACTAAGTCATATTCTAAGACCTATACGAATTCTTGCTTTACCCAGTATTGTGTCCCATGTTATATTGTCCACGCTCCAGATGTCCAGTCCTAGGCGTATTAAGGGTACCACATTGGCTGAGGGAATGATCTGATGTGTCGTTTATGGTCTTGGGCAACTCTCACCTCATGACTCATGAGCTTTCTTTTGAGGTTCGACTCATTACCATTTTCTCAACAATCATGATAGGTGGCGTGGTTGATGTCAAATTTTTCAGTTTTTTTTTTTTTTTTTGAAATTCACGTGGTTGATGTCAAATTAGTAAAGGATTCTCTGTTGCTAAGTGTCCATGCGTGTGTTTCTCTGCCAATGACTGTTAGCTTGCTTACCATCTGGAGAAGTTTTTTGCTGTGTGATATCTGATTGTTGGGGATCATGGCTTAAGGACGGACTTGGTTCCTGCTTATGTGCGTTTGCTGCGGGATAATGAAGCTGAGGTGCGTATAGCAGCTGCAGGGAAAGTCACCAAATTCAGTCGGATTCTTAATCCTGAGCTTGCTATACAGCACATTCTTCCCTGTGTGAAGGTAAATACATCCTTGTTTACCTGTTCAAGAGCTTTTAGTTACAGCTTTCTTTCCAACTGTTCCTAATGTAATTGAGTTTTTAAATGTTATAGGAATTGTCATCAGACTCTTCGCAGCATGTTAGATCTGCTTTGGCTTCGGTTATAATGGGGATGGCTCCTGTCTTGGGAAAGGTGATGGAACTTTTTCTCGATTCATGTTGTAGATTCCAGATGAGAAAATATTAATCATGTATTTATGTATGCTACATATGGTAATATATGCAGCATTTTCAACTCGTAGAATTTACCGTGATACTTGTTGGATTTATTGCACCGGAGACTTTTTCATTATCTGCAATATGTTACTGCTTTAGGTGACAGCATTTGCATTTAAGTTAACTTTTAGAAGCTTTCTACTGCTCTTGCTAAAATAACTACATTTGGACCTTTTAGAAAAATCTACATTTTGGAGGAAAAAATAGACCAGTATGACTTGATGAGATCTAAGTAGGTTCTGCTCATTATTGATATGATGCAATTTATGCATTCATCTTTTATTTTTTCTTATAGCCTGTTTGGCCAGACTCTTGAGAAACTAAAGAGTGATTCTTTTGAGATGCTTATCTTGGAGATTTATGGTGTCTAATCGAGTTTCTGGGAAAAAGCTCTTTCGAATAGTAGCAGAAGCTGCTTTTCTGCTATCGGGAAGAAGCTGAAAAAATTAGCTTCTCCTTAGAAGCAGAAGCTGTTTTTAATATTTTCATTACTAAAAGGACTAAAATACTTGCTAAAAATTTATATTTACCACACTATTATCAATGATTTAATACCACATCTACGACCAAAGTCTCTCTCTCTCTCTTTCAAGTCTCTCTATTTTGTGATTTATATTTCTTATTATTGAATTAAACGAAGTTGACAAGTTAATTAACGTCCCGTATGATACATATTTTAATTCACTTATATTGAGATAATATTAATTTAAAGTTACATGTTCTCGACACTCAAAGCATTTTGTCCCAGCGTACACTGCTTCTCTAATTCTAACAAAAGCCCCTTTTAAATGATGTCACTGAACACAAACACGGTAATCTCCCAAGTGCTTTTTCTATAAGACTATAACTCCATTTGACAAATGTCACTTATCAAAATTAGCAGATTTAAAGAGCTTGGCAAATAAACTATTAGTGTAGGCAATGTGCCTTTTATACTTTTTGGCTTTCGAGTTGGTAACTTGTTCTGCCTTAGCATAATATAACATGTGCCGTCAAAAGAGATTTTTGTGTTTGGTTCTTTCCCAGTTTGTCTGCCTCTCCTTTTGATCTTTGCCGATGAAATTATAAAAAAATCATTCTCAACATTTCATGCAGGAAGCAACCATTGAACATCTTCTTCCAATTTTTCTTTCCCTTCTAAAGGATGAATTTCCCGATGTGCGCCTCAACATCATTAGCAAACTTGATCAAGTCAATCAGGTTGGTTATATGTTCAAGCCTTGTTCTTGCTAGCTCCTTCTGATTCATGCTTTCCGTTTGTTATTAGTGTTCTTTATGACTGATAATCTCCCAGATAAAGAAGGAAATTGAAGTTCAATAAAGTCAGTCAAGTCAACCTAGGATAGTGTGATGCCCCTTTACCTTCTTATTCCTTTTTTTTTATTTTTTTTTATTTTTTATGATCCCACATTTCTAGGATATAGATATTAAGATGCATTCTTATCTTTATTACCGAGACGGGTTGCGAAAGACCATACTGGTACAACAGTTACCAATTTAAAAAAAAAAAAAAAGAGACCATACTGGTACAAACTGATGCGTGCTTGGGAAACTTGAATGAATAGCAAGTGCTCCTCCCCATATTTGTTTCCTAATTATTTGTCTTGTTCAGATGTTTTTATATCAATTTTTAATTTTTCTTTTTGACTTACCATTCTACTTTTACTTGCATGACATGTCATGGTTCTCTTTATGTTTTTCTTAATGAAGGGTATATTCATTAATCATGACTCTTTTTATGTTTAGTCATTCTATCTATTGGTTCATTGCAATTATCTTGCAGCTTTCTTCAGGACTAAATCTAGTTGCTCCAATTTTACAGGTGATTGGAATTGATTTATTATCCCAATCTCTGTTGCCAGCTATTGTTGAGCTGGCAGAGGATAGGCATTGGCGAGTTCGTCTGGCTATAATAGAATACATACCTCTGTTGGCCAGTCAGTTGGGTGTAGGATTTTTTGATGATAAGCTTGGCACCCTTTGCATGCATTGGTTACAGGACAAGGTTGGTATGTGGTTAAGCTAGTGAGTAGATATGGAACCTTTTTTTTTCTTTTTTTCTTTTTTCGTTTAGTAACACAAATGTTGGCTATGTAACCTAGAAAATGAGAAGCATAAAAACTTTGCTCTTGTTACGTGAGTGCATCTCTTTCACTCTCTGTCATTGTCAGTGGAAGAGAGTAGGCATATTTCTTCTTTTGAATTGAAACCAACTGTAATTTCTGTATTACTGACTTATTATCTTCTCTGCCATTGTTGATACACGTCAAAGAGAATTGCTTATATTGAGCATTCGGTTCTTCCTTATTGGTTTGCTTATGTGGTTCAGGTTTGTTCAATCAGAGACGCTGCAGCTAATAACTTAAAGCGCCTTGCAGAAGAATTTGGTCCAGAGTGGGCAATGCAGCATATAGTTCCTCAGGTTTGTCTGATGATTTCAAAGCTGAAGTGCTGGTTATCTTGCAAATTTCCAAATAAAAGTCTCGGGAGAAATTGTTTTGCTGTTGATATATGAATATTAGGCAGAATGGTAGGGAGGGTTGAGTTGGTTTCTGTTTTGACAATCATTCTTGGAGTATCCCCCAAGGGTTGATTTCTCATTTGATAATCATTCCAATTCCTCCCAAAAGTAAAAGGCAGAAGAAAAAGAAAAATTAAATTTGTCAGGTTTAAGGGTTAATACTAGATTTTGTGGATTCTTGAGACAGAAGAATTTGGTCCAGAGTGGGCAATGCAGCATATAGTTCCTCAGGTTTGTCTGATGATTTCAAAGCTGAAGTGCTGGTTATCTTGCAAATTTCCAAATAAAAGTCTCGGGAGAAATTGTTTTGCTGTTGATATATGAATATTAGCCAGAATGGTAGGGAGGGTTGAGTTGGTTTCTGTATTGACAGTCATTCTTGGAGTATCCCCCAAGGGATGATTTCTCATTTGATAATCATTCCAATTCCTCCCAAAAGTAAAAGGCAGGAGAAAAATTAAAATTAAAATTGTCAGGTTTAAGGGTTAATCCTGGATTTTGTGGATTCTTGAGACAGAAGTAATAATTCATCATGGCCAACCTTAGTTTCAGAGACTCGATTTGACCATGTTTGATATCAGCTTGTTTTCTGTTTCTCATTGGTTAATACATGGCCATTTGTTTGCAGTTTCTGGATATGATTAGTATTTTGCATTATTCATACTCTTGGTTTGACCATGTCTGATATCAAGCTTGTTTTCTGTTTCTCCCTTGTTTAAACATGTCATCTCTTCGCAGGTCTTGGATGTGATTAATAGTTCACATTATTTGTACCGGATGACAATACTTAGAGCAATTTCTTTACTTGCACCTGTGATGGGTTCTGAGATAACATGTTCTAAGTGAGAAAAGGACCAAAATCATCCATTATGTTTGGGTTTGGATCAAAATCATACATATTCTTTCACATAGAGCACTAATAGTACATTATGTTTGCATAAGTGGTGCACTTTTAGTCAAACTCCCAAATAAATTTAACAGAAAAGAACAAAAATACCCCTGAACTTTTAGAAAAGGTATAAAAATACCCTTTATTCATCTATTTTGCTAAAACTACCCCTCAATTCAACTTTTTGGCTCATTTATTCCCCTTGACTAACGGACAACACTATTTTAAAAAATAAAAAAATAAATTGCACATGACATTTTATTACTGAAAAATTAATTTATTCTTTTAAAAAGAAATCTGAAAAATCGTTATTTGTAGAATAAGGAAAAATAATTTTTCAACATCCGTTTCTTTAAAAAACAAATGTAGTAAGCCTTTTATATATATATATAAAAAAAAAACAGAATTGGATTTTCATTAAAACATGTGGAATTTTTTTAAGTTTGGAAAACATTTTTTTAACGGGTGGAAACCCCATTTTTTTTTAGAAAATTCAATTTTTAAATCTGAAAAACTGATTGTTTTTTTAAGTAAAATGTGCAAAACTAATACTCCATAATTTTCTTCTAGATTTAAAAAAAGATAGTTTTCTGTTTTTTTTTTTTTTACACAGTTTTTCCATAAAAAAAATAATTTTTTCAGATTTTTATAAAAATCCAATTTTTCACATTTTGAAAAGAAAAAAAATTAGTGTTGTCCGTTAGTTAAGGTTTTACTCGTTAAAATTTTTTTTTTCAAATTTAAAAAAATTCCAAGGTTTCAGATTTCTTTTTAAAAGAATAAATCAATTTTTCAGTAATAAAATGTCATGTACAATTTATTTTTATTTAAAAAAAAAATTATCGTTGTCCGTTAGTCAATGGGAATAAATGAGCCAAAAAGTTGAATTGAGGGGTAGTTTTAGCAAAATAGATGAATAAAAGGTATTTTTATACCTTTTCTAAAAGTTCAGGGGCATTTTTGTTCTTTTCCGTTAAATTTATTTGGGAGTTTGACTAAAAGTGCACCACTTATGCAAACATAATGTACTATTAGTGCTCCATGTGAAAGAATATGTATGATTTTGATTCAAACTCAAACATAATGGATGATTTTGGTCCTTTTCTCTGTTCTAAGTTGCTGCCAGTGGTTATTACGGCCTCAAAGGACAGGTGTTTTTGCTCTTCCATTTTTGTTGAAGTCATTATATGCATCAGTTCGTAGAACTAATGGTCCAATTCCATTTCTTCCGCAGAGTGCCCAACATCAAATTTAATGTTGCAAAGGTGTTGCAGTCCCTTATCCCCATCGTTGACCAATCAGTGAGAACTCCAATCTACCTTTTGTTTTGGATTATGTGTACTTGGTTTAGTTGAAATAAAGATTGAGCTTACCTACGTTGTTTGTTCGTTGAAGACAGTTTTAACTTGCATATCTTCCCTATACCTTTGTGCTGCAGTTTTAAGCCTCTTTTAATTGCCAGGTAGGGGAGAAAACGATTCGCCCTAGTTTAGTGGAGCTAGCTGAGGACCCTGACGTCGATGTTCGTTTTTATGCGAATCAAGCACTTCATTCGATTGATAATGTCATGGTGTCAAGTTAGAGATATTTCCAGAAATCTGTCGTCAAATCCTCTTTGGTAGTCTGGGATTATGCCCTCACACCAGGAAACAAGAAGGGAAGGCAGAAAGTGAAATGCATCTGTTTGAGATTTGGGAGTCAACTTTTACTAACCTTAGGATGTGTCAATCTGAAATGCTTCTGACAGTAACTCAAGTCTTTATGTGTAAATTGGCTGCTAGACTGACTAATTAGTATCTTTGTCTTAGACCATTTAGTTGGCCCAAGTGTCATGACCATTCTGTTTTATGATCATTGTCCGGTGTAGATGAGGTTCTTATTGGACTTGATTACAATCTAAGGTTACCAGTTATTATTATAATGGAAGTTTGAAAACCATCTGTTTTTGGTGTGGGTGGTTGGGTGGTTTACTCAGGTGTACACTTAACTTTTGGTTGAGTTTTGCAGGCAAATTCTGCCTTGCGAAATTCATACTCTGCTTTGCGTTTTTTTTTTTTTTTTTAATTTTTGACTGAGCGAGGGTTCGAACCCGGAACCAGTGGCGGAGCTAGGTAGGCTCTAGGGGTTCATCCGATCCCCTCGGCGAAAAATTATAGTGTATATATAAGATTAAAATTATTTTTTTATGTATATACAGTAGATGTTGAACCCCCTTGGCTTCTTTGTGTGTTTACTTCTTCATATTTTTGAACCCCTTAAGTGAAAATTCTGGCTCCACCACTGTCTAGAACCCATGAATTTTTAGGCGAAGGACAAAAATTAAAGGTCATCCCCTAATAAGGCAATCGGACAAAAATTAAAGGTCATCCCCTAATAAGGCAATCGTGCAAATTGCTCTTAACTGGTTTTAGCCACAAATGTAAGCCAACCAACGATATTAATTACTTTCTCTAAATCACTAAATACAATGATATTTACTTGCTCTGGTATAATAAAAATCTAAAATTTACCTGCTCAAGTGAAAGAGATGCATCCCAATTTAGTTGTAGCCCAGTGCTATACATTTAAGGAAGATAACTTTCCCTGAGAAAACTTATTGATTTTCCTATCAGTAGTACTCATGAGTACGCGATGATGCTGGTGAAGATTCATCTCTCGTTCAAATCAGTTATCTTACATTGAACTAGTGCATTTTCATTCTTGTTTCTGTTTCCCACTTTCAAAAGGAGCATTTTAGATTGCTGGTTATACGGATATTTACTAGAAAATGGGAAGTTATAATGCAGTATTGTCTGAACAGTATGGATTCATAATATGAACTTGAAACCTTCCATTTAAAAAATAATTGACTAGAACTCATCTGAAAGCTAAGATACCAAGTTAATAAGACTTACAACAGCATGCTTGTTGGGAGCAACGTGTCTTTTAACAAAAACAATGATAGATGAAAGCAACACTTTACAAGAATGAAACAAAGCAAATACAACCATAACATAATAGGAAAGATGCAAACAGCCTCACAACCGAGAAAACAAAAACATTCCACATTTAGGGAACTTGAAATGCAATAGACCTAGCCTTATTTCAAAATCACAATACTCCAGCAATTTGTTGATTACCCCTGACTTCCAGCAAACTCAATGTGCAAATTCTGTCCTGCAGAAAGGAGGAAAATTAGTAAATGAATAACGGTAACAAAGAGAGGAAAACTGTAGTAAATAGGTTTCAAAGAAACTATAATAAATCATCCACAAGAATCCATATAGTATAGCACAACAAACGTCAATTATGGTAGAAATAAACAGATAGTATTTTTCTATTCCAAATCATGGTCGAGCCATCGTACGCGTAAGAGCAGACTGCAATTAACAATGCAAGGAAAGAATTGGTTAGTTATGGAATTTCATAGATTGCTATATGAGACAGATGCAGTCATGAATAATGTATGCCAGCAGGACAATTAGTGAAGACTATAATATAAATTTAATCATTTCAATGCAAATGAATTCGACTGACCTTTCAACTTCACTGTGTGCGCTTGGAATCAGTTTCAGGAGGGAATATCGTGAGCTTGAATTTCGGTTTCTTGCTTTCTATTTCTTTTGCAGATTTGACTGCGGTTTTGCTTGTGTTGTCCAGTTTCATCTCTTGAAAGTTAGGTATATCAGCCAACCCGGGTGGCAGAGCCTTCAGTTTATCACAGGAGATAAGAACAAGGTGCCGAAGTATTGGATAGTGAAGATTCGATGCCTCCCAATATTCTAATTCTGACCTTTCAATCCACAAGACCTGCAGCGCGCTAAAACCTCCTTTCTCCGGCTCCCAAGACACACCCATGATTGCATTTTCTTTCAACTTTAGCACCTCCAGGGATTCCAACTGTGCCAATCTATTCGCATCGCTCCAAGAAAACCTTGTGTTTGCCAAAGTTAACTTCTTCACTGTACGTACAAGGCTGGAGAATGCTGCAGGAAGGTGAACTGCTTTATTCATGTAATGAACATCATTCAACAGTTTCAAATGTTCCAGGCACTTTAGCTCTTCAAGATTGTTGATTCCACCCTTCTCAGCATCAAGAAAAGCTGCCATTTGCCCTCGGATGCTCAATTTTTTGAGATGACAAGCCTTTGCTAGCACATCTTTCTTGCAACTTTCTGGTGCAACCATAGAAAGAGTTTGTAGACAAGAAGTTTTACCTGTCGTGGTAGCGGGGGGTGGCAATTTTGCAGGTATATTAGTGTGGAAATGCCTTAATTGTAACAAGTTCCATATGTCGGCTTTTACATCAAGGGTAGACTCTGAGGTACTCGTATTGAATACAAGAGTTTGTAAGTTCCAAAATTTACCAAAGGACGGAGGAAGGGACTTGAAGTCACCTGATATGGCAACATACCTCAAATGAAATAGCTTGCTAAAATCCCTGGAGAAACTAAATTTGAGGGATTCAACGTCCAAGACCCTCATAAGTGGAAACGATTTGTGGACGAGTTTGATGTCACTAGCAGACAGCTCGATTTGTTTTTGTTCTGAAGAAAAACAATAGAAAGATCTAACATGTTCTGCAAGAGGTCTATCAAGGAGAAACTCATTCAAAATAAAGGGTTGAATGCACAATCGACGATAAGTATCTTGATCCTGAATGGACGGAATAGCTTTATCAGACGTTAGACGTATTTCCTGGAAAAGCCATTTGTTACTAGCCTCTGTTCTGCAGAACTCATGCATCATGTCGTGAAGACGACATGTTTTTATTTGACCATCAGACTTCTTTTGCACCAATATCACTAAATTCCTATTGACAAGATCATTCAAATAAAACTCAGCTATCTCCTCAAGAGTGTACGTGTGCTGGGGCTTTATTAGCCCCTCCGCTATCCACAAACGAATCAATTTCCAAGAAGGGATATCGAAGCCTCGAGGGAAGACACTAGAATACAAGAAACATGTCTGCATTTCTTGGGGCAAACGATCGTAACTCATCCCCACAAATTTCAAGCAGCTCTTAGGATCATCCTTATTTATCAGATGCTCCACCACATTTCTCTCAACTCTTTGCCAATCATTTCTGTTGGGGCGACCTCTTAATGCTCCGGCAATCACCACTACAGCAAGTGGTACTCCACTACATTTTCCGGCAATACTTGTTCCAGGTCCTACTAAATCAACAGGACAACTTTCCTTGCCGAAAACCCTCTTTACCAGCAACTCAAAACTTTCTCCTTTAGTCAAAAATTTCAGGTCGTGAGGATCTTCATTGGCATATTTAGCCACATTTCCTTCACGAGTTGTCATCATGATACGGTGGCCTTTCTTGTTTTCTGGGAAAACTCTCTTTACAGCATCAATGACATCCTCTGCCCACACATCGTCTAAAACAATAAGGCATCTACCTCCTTTATTCATAAAACCACTTATCTTATTGGCTAATTTGTCCACATCCTCACCTTGATGTTCTTCGATGCGTTTCGTGAAGAATTTGAGAATATTAAGGAAAATGTCCTTTATATTATAAGTTTGCCCCACGAAAACCCAAATGACGCTGAAAAATTCATATGAAAGTCGAGAATCATTGTAGATTTTTCTTGCCAGTGTAGTTTTTCCAAGTCCGGGCATACCCACCACTGGGATAGTATCTAGATCCTCTGATCCTTCAACAAGTCGCTTGATCACGATGTTTGCTTCCTCATCAAACCCCACTACTTCAGCATCTTCCAAAGAAGGACCCTTTTTAAGATAATAAAACGGAAGATCATCAGAAAACAGAGTGACATAGGAAAATAACAAAAATCTAAGTCCTTTAGTAAATATTTTGTCATATCTTATTCGCAGTCTGCCAACTTAATTATGTTCTATTTTGCTGCAAGGTTTTTTCCATTTGGGGTGTCCTTGCTGCAAGGGATTCGGGAAAAGCTCAAATATGCCGCTCAAATATGACACTACCTTAACGAAATGACTCACATATGACACTCATTAAAAGGGGTGAGGGGTGGAGGCCGGTAAGTAATGAAGGCTTTAGATAATGCCACGTGGCAAAATGTAGTCGTAGTAGAGCTCCATTAGTTATTAGTGGCATGAATGGACCAAATGTGTCAAGGCGGTCACATTTTTATGCCCAACTATTAAAGAGTGACATGAATATATCATTTCTGATAGTTCGATGACATATTTGAGCCTTTTTCTCTACTACTACTAATACTATTACAGTATATTACAGCAAGTACCTCCATAATATGGCTCTGTTATGGATACACAACATATATTTCAAAGTAATAAATTTAGCCCCCTTTTATATAAGAAGAGCATATCCTTTGGAAATAACTTACGAAAATAATTGCGTGTAGTTTTCAAATACTACACAAAAAGTTAATGAAGAGGAAAAACAAAATTCTTCAAGTAGCAAAAGCAATTCAAATATAATATTGAAATGTATTATATACAAGTTCAAAAGTAATGTTTCAGGAACTGCTTAAATGTTGCATTATTCAGATACCTGGAACGATTTATATACTATACGTCTTAATTGATCTTAAAGTCCTAAACATTAGGACCTCCTATATTGTCAAATAAGAAAAGGTTTTAAAAAAGTATTTAATTGATTTTAATGTTTTAAATATTGGAAAGATACTTAAATAGGAGTAACAATTTTGTCAAGTGTAAATACTTTTATAATTTTAATAGGTAAATATCTTGATCAACATTTCTCTTTAAGGCTTCGTGCCTTTATAATTGTATGTGTACATAATATCAAGTACGCATCTTCCAAAACTCAAAAAGAATGAGCACAAATTATTTTAAGACATATCAAATGCTGGTAAAAATATTTACATAAAATTGTATGATATTTAGCCCCCGTTTGGCCATAAAAATTATTCACTTTATTCCGATTTTTTTTTCACTTTTTTCCGGAATCAGCGTTTGGCCATGAAAATTCCGAATACAACTTAAAGTTGTATTCCGGAATACCAAAAACACAAAAAACTTATTTTTCAAAAAATTTTCACTTGTTTCACTTTTTTACAACTACATTTCACCAAAAATTACAATTTCAACAATTATGGCGAAACACAACTCCAACTCCAACTCCAAATTTAAAAAAAAAAGTGATTTTTTTTTTGGTATTTATGAACAAACGGGGCCTTAGTATATAAGAATTTCTTATATTTATTTCAATATTCCTTTTGATTATTCACTTAATTTTAATTTAATTTACTTAGTTGTAGAATAACTTGATTAACATATATAATTAAGTTAGTTCTTTTTTGTAGTAATCGTATTCATATTTAATTGGATGATGATGAATCTAATTGTGTCTTCCTTCTTCAAATAAAACTATATTCATATTTACTTCACTCTTATTCTCTTTTGTCTTTATAGATGAACGAATTTTGATTGACATAATTATAATTTAAAATTCATTTACAATATAAATTTAAAATTCATTTACAATATAAATAGATAATCTTTACGAATTTATTATAAAATATATCTTCATTTTTATTGATTATTTTTGTTTCATCTACATTGAAATATGTTTATAAGGTTATGACTCTCTGTTGTTTTCATTTGTATAAATAAATATTAGATTATAGAGTTTACATTATTATTAATAGAATTAAATTGTCTTATTTTGTTCATTTTATTTCACTATAGGACTTCATTTACTTATATACTAAATTAGTATTTCTTACTTTCTTTTTTCATCTAAAAGATAGTATTTTTTTTTTTTTTGTATAGATAAATTTTGTCACATAGATTTTAGAGAATAAGAATATCATGATTTTAAAGAAGTGAACAAAAATGATAGGGTTCATAATGTAATGGTAGATTAGGCATTTTAAAAAATCAATTAACATATGGGGGTGAATGTCTATTTTTCAAAAATCAATTAACATATTTGACGAGTTGTGATTTTTACCATTTAAAAAAAAAAAAAATTGAGATACCAAAAGGAGCTGTAACATGGTGTTTTAGTTGATTGTTAATGTACGAAGATTAGGATTCGATTCGTTATGACCTCGACTTTTTTAACAAACGATGCTAAAAAATTTAAGACACATACATCTAAGCTAGTGCTCGACCATCGTGATTAAGCGAATGATATGTTTGACCCGCGTTTAGATTAAAAAAATTACACAATAACACAGCCTAGTATAAATTTATATTTCCATATTCTCTCCGTCCCGACCCAATTATACGTGTTTGACTGTGCATATAATTTAAGAAAGAAAAAAAGACTTTTAAAATTTGTGATCTAAAATAAGTTATAAATCGTCTCACTAAAGGCAAAATAACATTTTAACATTAATTGTTACCCCCTGTCTTCCAATTTATGTGACTCTTTTCACTTTTCGAGATCTGAACTTTCTTAATTGTGACGGTACATTGTACATAGAATCTTTTAGTTTTCCAAACTAAGATTTATACATTTGGAAACTATAAAAATTATTATAAGCTACAATAATTAAAAATATCTAAAAGGCATATGAAAAAATTGAAATAAGAAAATAATTCGAACACAGTCACATAAATTGAAACGGAGAAGTACTAAATATAGAAAATTATCGTTCCTTTGACCAACAAGGGAAGATAGTGTCACATAATTTGGGACCAGGGAAGTATTTTTTTATTTTTGCATAATATATACTCTCTTCGTCCCAATTTATATGACACCCTTTTCTTTTTATCCAGTTAAAAAAATAACATCTTTCTATATTTAACAATAATTTACTCGCTCTGTCCCAATTTATGTTGCACAATTCAAATTTTAAGGGGCAAACAATTTAATTTGACCTTGGATTCAGGCATGAAAGTCTTAAATTTTTCGAAATAAAATTTACATATTTAAAAACTAAGTAAAAATAACTATAGGTCACAATAATTAACAATTCAAAATATTTAAAAAAAACATGAAAAAATTATATCAAAGAAAGATTTGTTTGAAACTCGAAATTCGAAAGGTGTCACAAAAATTAGATGGAGGGAGTAACTCTAAAATTCCCAATCTACCCTTCATTGAAATGATTTCTAGCACAAAAATTTGCTTGACTTGTTTAGACCTCAACATTCAAAAGCCTTTTTTTTTCTTCTTAAACTTTGCACTCACTCAAAAACCCTCGTGTAAATTGAGACAGATGGATTAGTACTACTTTTCAAGTGGCATATATACCTGAGCTACCTCGTGGGCACCTCTTTCAGGATGCTGAAGAACAGGGCTGGCTTGAAGAGCTTGATTGCTAATACGAAGTTCCTTGATTTGTCCATTGATGCCTTTAATCTCAGCTGCAAGACTCCTAACAGTAGCCAAATGTTTCAAATGAAACAACTTCTAAAATGCACCTTTGTCTTGGTGAAGTTTTGCCTGAACCACAAACTTGTCAATTGCATCCTCAGCTCTATGCACCGTTTTTTGAATATCCTCAACTAACACTTTCCACTGTTTGCTGTCACTGTGGGATTTTGCTGCATCATCTAAAAAGGCTTTTAGGTGTTGAACTGCTTTCAGCAGATTTTCTAGCTCTCCCTTTGCACTTCCAATTAGTTTCACATTTTCATTTATTAACTGTGACAGGTTTTTCGCTAGGAAATTCACTACTGCATCTGCCATGTCTTTTTCTTTCTTGGTTAGTAAATGCTAGAGTTTATTCTCAAAGAGGAATATAGTTTGTTTTTCAGCTTGTAGCGATGAGATCACTTTACCATGACAGTATATAAAGAGCGTAATATACGGAAAACATACCTTTTTTTTTAAGTTGACCGATTTGTTTAAGAAGTCTTTCTTTACTCTTATTTTTAATGCACCCACCGACAATTTAATAATCCCTCTGTTCCAATAGTATGTCTCAAAAAAATAATATCTTTCTATATTTAAAAATAATTTAATTTGAAAATTTTTCTTTTTACCCTAATGAAATGATTTACAGCCACACAAATATCTATGGATTATTCTAGATCACAAGTTTCAAAAGTATTGATTTTTTTTTAATTCCGTACTTAATCAAACTATATCACATAAATTGAGATGGAGGGAGTATTGGAATTTTTTCCTTTTTACCCTAATGAAATGATTTACAGCCACACAAATATCTATGGATTATTCTAGATCACAAGTTTCAAAAGTATTGATTTTTTTTAATTCCGTACTTAATCAAACTATATCACATAAATTGAGATGGAGGGAGTAACTCTAATGCCAGTTGTTTGCCATTAAAAGTATTTGCAAGTGGATATTACTCTTTCAGTTTCAATTTATGTGAACCTATTTTCTTTTTAATCCGTGCCCTCTTTCCTAATTTGGAAACAAATTCACTTCATGAAATGATTTACAGCCACACAAATATTCAAGACTTATTTTGAACCATAAGTTTCAAAAGTCTTCACTTTTTCTTAAATGTCGTGCCCAATCAAATGGATTCACATAAATTGAAACAGAGAAGTATATATTAGCGTGAGGATTGTGGCCTTTGATGTTAAGGTAGTTTCTTTGCAATTTCGACATTTTTTCCTCTAGACTTATGTCTTGTTTTTATTTGTTCACCCATACTACAAGAGTCTTGAGAAATTTGCAATTATGATGTTTACTTACCGCTAGCTAGTACTGGGATCTGGCAAGCTGCTATTCACATTGCGAGTTCGACCATAATAGTAATAACAAACTGCTACATGCAATATTTTAGTAATTTATAGCGAGGATAAAGACTTGAGAACGTGGAGGACTAGGTCAACTTTGTGATCATCATGGATTAAAGTTGAAAAACAGTATTCGGAAGTAAACAGAGGGCAATTCACACGAATGCTCCTGGGGTGGTATTTAAATTTTGCCCCTCAAATCACTGGTTTTTTATTTTTTCCATTCGACACTTTAAGTAATAAAAAAAAGGCAGAAAATACCCTTGACATCGGATTTTTTTTTTTGGCCTAATCTTATCTATGACCTAGTTTCGCAACGCATAAGTTTATACAACATTTGCCTTGTCCGCCGTAAGTTCTGTAGGAATTAAATTTTCCGGCATAAGTTGTGTAGTACCGAGCGAATTAGTTACTACACAACTTATGCTGTATAATTTAATTCCTACAAAACTTATGCCGGATAATTTAATTCCTACAGAATTTATGCCGGATAATTTAATTCCTACAGAACTTATGCCGGACAAGGCAAAGGTTCTCTAAACTTATGCCTTGCGAAATTTTGTTTTTCTGTAAGAAAACAACTAATTCTTCGACTCTGGTGGGAATCAAATCCAGAATCTCCGGTAATGTAGACCAACGGATAAGGGTGCTTTGGCCCACAAATTTTCATTAAATGAAAAGCGGGGACAAAAATTAAAGACCCGCGATTTGAGGGGTAAAAATTAAAAAGCAATTTGTATGAAGGGAAATCCGCAAAAAAAAAAAAAAGTTGTGTTTGGACTATTATGACTTATTTATCTCTTTAATCGCGATACACACCTAATGAGATTACCCTCCCTTAGCGGAACCCTTACCGATCAAACCATTCAAGAGAAGCACAATCCGTAGAAAATTCACATCATAAATAATAATGTTAATTATCTTACTTGAGTGAAGTCTAAATATTCGATTCCAGAGCCCAATGGCGGAGCTATAGTATCCCAAGGGTGGTCTGATAAAAGAAACGTGAGATTTTCATAACTGTTTTCTATGCTTATTCAATAATACCATAGGAATATTTATACCTATACAACTGCAGGGTTATACAATCAGTAATTAAGTCCTATTCTAAGAAAGGATATGTTTTGTGATAACTATACAATTATAGTATTGACTAACACGGTCAAGCAAACAATCTTAGCTGGAAATTTATAAGGAATATATATAATGCTTTGAACACCCTTGGTATCAATGGGCAAGGTAGCCTAGTGGTAAAGTGTGTGCAGAAAGGGTCAAGAGCACTAGATCGAGTCTCAGTGTTTGTAGCGTTTTGGGCCTACTCCTATTTTTGAAAGAAACGACAAACAATAGGCACGCTTTCTCACTTTCTATCTCTCACTCACACACCCTCAAATCAATGGGAATTCCGAGGAAATGGGCTGGGGGAGCAAAAGAGCATCGGTATCTATGATTGAAAAAGTGAAGGTCAACTTTTTTTTTTTAAATGACTGGAGGAAGCAAAGACTATGTAGCTAGGGGTGGCGGGAGGGTATTCACTCAAATCTCCTCGGTAAAAAATTACACTTCGTATATAAGATAATTTTTTTATTATTATTTTGAATCTCCCTGAACACAAGATTAGAGGCTGACTCAGTCATTAAGGAGATTCTTTATTCACTTTGAGATTTCAAGTTCAAATCTCAGGCACTACATTTTTATTTCTCGAATCCCCTTAGTTAAATTCCTGAATCCGCACCCTATGTAGCCATGGATGTTTGTGTTGTTTGAAGTTGAAAACTTGAAATAGTTTGTAGAGGTCTCTACCGGTGTTAATGTGTATATAACATGTTGTATACAGTGATTTACAATGTGAATTCGTCCGAGACATCCCTTTTTCTTCTTCTTTTCATTCAAGAGGCAGATTTCAAGTTTATTTTTCTTCCCTGTTGTTCTTTTTTTTTTTTTTTTGGGGGGGTGGGGGGTGGGGGTGGGGGTGGTGTTTTTGTGTGGGGATTGGAATATCATCTTTTGTTGTGATAGAATGATTGTTACATGATGTTTTTGCAGTGGTGATGCGGCAACTGATGTGTGAAAATAAGAAAAATGGGTGTTGGATGTGTGATACAGTGATATACACGATATACAACGTGACATACATTGTCAGAGAATGTGCCAGAAGTAATTATGTGTGTGAAATATAGTGATAAACACGATATACAATGTGATATACAGTGTTGGAATGTGTCGTAAATGGAGCTTTCTGGCAACCAAGGCCCACCTAAAAGATCTTATGGGAATTTTATGCCTTATTGAGTGGTCGTTGGAGAAGAGATTTCGGGTGGGGTTCAAAAAAAAAAAAAAGTGAAGAAAAAGAAAGACGGTTATAGTAGTTACCTGTTGCCAACATCTTTAGGCGATATATATTATCTTATGTGTTCAAACCAGTAAATAACCAGAAAGAGATGAAACAGAAATTTATGAGGCCACAAATTTTTTGTATGTCCTGTTTGTTAAATGTGCGGCCATGCGTTTGGGTCTGAACATGTGCAAAAATGACTGTTAAGGAACCAAAAATAGGATGACAATTTTACTATATAACCCTTTGAATATAATAAATGCAATGTTTTGGGACATGCATTGTTAAGGGATTATAGTAAATAATAAGAATAAATTAGGACCTAACACCTACGTGTTAAATTCTATCTTGATTTTCTAAACAAAACAAGTAAAAATAAATATATATTATTAGTATAAAAGATAAGTAAATATGGACGGAGGAGAGTACATAACTGTCAACATCCCTCTGATTAGATATTTTTTTGGGATCGAGACTTGTATTCTAAAATTTTATTTCGAAACTTTTTCAGTATTATTTTAAATTATTTTAGAACCAAATCCAAATGCAACCTAATTGGGGTAAGCATTACTCAAGTCAAGCACACTGAATGCACCCAAGCCAGCGTTTAAAATATGTTATAACAAATCCGTCCATGTGATCTGCCTGGTAGCAGTGGCGGAGTCTCAGTGTTTGTAGCGTTTTGGGCCTACTCCTATTTTTGAAAGAAACGACAAACAATAGGCACGCTTTCTCACTTTCTATCTCTCACTCACACACCCTCAAATCAATGGGAATTCCGAGGAAATGGGCTGGGGGAGCAAAAGAGCATCGGTATCTATGATTGAAAAAGTGAAGGTCAACTTTTTTTTTTTAAATGACTGGAGGAAGCAAAGACTATGTAGCTAGGGGTGGCGGGAGGGTATTCACTCAAATCTCCTCGGTAAAAAATTACACTTCGTATATAAGATAATTTTTTTATTATTATTTTGAATCTCCCTGAACACAAGATTAGAGGCTGACTCAGTCATTAAGGAGATTCTTTATTCACTTTGAGATTTCAAGTTCAAATCTCAGGCACTACATTTTTATTTCTCGAATCCCCTTAGTTAAATTCCTGAATCCGCACCCTATGTAGCCATGGATGTTTGTGTTGTTTGAAGTTGAAAACTTGAAATAGTTTGTAGAGGTCTCTACCGGTGTTAATGTGTATATAACATGTTGTATACAGTGATTTACAATGTGAATTCGTCCGAGACATCCCTTTTTCTTCTTCTTTTCATTCAAGAGGCAGATTTCAAGTTTATTTTTCTTCCCTGTTGTTCTTTTTTTTTTTTTTTTGGGGGGGTGGGGGGTGGGGGTGGGGGTGGTGTTTTTGTGTGGGGATTGGAATATCATCTTTTGTTGTGATAGAATGATTGTTACATGATGTTTTTGCAGTGGTGATGCGGCAACTGATGTGTGAAAATAAGAAAAATGGGTGTTGGATGTGTGATACAGTGATATACACGATATACAACGTGACATACATTGTCAGAGAATGTGCCAGAAGTAATTATGTGTGTGAAATATAGTGATAAACACGATATACAATGTGATATACAGTGTTGGAATGTGTCGTAAATGGAGCTTTCTGGCAACCAAGGCCCACCTAAAAGATCTTATGGGAATTTTATGCCTTATTGAGTGGTCGTTGGAGAAGAGATTTCGGGTGGGGTTCAAAAAAAAAAAAAAGTGAAGAAAAAGAAAGACGGTTATAGTAGTTACCTGTTGCCAACATCTTTAGGCGATATATATTATCTTATGTGTTCAAACCAGTAAATAACCAGAAAGAGATGAAACAGAAATTTATGAGCCCACAAATTTTTTGTATGTCCTGTTTGTTAAATGTGCGGCCATGCGTTTGGGTCTGAACATGTGCAAAAATGACTGTTAAGGAACCAAAAATAGGATGACAATTTTACTATATAACCCTTTGAATATAATAAATGCAATGTTTTGGGACATGCATTGTTAAGGGATTATAGTAAATAATAAGAATAAATTAGGACCTAACACCTACGTGTTAAATTCTATCTTGATTTTCTAAACAAAACAAGTAAAAATAAATATATATTATTAGTATAAAAGATAAGTAAATATGGACGGAGGAGAGTACATAACTGTCAACATCCCTCTGATTAGATATTTTTTTGGGATCGAGACTTGTATTCTAAAATTTTATTTCGAAACTTTTTCAGTATTATTTTAAATTATTTTAGAACCAAATCCAAATGCAACCTAATTGGGGTAAGCATTACTCAAGTCAAGCACACTGAATGCACCCAAGCCAGCGTTTAAAATATGTTATAACAAATCCGTCCATGTGATCTGCCTGGTAGCAGTGGCGGAGTCAGAATTTCCGTCGAGATGGATCAAAATATAAAAAAATAAATATACGAAGAAATCTAAGGGAGTTCAACATTTATTATGTATACATAAAAAATAATTTTAACCTCATAAAAATAATATTTTTTTTCGCCGAGAGGATTCCAATGAAAACCCTCGGCTCTACATGGCTTCGCCACTGAGGTAGCAATATTCTGTTTCTATCTATAACATTGGTGTTCCAAAGGAGGGGACAACACTGAGAACTTTTCAAGAATGTCATTTGCTTAAACTAATACAACAAATACGGTAAGAACTTATCCGCATCGAATGTTTACACCAAACAAATGAATGCATGTCATGTGTATAAATATACAATAACATTACTTAACCATGATTAATAGATGTATGTATTTACTACATTAAATTACGTAATTACAGTAAATTACACTAGTTTGGTGTAAACACTTGGCGTGGGCAAGTATTTAACATCAGAGGCGAATCCAGAATTTCAAGAGGATGAGTTCACCATTAGCTATGAGATTTTTTGATTTCTTTTGCCTTTGGTTCGTTGCAGCTTAGCGCCTATGATTTTTTTTTATTTCTTTTTGCCTTTTGGGACTTGGGGTAATTCGAAGTAAAGGGAAAAAAAGTTATTAGATGTAATATTAAAAAAAAAAACATTTTTTTACTTTTGGATAATTAGAATTATAGAAGAAAAAAGATTTAGAATAATATAAAAATGAAAGTTAAAAGGTTGCTTTAGAAAATAAAAGCAAAAAACAAAAATGTGCAAGAGCTTGAGTTCGATCCCATGACCTTGAGGAATAAATATAGTCCCTAACCATGTGTTCCTTCAATTAATATTAAATATATTTTCAGAATTATACACATAATATATGGAGTTTAGTTGAGTGACCATGTGTTCACGTGATCCAAATTTTAAGCATAAATTCGCGTCTGCTTAACATGTCTCAAGTCTTCCGGAAGTTATTACTCTTTTGTCTTAATATAAGTGGGATCTTTCGAATTTCGAGATCTAAACAATTCATTTTTTATCATTAATTCGAGCATGAAATCTTTAGGTTATTTGAAATAAAGTCTTCATATTTGGAAATTACGTAAAAAGTACTTTAAGTAACAATAATTGACAATTCAAATGTCTAAAATATATATGAAAAAATTACAGTAAAAGAAAGACTTGTTTGAATTTCGAAATGTGAAAGATGCCACATAAATTAGGATGGGGAATATAACATAGAGCCACAAAATTTCTAATAATATTAATCCTAAATGGTAACCTGAAAGTAAGTTGGGGATTTGTCAACAGTAGCAGAGCTAAGATTTTCATTAAGGAGATTCAAAATAGGAAGAAATAAACATACAAAGACGTCAGGAGAGTTCAACATCTACTATATATACATACATTTTTTTTAACATTATATATACAATGTAATTTTCCGTCGAAGCGGGTTCGGATGTTCTCTCTTGCTCCTACCCCTACCAACCAGATCGAGGTAATAATATACTACTTGCATGAGTACCACCTAGGGATATAGTTTAGTGGTCGTTCTAATCTCCTTGATGGAGATAAAAGTATTAGATGAATTCTTTCTATTTATTCACGTCTTGATAGACAGAATTATTAAGTACGTATGTTGATGGGAGGTAACGGGTATCTTGTGAAATTAATCGATCGAGGTGTGTGTACACTAACATAGAAATTACAATTATAAAAAATATACTACCTAGAATAAGAAACTAAATATTAAACTTGTTTACCCCGAAATCAGATAAGCAATTAAATTTGTAAGTGGGTATAGGATTGGATTTTGGTTTATGTAGATGGAGAAAATGTATATGCGAGAGTTCTTCGATAAAGCGATCGAGGATGGCGAATTTCCAAGAATGTAAACGTGTATAAACAGTGTGAAACACTTTGATGGAAGAATCACAATATAAATCGAAACAAACAATCTTGGTCGGATCAGATATTGAGAGAGAGATTGAATATATGAGCTCTTCTATTATAAATGTTCTTGGAAAGTAAAAGATGCCAACCCTTACAAAGGATGGGGATGTGCTCTATTTATAGTGTGACCTCCATGGGTCTCATATGATGTGAACTAATAAAATAATAGCAACAAGGACAGCACTGCACGGATTTGGTGGGATTGGACTGACGGCGCCGTCTGACACACGCATGGTGGGTAGTTGACCAGGACAGGACGTTACTGGCGCGTGACCCGCGTGCAACGGTCACACGGACCAACGGCTACTCGGACCAATGGCCACACGGACCAACGGCTACTCGGACCAACAGCCGTACGGACTAACGGCTATACGGACCAACGGCCACGAATGCTCGGGTCACCGGGCTTGGTCGTTCCAATGACGAAGAAGGCAGATCAGTCGGTCCCCTCGCTCCACCAGTTTGCCTCGCATCCGGTTTTTACCGTATACAGATAGCCCCACACTTCCCGGATCTCCAATCTATCGGAGTAACAGGGAGTGGATAACTTCCGAAACCGGTGGCCCTGTCAGCTCGTCGTTACCTTCTTGTTTCTTTGTTTTGAATGTTTGCCATTATTTTGGTCATGATCGTTGGTCCGTTTTAGGACAGGTCGACTCATAGTCGTTAATTCACCGTGCCCGTGGGACTTATCCGATGCTTCATAAGTTCAGATGTCTCCGAATTACGATAGGCATTTTCTTCAGGGTCGGTATTTTTTCAACCTTGGCAAAGTTTTTGATGTAGCAGTCCCCGTTTGGGGGGAATTTGCCGAGCTTTGGCTTGGGTCATTGTGACCTTGTCGCCTTTGTCGAATTTCGGGCACAATCGTCGATATAGAGCATGTGAGTGGGGCAGTGCCGGAATACGGCGGTTACCATCGGGGCGAAGTCCTTTTAACAGAAAGACACCCAAGATTTTGTTATACCAGCTTTTGGTAACTTTGCGTTTGCAAAATGCTTGTACATATGAGAATTTTAATTCTTCCTTCTTTAGCCGTAGCAAATGAAAAATAGGACACAATTCATTATGATCGTTTGGTCCTTACATCGGAGGCTATGGCCGGTGGCCGGGCGTTAGTTTTGCCGTAGCAAATGTTGAATGGGACACAATTCATTATGATCGTTTGGTCCTTACATCGGAGGCTGTGGCCGGTGGCCGGGCCTTAGCTTTGCCGTAGCAAATGCTAAATGGGACACGATTCATTATGATCGTTTGGTCCTTACACTGAAACCTAATGCAGAAGGTCCGGTCTTGATTTGTTGAGCTCCTCCGTTTTCCACTAACCGGGGTAAACCTCGATGTGGGTATAAGTCCCCTAGTGTTTATCCGAGCTGCAAGATCAGGCGAGCGCTATCAAGTCCCCACTCGTAGGCCGTGACCCCTAGTTCCCGGCCGTTTGTCCTTGTTTTTGTTAAGTAACACATTGTACTTGTTGCCTCATTAAAAACCTTGTCGAAAAACCCATTTTGGGACAAAACCGTACTAAGGAAAAGAGTGCAACACGCGTTTTCAGACCTAGACCCTAACTTTATCCGGTACTTGACTTCCTGCAAAAAGAAAAGGTTAAACATGAGGTGTCCATACCTTAGCAGTAATATCCCTTCAAATGAGCCACGTTCCGGTTGTTGCACAATCGCTGCCCGTCCACGGATTCCAGCTGATACGATCCTTTGCCCGTTACCTCGGTTATCTTGTACGGTCTTTCCCAGTTCGGACCCAGTTTTCCTCCATTGGGATTCTTGGTGCTCAAGGTATCTTTCCGAAGCACCAAGTCCCCAACTTAGAAATATCAAAAATTAGCTCTCCGATTGTAGTACCTTTCCATTCTCTGCTTCTGGGTTGCAATACGGACCAACGCGTTTTTGCGAAGTTCGTCCGTGAGATCGAGTTTCACAGCCGTGACCTCCTCGTTTGACTCCTCGGTGGTATACCTGAACCGGGGACTCGGCCCGTTTATCACCCCCGCCCGGAGAAATGACTCGGGCCATCCCTTGATTTTTCTGACCTGAAGCTTGGTTTTCGAGAGTATGGCCGATACCTTTCCCTCGATGGTCCGGCCTCCGGTTCGTAATTATTTCGTGATCTCTCCGAGCTTTTGTTCATTTTTACGGGACCCGGGGGAATCTCGAGTTGGTCATCCTCTATCCGAATTTTTTGACTCGTATCGGTTATGGACATCCGCCCAGGTCACGGCCTCGTATTCCAGCAAGCTTTCCTTTAATTTGAACGAAGCCGTCGAGCTCTGAACATTGAGCCCCTTTGTGAAAGCTTGTGCGGCCCATTCCTCCGGAACCGAGGGGAGCTCCATTCGTTCCCTTTGGAACCGGTTGACAAATTCACGCAATAGCTCCTCGTCTCTTTGGGCTACACGGAAAATATCCGCCTTTCGAGCCTGCACCTTTTTGGCTCCGGCGTGTGCTTTTATGAAGGCATCGGCGAGCATTTCGAAAGAAGTGATTGAATGCTCGGGCAGATGATCGTACCAAGTCAATGCTCCTTTTGACAGAGTTTCCCTGAACTTTTTCAGCAACACGGATTCGATTTCATCATCTTCCATATCATTGCCTTTTATAGCACAGGCGTATGAGGTCACGTGTTCGTGAGGGTCCGTTGTGCCGTCATATTTTTGGATATCCGGCATTTTGAACCTCTTCGGGATTAATTTCGGAGCTGCACTCGGATGAAAAGGCCTTTGGATGTACCTCTTTGAATCCGGCCCTTTCAAAATAGGCGGAGCCCCCGGGATTTGATCCACCCGAGAGTTGTATGTCTCCACCCTTTTTTCGGTCGAGTCCACCCGCTTCGCCAACGTTTCGAGCATTCTCAGAACCTCGGTGGATGGACCAGCTCCGGAGCCATTGCTTTCAACCATGCGTGCCTCATCTCTTCTGGGTTCAGCAACACTCTTCACCTTTTCCGGGGTCGTTTTATCTCCTCCGTTTTGCAGCTGGGCTATTGCGATTCCCTGTTCGGCAATCGCCGCTCTCTGTTCCTGCAACATTTCAAAAATTAAACGCAAGTCAATATTATCATTCGGGGTATCCGGTTCTTTCCGGACTTGTGTCCCGGACAAAGTAATTGAATTGTTAGTATTTAAAGGGTCAGTGGGGTTTGGCAATCCTCGTGGCCCGCTGCCTTCATTTTCGGCCACGATCTCGTTGTTGTTGACGTGACCAGATTGCCCACTGTTAGCCATTCGGTCCGTTTTTTCAGAGACGGACGACAGATGTTTCTTATTTTGATGGGTAAGATAGAGATCAAGATCAAAGACCACTATTATCCTAGCCCCACGGTGGGCGCCAAACTGTTTACTCCGAAATCGGATAAGTAATTAAATTTGTAAGTGGGTATAGGATATGTGCTTGGATCTTGGTTTATGTAGATGGAGAAAATGTATATGCGAGAGTTCTTCGATAAAGCGATCGAGGATGGCGACTTGCCAAGAATGTAAACGTGTATAAACAGTGTGAAACACTTTGATGGAAGAATAACAATATAAACCGAAACAAACAATCTTGGCCGGATCAGATATTGAGAGAGAGATTGAATATATGAGCTCTTCTATTATAAATGTTCTTGGAAAGTAAAAGATGTCAACCCTTACAAAGGAGGGGGATGTGCTCTATTTATAGTGTGACCTCCATGGGTCTCATATGATGTGAACTAATAAAATAATAGCAACAAGGACAGCTCTGCACGGATTTGGTGGGATTGGACTGACGGCGCCGTCTGACACACGCATGGTGGGTAGTTGACCAGGACAGGACGTTACTGGCGCGTGACCCGCGTGCAACGGCCACACGGACCAACGGCTACTCGGACCAATGGCCACACGGACCAACGGCTACTCGGACCAACAGTCGTACGGACCAACGGCTATACGGACCAACGGTCACGAATGCTCGGGTCACCGGGCTTGATCGTTCCAATGACGAAGAAGGCAGATCAGTCGGTTCCCTCGCTCCACCGATTTGCCTCGCATCCGATTTTTACCGTATACAAAACTAACTCAATCTAAAAAATTAACTCAAAAAATAAAAATCGCTCAAGATCATATAAGAAGATTATTGAAGGAACACATTGAGAGTCGTCTCCGCTCAATTATTTTGCCCAAGTTATTTTTAATCTGAATTCATTCCTTTCACTAGTGATTTGAGGGGACCTCTAAAGGATATGATTGAGGAAAAAGGAATTCGATTACCCCACCAATAGAGATGCTTAAGTCGAATTTCTACGTAGCTTTTATCATTGTCCACACCTTTAGGGGTCGTTTGGTGCATGGTATAAGCTGAGATATCTCAGCACTAATTTTTTATATCATATTTGGTAGAATGTATAAATTTATCCCGGGATAAATTTATACCTTGTACCAAACAAGGTATAAAATGCATCCCATCCCAAGAGATGGGATATCCCTTCTTATACCACTTATACTGGAATTATTTTATACCATCTTTCAGATGGTATAAAATAATCCCAATAGATGGGATAAATTAGTCCTGGGATTATAATCCAGGGATAATTTTGATTATCTACCAAACGACCCCTTACAGAATTCTTTCCGCGCCTTTTTGCTATCTTCTCCCTTGTAATCCGCTACTCCCTCCATCTTAAATTATTTATCTTTTTTTTTTATTTACGCGCTGCAAAAAATAAATAAATTAGGGAGGATATTTGACCAACTTTATTTTTATTTATGTCTAAATTATAATCCCTCTCCATTAAATGTGTATTTTATTTATTTGTCATCTTCATTAATGACAATATTTTACTAAGGGCAAAAAACGGAAAAAATAATTAATTATGCCTTAAACTTCTAAAACGACAAATAATGTGAGACAACTATTTTTAGTAACCACGATAAGTAATTTGAGACGGAGAGAGTAATATTTAGTACAATATTCTTATTGATTCATTGGCAAACTAATACTCCCTCCGTCTCATGTATTGCTTGGAACACCTTTTAAGAACCCATAAATAAAATGATAATTTTACTATATCACCCCTAATTATTACTAAATCATCTAATAATTGAAATAAATCAAACATACTTTAGAAATTGTGCAGCTATTAATAATTCATTGGAGTTTCCAACTCAATAATTTATCATAAGGGTAAAATAGGTATGAAATAGTAAATTATCTTTTAATTTTTCAAACTGGACAAGTAAAAGTGGACATATATTCTTAATACGGAAAAGGCTCAAATATGCCATCGACCTATCGGAAATGACTCATTTATGCCACTCGTCAATAGTTTGACTCATTTATGCCATCGAACTATCGGAAATGGCTCATTTATGCCACTCATCAATAGTTTGGCTCATTTATGCCATCGCTCGTTACCAAAATGATTCATCCATGCTATTTGTCATTAGCGCCAGTTTTACAATACCAGATATGACATAAACGATTATGATGTATGGGTGGATTTTTTTATTAATTTGGGATTAAATTGGGCTGGTTTAATTAAACGACATAGACCTCTAATTAGAGGTCACGTGTTATATCTGGTATTATAAAACAGGAGTTCATGAAAAATGACATAGATGAGTCATTTTGGTAACGGGCAATGGCAGTCAAACTATTGATGAGTGACATAAATGAGTCATTTCAAATAGTTCGATGACATAAATGACCAAACTATTGATGAGTGATATAAATGAGTCATTTCTGATAGTTCGATGACATATTTGAACCTTTTCTGTTTTTGATATACTATAAATGAACGAGAGTACAACAAAAACGTACACTAGTCTAGGGACATAGAATTGCTCTTTCCTTTTTACGCAAAAAAAAAAAAAAATCAAAATATTACTATACGATTATAAATTAGATTGATTTTTAAAGATGAGCTCTTTTTTAGTTCGGAAAATTGTTTCAGTGATTCTTTTTCTACTCAAGTGAAATTTTAATTTTTTTTCAAGTAAAATGCATGTCCATATAACAACCCGGCCCTTCATTTTTAGTATTTATGTGCTAATTTATGCATATTTTAAGATAAGGTTAAGTTGGTACGTATTCTCCTTGTTTCAATTTATTGTCTTACTTTCCTTTATGTCTATTTCAAAAGGAATGTTACTTTCTATATTTAGTACCTCTTTACTCCAAACATCTTGCGTGATATATTTAAGACCACAAAATTCAAGGGGTATTTTGGTACATTACACACTTCTTTAGTTTAAGATCACAAAATTTAAAAGTTTTATTTATTTTTAAAACTCTGTGCCAGATCGATAGGGGCATATGATAGCTGTTTAGATAGCAATTTTATCTGCAAAGGACCAATGATCTTGACCGAGCAGTTCTATCAGCGTATAACCTACGAGTTGGTGTAGTGGATGCACACACGAAGACCTAACACACTTAGGGATCGTTTGGTATGATGAATAAGCAAAAATAGTCTTGGGATAAAAATTTAGTGTCGCCTTATCTCACGTTTGGTTGAAATAAAATCCCGGAATAACTAATCCCGGGATTAGTTATTCAGGGATTATAGTGTTATTTTATCTCACATTGAGGGCGGAATAACTAATCCTGAAATAACTAATCCCGAAATTTGTTATCCGAGGATAATTTATTTTCTAACCAAACGAGCCCTTATGTAGTTATTATTGTGATTTTTTGTTCACTATATTGTTATTAGGAAAAAGGGTCACATTTGCACTCAATACCATTTAAAAAGGTTTAGTATTGCGTTTCATCATACTATTGATCCATATATACCTTTAATGTTATAAAACTGATCCAAATTTGCCCCTCTACTATTGAAAAAGGTTTAATATTCTCCTTCCTCCGTTAACCTCATGTGTTTTAGCTAAAATCGAAAGACCAACCCCGAATGTCACTATCTTAAAATTTAGAACCCATAAAGTTTAAATTTTACCTTTGCCTCGTATGAGCCAATGAATACAAACAAGAGCAGCCTGAGGAAAAAATTTATCGAAATTGCAAAGAAACTGCCTTAATCGGTAAGGGTTCCCTAAGGAAGGGTAGTAACTCATTTAGGTGTTGATCGCGATTACAGAGTCTAAGTCGTAATGGTCCAAACACAAATTCTTATTTCCAAATACTGTTTTTCAACTTTAATCCATGATCTTCACAAAGTTGACCTTGTCTTCCAAGTTATCAAGTCTTTATCCTGGCTATATATTAAAATAGTGACTGTAGCAGTTTGTTATTACTATTATGGTCCCACTGGCAATGTGAAAAGCAGGTTGCCAGATCCAGTACTAGCTAGCGGCAAGTAAACTTCATTATTGCAAACTTCTCAAGGGTCTTGTCGTCTGAGTCCAACTAATACAAACAAGACACAAGTCTTGAGGAAAAGATATCGAAATTGCAAAGAAACTACCTTAACATCAAAGGCCAGAACCCACATGCTAATAGTGTCCGCTTGCAAATCTATATATATATATATATATATATATATATATATATATATATATATATATATATATATATATATATATATATAAGGAGAGTAGTTTAGCTTAATATTAAGTCAAGTGAAATAATATGAACAAGCCACTTGATAACAAATTTTATTTGCATTAATTATAAAAGAAGTTATTAATTGTAGTTCAAAATATTACCCAATTTAATATTCTACTACTAGTACTGCTACTAATCTATATCTATATATATATATAAAAGGAGAGTAGTCTAGCTTAACATTAAGTCAAGTGGCGTAATATGAACAAGTCACTTGACAATAAATTCTATTTGCATTAATTATAAAAGAAGTTATTAATTGTAGTTCAAAATATTATCTAATTTAATAATCATCTACTACTACTACTACTACTACTACTACTAATAATAATAATAATAATAATAATAAAAATAATAATGAACTCACTTAATATACTCATATGATATTATCAACACATAGTAATAGTAGTAGTTGTTAATAATAATAATGCACTCACATAATATACTCATACGATGTTATCAACACATAGTAATAGAGTTGTTTATATAATAATAATAATCTATATCTATATTATAATAAAAGAGTAGTCTAGCTTGATATTATTACGCCACTTGGCAAGTAATTCTATTTGTTTTAATTTAAAGAGAAACTAATTGACATTGTTAAATGTACTCACCTAATTTAGTGTACTTGATTGGAGAAATATAATTAATTGATATTCTTGGATCTAATTTATAATTAAGAATACGCCTTTAAATGGTAAGATATAATATTACATGATACAATTAAAAAAAAACCTTAAAAAGGGTACATAATTGAAAATGTTTACGTACTACTTTGGCAATACAATAAATCTCTCTCTCTCTCTCTCTCTCTCAGCTCCATGGAAGAATATGTTACTACTGAAACACGGAAGAATTGAAATCTTAGATTAAAACACTATGTATGGATGGTATATATATATATATATAAGGAGAGTAGTCTAGCTTAATATTAAGCCAAGTGGCGTAATATGAACAAGCCACTTGGCAACAAATTCTATTTGCATTAACTATAAAAGAAGTTATTAATTGTAGTTCAAAATATTATCTAATTTAATAATCTACTACTACTACTACTACTAATAATAATAATAAACTCACTCAATATACTCATACGATATTATCAACACATAATAGCAGTAATTGTTAATAATAATAATGAAAATAATAATGCACTCAGATAATATACCCATACGATATTATCAACACATAGTAGTAGAGTTGTAAAATAATAATAATAATAATAATAATAATAAGAAGAAGAAGAAGAAGAAGAATCTATATCTATATTATAATAAAAGGCGGGTAGTCTAGCTTGATATTATTACGCTACTTGGTAAGTAATTGTCACGACCCAGCCCCGTGGGCCGCGACTGATGCCCTATTTTTACACCCAAACAGACTTACGTATCAGATCGACATATCCAAAATTCATTCAAACTTAACATACGTCATTTTAAGCAAGTACTGAAAGCAAATATCATCTTAAGCGGTCGCCCGTACAGAAACATCATATCCAAATCCAATAGATTGGCGGAATACATATCGCCAGATATATACACATATACAGACAAATGGGTCGTTTTGGCCATAATAGTAAACGGGGCCGCATTAAGACGCAGATCATAATCACAACGAACAAACATGACCCATGACCCACATATATGACTACAGGCCTCTACAAAACATAACAAAACATATGACGGGATAGGGCCCCGCCGTACCCAAATAGTCATATATACAGAATGTGTATAACAGAAGATATGTACCAAAAATATGAGCTCCGAATCAAAAGGAGCAATCCAAGTGGCAGAATATGTATCCTATACTGGAGGATCACCAAAATGAACGTCCGTACCTGCGGGCGTGAAACGCAGCCCCCGAAGAAAGGGGGTCAGTATGAAATATGTACTGAGTATGTAAAACATGAAATACTGAAGTCAGAATCATAACCGAAGTGAGAATCATAACCGAAGTGAGGAGTGCAGAATATGGATACCGAAAGAATATATCAAAATCTGTGCAGAAGACATATATATATATATATATATATATATATATCATGCAAATAAAAATCGTGCATAAGGCTCAGGAACGTGGTCGCCACTCCGACGCTGGCGCCACAACACATCATACTCCAGAAAGTTTCAGATCTCCGTACAAACCCCGAACATATCGTATCATCATAACGTATCACAACGCCAGAACATGTCATATATCATATCACATCATAACGCCGTATATAAGCGGTACCCGGCCCTATAGCGATGCCTCGGGAACCGTAACACATCATACTGCCGAATGTTACATAGTGCGCACGATCACAAAGACGGCCCGAGATCCGGCGAACGATATCATAGTAGTAGGCACGAGCGGAGTAGTGCGGAAACCATATGCATACACATATTTAAATAAATTTCAAGACTCGACGGATAAATACATATACATACTGATATTAGAAGGCTCAAGGTAGGCATCGAGTCCATCGGAAATTAGTATACAAAAGTTACGGACCTCCAAATTACAAAACTTTCGAAAAACACATCATAGGTCATTTTCTGAAAATTTAGTATCATTCATATTGAGGAACTTTCAAATAACATTATAGGGTTCTTCAAACGGAGTCTTAGAATCATATGCACATATTCGAAATATACATATCCAAACTTAAGCCATATCAAATATTTTTCAAACCACATCCGGAAACGTATCGACTAATACTTCAAACATCATAGGCATGTGACAAGTCGTATGGAATAGTTTATGGAAATCAAAGACATAGGCCATCCTAGTGGCTCTAGGAGTAGAATTTTTCTTTGGAGCATACATATATGTCATTCATTTATTTCATAAAGGTCATGCCAAAAAGGAAGAACGGTAAGCTTTACATACCTCGATCGCTCACTACCAAATCTCGATCACTCGCCAAACAAATCCCGACTCAAGTCTCGGGCTCTCCAATATCTACAATAATATTATCAATTTCCAAAAATTAGCTACAAGTACTTAGAATTTTAATTCTAATTAGTATTTGTCTACCGAAATTTCGGCAGCATCTCCCCTGTAAATTCAACATCCCCGAGAATTAAACTCTGTCAAATTCATTAACAACCATACCAACAATACCAACAACCAAACCAATAACATCAAAAACCAATTTAAAATGCATTCCAACACTAGTACCCTTCCTTTCAACATAATTCACCGACATTCCATTCAATTACGGATTTTTCAAGCCAATATCGACACTTACACATTCATTACCAATTCAAGACCATTCAAGTGCAATTCAAAGCATTTCATACCATTTTACAAAATATACAAAAAATCCACCAAGACTAGAATTCATCCGAAATCTCCAACCTTCGACACAACATTCACAACACATTTTTCGTCTTCCCATTTCATCAACAACAACCACAATTTACACTTTAACAATTCCATTTCCATAATTACATAAATCTACAATAAAATCACCAAATTTCCTACAACAACTTAACAAAAATTTTCATGCCAACTTGAACTAGAATTCTTCCATTTGCATTAAAATGCCATTACAACACAATTAACATAGTAAATAAAATTTTTGATCATTCCTCTCCATCAACACCCATTTTCGGCCACACACACACATACCCATGACACAAAATTTTCATACTCTACATTCATTCCCACATACTACAACATATATATAAAATTCTTCCAATATAAAAAAAAGTAGAATTCTCACCTTTTCCAAATTCTCCACTTGGTAAAAAAAGTGTTTTCTTGCCTCAAAGTTTATACCACGTTGAAGAGGGTTCCGGGCTTAGTAAGAATTCAAAGGAGGTGAGTTTTGAACCAAAGATTTGAGCTCCACAATGTTTTTTTTCTTGTAGTGGCCGAATGGCCCTTTGTTGATGCTCTCAATTTTTTTCTTCTTGAAGTTTCTAGTGTAGAAGACTTATGGCCCCCTTTTTCCTTTATTTATTTCATTGGTCTTGAATTGTCATGGGCTTGGGCCCTTTTCAATGGGTATGGCCGGCCACTACTACTTATGGGCCTCTTTTTTTTTTTTGAGCCCAATTGGTTATGGTCCATATTTTGTAATCCGCGAAACTAATTTCCAAAATTCCAAATTTTGCCCTTAGCCTTCCTCGATATTTCCACATCAACATTTCATGGTCAACACACATATTTTAAATAGATATCAAATTATGGCCTTATTTCTTACAAGTCAAAATTATTTCGAATTTTCCGAACATGCAAAAATGCGGGATGTAAAAGTAATTCTATTTGTTTTAATTTAAAGAGAAACTAATTGACATTATTAAATGTACTCACCTAATTTAGTGTACTTGATTGGAGAAATATAATTAACTGATATTCTCGGATATAATTTATAGTCAAGAACACGCCTTTAAATGGTAAGATATAATATTACATGATATAATTAAAAAAAACAAACCTTAAAAAGGGTACATAATTGAAAATGTATACATACTACTTTGGCAATACAATAGCAATAATTAATAGTAATAAATGCATTAAATCTTATTAAATATACTCACCTAATATTACATGATACTAAGGATTTCATGACTTTGAAAATTTTAGTGAGATATCAGTATTGAAACATGATCCACGTTCAAAAGGAGTAATTGTGGGACAATTTTATGTTATGAAAGAAAAGGTTTAGAGATAGACAATTCTCATTAATTCTGGATTAATTATACTTATTTCCACATAAGGAAATTATAAATATTGCAATATTCAATCAAAAATATAGAAACCCACGTTTAAACCAAAAATAAACTTTGTGGTATAAGTTTTTTAAATGGATTAGACTTACTTAATTTAAAGCTGAATATTCATAATTTGTGAAACAAAAAGTATAATTTAAGCATTCACTTCTCATCAATGTGCATTGTTGTTACACCTCGGAAATTTCATGTCGTTGCGCAGTAAATAGACTAACACAAGCTTAAGGTGAACATGAGGCCTTTATGACTATGAGAAGGGTACCTGGCTAGTTTAGAGTGTGTACAATAAGATTTTGAAGTGATATGAATTAGTGAGACTAAGTTCGTCAAAGGGAGGTGAGGTATAAGTTGTGTTTGGGGAAGATTTTGCAACTATCGAGTTAAGGATTGATTGATAACGCCTTGGAGAAGAGTTATGAGGATATTTAGATTGTTAATGAAGTGTTAAACAAGTGTTAAGAAGGTTTCATAAGGATTGGAGATCAAACGAAAAGACGAGATTAACTTCAGAATAATGGAGTTATATGACCACTCATACGACCCGTATAACTTTATACGGCCCGTATAACCTTTACAGGAAGGGAAAATCCCTGATGGTGAAATACAGTCACTTATACGGACCGTATAAAGTTATACGGACCGTATAAGTGTCCGTATAACATGATCGGGACAACGTTTTCTCATATATGACCCAAGTTCATATTTTTCATTTTATATCTTCTCCACTTCTCTCAAGACCTCTAGAAGGTTCCATGCATTTCATTAACATAAATTCAAGGTGAATCCAAGATCAAACACCAATAATTAGTGGAATCAAGTGCAAGGAGGCTAACAAGGGTTCATGGAAGCTAGAAATTTCTTTAGAATTGAAGTTAGAGTTTTCCCCAAGTGAAGTCTTTTCATCCAAAGCCCATTCCTACATAATCAAAGGTGAGTTTTATGATCATTCCTAGAGACTCCAAAGCTTATGATATGATAGTCTTATGAAGCTAATGATCCTTATATGATTCCTTGATGTCACTCATTGTTGTTAGGCTCACTTTATAACGGTTGTTTCTTCAAGGTGAGACATGATGATCATGACTACTCCATAATGGAATCGGGGGTTCTTGACCTTACATCACCCCGATAGAGTTCTAATGCATGCTTTATGATAAGTATATAAGGATGAGATAACACCGTGCCTAGATGGCCGGACATGACACCGCTAAAGCGGGCGGTTTATGATAACACCGTGCCTAGATGGCCGGACATGACACTGCTAAGGCGGGCTACTTATGATAACCCCGTGCCTATGTTTACCTTGAATTTCGGTAACAATTGAATTTATAAGTGAGGTATAGGATATGTGGATGAATTTTAATCTATTATTGGTTGGTACGAAATGTGTATATATTTGTTTGTTACAATATATATATATGCTAATGCCGTGAACAAATGTGTTAGGATTGGTGACTTAAGCTATATATATATATATACACACACACACACACACACACACACACACACACACACACACTGAGCGATGTATTATGTTGAATGGATGAATAAAGCTAAAGAACAATAGAAATTCGGACCAGAATGAGAGAGAGAGAGAGAGAGAGAGAGAGAGAGAGAGAGAGGGAGGGAGAGAGAGAGCTTCAATATATTTTTCTATTACAATGTGCTAGATCTGAAATGCTGACCCCAAAAAGTGGGGAAGTATCCTCTATTTATAGGTATGCCTCATGCGCCTTGAATACAATGCAAAACCTTTTAGAATAAAGAAACCCTAAAAATGATAAGGTAGGATCGTACGGTCTGACATCCGTACGTTTGTCAGTACAAAATGGCAGAATTTCTTTACAGCAAGGTATAGAAACAACTGTTCGTCTTCCTTCGGTGTGTGCAGAAGAGGCGAACTCGATAAGTATCTTTTTAATTCCTACAAAGCTTTTTGACATTCCGGTGTCCAAATGAAATCATTCTTCTTTCTCAGTAATGAAAAGAAACGGTGACTTTTATCTGACGACTTCGAAATGAAATGGCTCAGTGCTACTATCCTTCCGGTGAGCCTCTGCACTCCCTTGACGTTGTTCACCACCTCAATATCCTCGATGGATTTGATCTTATCCGGGTTAATTTCAATCTCCCGGTTCGACACCATAAAACCCAAAAATTTGCCTGATCAGACACCGAAGGCACATTTCTCCGGGTTAAGCTTCATGTTGTATTTGCGAAGTACATCAAAGGTTTCCTGCAAATGTTTTAAATAGTCTTCTGTTTCCAGGGACTTGACTACTATGTCATCAATATAAACTTCCATTGTTTTCCCTATCTGTTCTTCGAACATTCCATTAACTAGGCATTGGTAAGTTGCTCCGGCATTTTTTAACCCGAAAGGCATGACATTATAATAGTAAGTCCCGTATCGGGTAATAAAGGATGTTTTCTCTTGATCCTCCGGGTGCATCCGGATTTGGTTGTATCCAGAGTAAGCATCGAGAAAACTTAACATCTTATGCTCGGTCGTTGAATCGATCATTCGGTCGATGTGAGGCATCGAAACGAAACCTTCGGGCACGCTTTGTTCAAATCCTTATAGTCAACACACATTCTGAATTTATTACCTTTCTTTGGCACTACTACTACATTAGCTAGCCAATCTGGGTATTTTACCTCTCTGATAGAGCCTATTTCTAAAAGCTTTGTTACCTCATCTTTTACGAAGGCATGTTTCGGCTCAGCCATTGGCCTTCTTTTCTGCTTCACCTTGGGAAATCTCCTATCGAGGATGAGCCTATGAGTCGTGATTTCCGGTGGCACACCTGTCATATCTATATGGAACCATGCAAGACAATCAGTATTAGCTTGAAGAAATTTAATTAACTTCTTCCTGAGCTCCGAGGTTAACCCCGTGCCCGATATACCTTTCTATCCGGTAGATGTTTGAACAAGATGACTTGTTCCAGTTCCTTCACGGTGGGTTTGGTTGCATCCGAGTCATCCGGTAATACGAATGATCTGGGTACGCCGAAATCATCTTCTTCACAAACCGAGTCCGACCCCCTTCTGCTTCGCTTTCGAACCCATTTCCTTTAGTTGCTATTTGGTGTACTTGCTTCCAATTAATTCATCATCTCTTTGATCCGACCTTTTTGGAAAAAGTGGCGCTTCCTCGCCATATTGAACCCACTGAGTACTCGTGCTACCAGTACAATCTGGCCGGGTAGCTTTAGCTGTTCTACCACTCTCCACCGGATGATGTTGGCCAAACTACCTGGATCAATCAAAATACGTTTAACCCGTGATTTGAAACTAAGGATAGAAATTACCAATGCATCATTGTGCAGTTTAATGATGCCTTCTGCATCCTCGTTACTGAAGGAGATAGAACCCTCGGGTACATAGTCCCGACTGCGCTTCTCTCGTAGAATGAAAACCTTTGCTCGTTTCATCACCGGCTCTCGTGGAGCATCCGTTCCACCAATTATCATATTGATTACATTTTGAGGCTTCACCGGCTCAGCTCGTTTGTGATTCTCCCTTTCTTTGTAGTGGATTTTGGCTTGTTCACTCAGGAATTCTCGAAGGTGGCCAATCTTCAATAAACGAGCCACCTATTCTCTTAACTGGTGACAGTCTTCAGTTCTGTGCCTATGAGTCTCATGATACTCACATACCACACTCGGGTACCATTGACGTGGGTCTGACATTAATGGCCTCGGCCATCTAGCCTCTGTGATACGGCAATAGCCAGACGAGGTCCGAGGTGTTGATGTTCAAGTTGTAATCCGATATCTTCGGTAAGTCTTTGTTGCTAGTCGAGCTCCCGGCATCACTTCTAAATAATAGGACTCGACTATTTGGTGGGGGTTCAACCCGTTTATCGCCCCTACCCAAGAAATGACTGGGACTGACCCTCAATTTTTTCCAACCAGAAGCTCGATTTTTTCAAATGAGTGTATGGGCGGTACCTTTCCCTTGATAGCCGTGTCTCTGGCTCGTAATTTTTCCTCGACCTCTCAGAGCTCTTGCTCATATTTGTGGGTCCTGGGGGAAGTTCGAGTTGGTCATCTTCAACCCGAATCTTTGATTTGGATCAGTTGTGAACATTTGCCCAGGTTACAGCCTCATATTCCAACAGGTTTTCTTTCAGTTTGAATGAGGCAGCCCATTCTTCCGGAACCGGGGGAGCTCCGTCCGTTCCTTTTGGAAGCGGTTCACAAATTCTCGTAATAACTCATCATCCCTTTGGGCTATACGAAAGATGTCTGCCTTCTGGGCTTACACCTTTTTAGCTCCGGCATAGGCTTTTATGAATGCATCTGCGAGCATTTCAAAGGAAGTGATTGAATGCTCGAGCAGATGGTCATACCAGGTCAACGCTCTTTTCGATAGTGTTTCCCCAAATGTTTTCAACAACACGGACTCAATTTCATCCTCTTCGACATCACTGCCTTTTATGGCACAAGTGTACGAAGTTACATGCTCCTGCGGGTCAGTTGTGCCGTCGTATTTCTGGATATCCGGCATCTTGAACCTCTTCGGGGTTAATTTCGGAGCCGCACTTGGGGAGAAAGGCCTTTGGATGTACCTTTTTGTATCCGGCCTCTTTAGAATCGGCGGAGATCCCGAGATCTGATCCACCCGAGAGTTATATGTTTCCACCCTCTTCTCCGTTGAATCTACCCGCTTTGCTAAGGTTTTGAGCATCTTTAGAACTTTGGTGGATGAACCGGCTCTCGATCCATTACTGTTGACTATCCGTGTTTCATCCCGCCTTGGTTCGGTGACCCCTTTTGACCTTTTCGGAGCTACCTTATCATTTTTGCTCTGCAGCTGAGCTATTGCAATTCCCTGTTCGGCTATGGCGGTCCCCTGTTCCTGCAACCTTTCAAAAATTAAACGTAAGTTAATCTCATCCGAAGTATCCGGTGCTTTCCGGCCTTGAGCCTGAGATAAAGTAATTGAGTTCTGAGTATTCAAGGGATCAGTGGCCGGTAAGGTGGCATTCTCCTGGTTCACGGTGTTCTGCCGGTTGAGGCCTTCTCTCGAATCAACAGAGTTTGGGTCGATTGGATCTGCTGGTAGGTTTCGTAACCCACTGTTCTCGTTTTCAGCCACAATTTCGTTGTTGTTGACATGACCGGACTGTCCACTGCTTGCCATTTGGTTCGTTTTTTTGCAGAAATTTAGCAGAAGATTCCTTAAACAACGAGTAAAAGAAGGTAGAAGCAAAGATTAAAAAACCACTATTATCCTAGCCCCACGGTGGGCGCCAAACTGTTTACCCTGAATTTCGGTAACAATTGAATTTGTAAGTGAGGTATAGGATATGTGGATGAATTTTAATCTATTTTTGGCTGGTACGAAATGTGTATATATTTGTTTATTACAATATATATTTATATATGCTAATGCCGTGAACAAATGTGTTAGGATTGGTGATTTAAGCTATATATATATATATTAAGCAATGTATTATGTTGAATGGATGAATAAAGCTAAAGAACAATACAAGTTCGGACCAGAATCATAGAGAGAGAGAGAGAGCTTCAATATATTTTTCTATTACAATGTGCTAGATTTGAAATACTGACCCCAAAAAGTGGGAAAACGTCCTCTATTTATAGGTACGCCTCATGGGCCTTGAATACAATACAAAGCCTTTTAGAATAAAGAAACCCTAAAAAGGATAAGGTAGGACCGTACGGTCTGACACCCGTATGTTTGTCAGTACAAAATGGAAGAACGGTTTCTAACGTGTGGCAACACCTCAACCAGCTATCCGGATTAACAGACACGATGATTTTGGACTGGGAAACCGGACCAATGGACACGATGATCTTGAACCGGCGTACCCGGACAAATGGACACGCTTTCCTTGTCTCGGGTCAATTGCATCCAACACGATACCCTGGTGTGAAGAAAAACCCAAATATCCTTGTACTCATTTGGTCATACCCTCGGCTCCGAGTTAATCGGTCAAACATTGACCGAGGTTTTACCGTATAAACAATTATTTTGCCCAAGTCATTTTAAATCATAATCCATTCCTTTCACTAGTGATTTGAGGGGACCTCCAAAGGATATGATTGAGGAAAAAGGGATTCGATTACCCCACCAATAGAGATGCTTAAGTCGAATTTCTATGTAGCTTTTTTCAGTGTCCACACCTTTACAGAATTCTTTCCACGCCTTTTGCTATTTTCTCCGTTTCAATCCGCTACTCCCTCCGTCTCAAATTATTTATCTTTTTTTTTTGGATTTACGCGCTGTAAAAAATAAATTAAGAAGGATATTTGACTAACTTTATTTTAATTTATGTCATGCTTAAGTCGAATTTCTATGTAGCTTTTTTCAGTGTCCACACCTTTACAGAATTCTTTCCACGCCTTTTGCTATTTTCTCCCTCGCAATCCGCTACTCCCTCTATCTCAAATTATTTATCCTTTTTATTTTTTGGTTTACGCATTGTAGAAAAAAATTAGGAAGGATATTTAACTAACTTTATTTTAATTTATGTCTAAATTATAATTCCTCTCCATTAAATGTTTATTCTATTCATATGTCATCTCCATTAATGACAATATTCTATTAAGGGGAAAAATAGAAAAAATAATTAATTATGCCTTAAACTTCTAAAATGACAAATAATGTGAGACAACTATTTTTAGTAACCACGATAAGTAATTTGAGATGGAGGGAGTAATATTTAGTACAATATTCATATTGATCCATTGGCAAACTAATACTCCCTCCGTCTCATGTATTGCTTGGAACACCTTTTAAGAACCCATAAATGAAATGATAATTTTACTATATCACCCCTAATTATTACTAAATCATCTAATAATTGAAATAAATCAAACATACTTTAGAAATTGTGCAGCTATTAATAATTCATTGGAGTTTCCAACTCAATAATTTATCATAAAGGTAAAATAGGTATGAAATAGTAAATTATCTTTTGATTTTTCAAACTGGAAGAAAATTATCTTTTGATTTTTCAAATAGGTTTGAACCTTTCCTGTTTTTGATATACTATAAATGAACGGGAGTACAAACAAACACGTACACTAGTCTAGGAAGAAAATTACGTAAGTGATACTAGTCGTTGGAACATAGAATTGCTCTTTCCTTTTTACCAAAAAAAAAATAAATAAAAAAATCAAAATATTACTATACGATTATAAATTAAATTGGTTTTTAAAGATGAGCTCTTTTTTAGTTCGAAAAATTGTTTGAGTGATTCTTTTTTTCTACTCACGTGAAATTTCAATTTTTTTTCAAGTAAAATGCATGTCCATATAACAATCCGGCCCTTCATTTTTAGTATGTATGTGCTAATTTATGCATGTTTTAAGATATGGTTAGGTTGGTACGTATTCTCCTTGTTTCAATTTATTTGTCTTACTTTCCTTTATGTCTATTTCAAAAGGAACATTACTTTCTATATTTAGTAACTCTTTACTCAAAACATCCTGCGTGACATATTTAAGACCACAGAATTCAAGGGATATTTTGGTACATTACACACTTCTTTAGTTTAAGACGACAAAATTCAAAAGTTTTTTTTATTTTTAAAACTCTGTGCCAGATCGACAGGGGCATATGATAGCGGTTTAGATAGCAATTTTATCTGCAAAGGACCAATGATCTTGACCGAGCAGCTCTATTAGCGTATGACCTACGAGTTGGTGTAGTGGATGCACACACGAGGATCTAACACACTTAGGGATCGTTTGGTATGATAGATAAGCAAAAATAGTCTTCGGATAAAAATTTAGTGTCGTCTTATCCCACATTTGATTGAAATAAAATCCTGAAATAACTATCCCGGGATTAGTTATCCAGGGATTATAGTGTTATTTTATCTCACATTGAGGGTGGAATAACAATTCCGGAATAACTAATCCCGGAATTAGTTATCCCGGGATAACTAATTTTCTAACCAAACGAGCTCTTATGTAGTTATTATTGTGATTTTTTGTTCACTATATTGTTATTAGGAAAAAGGGTCACATTTGCACTCAATACCATTTAAAAAGGTTTAGTATTGCGTTTCACTATACTATTGGTCCATATATACTTTTAATGTTATAAAACTGATCCAAATTTGCCCCTCTACTATTGAAAAAGGTTTAATATTGTCCTTCCTCCATTAACCTCATTTGTTTTAGCTAAAATCGAAAGATCAGTCCACAAATCACAGACTTGTGATATCCACTTGCAAATACTAACCCCTAATGTCACTATTTTAAAATTTAGAACCCATAAAATTTAAATTTTACCTTTTCCTCGTATGAGCCAATGAATACAAACAAGAGGAGTCTAGAGGAAAAAATTTATCAAAATTGCAAAGAAACTGCCTTAATCGGTAAGGGTTCCCTAAGGGAGGGTAGTAGCTCATTTAGGTGTTGATCGCGATTACAGAGTATAAGTCGTAATGGTCCAAACACAAATTCTTATTTCCAAATACTGTTTTCAACTTTAATCCATGATCTTCACAAAGTTGACCTTGTCTTCCAAGTTATCAAGGCTTTATCCTGGATATAAATTAAAATAGTGACTGTAGCAGTTTGTTGTTACTATTGTGGTCCCACTGGCAATGTGAAAAGCAGGTTGCCAGATCCAGTACTAGCTAGCGGCAAGTAAACTTCATTATTGCAAACTTCTCAAGAGTCTTGTCGTCTGAGTCCAACTAATACAAACAAGACACAAGTCTTGAGGAAAAGATATCGAAATTGCAAAGAAACTACCTTAACATCAAAGGCCAGAACCCACATGCTAATAGTGCCCGCTTGCAAATCTATATATATATATATATATATATATATATATATATATATATATATATATATATAAAAGGAGAGTAGTCTCACTTAATATTAAGTCAAGTGAAGTAATATGAACAAATCACTTGACAATAAATTTTATTTGCATTAATTATAAAAGAAGTTATTAATTGTAGTTCAAAATATTACCTAATTTAATAATCTAATATATATATATATATATAAGGAGAGTAGTCTAGCTTAGCATTAAGCCAAGTAGCGTAATATGAATAAGCCACTTGGCAACAAATTCTATTTGAGATAATTATAAAAGAAGTTATTAATTATAGTTCAAAATATTACCTAATTTAATAATCTACTACTACTACTACTACTAATAATAATAATAATGAACTCACTTAATATACTCATACGATATTATCAATACATAGTAGTAGTTGTTGTTAATAATAATAATGCACTCGTATAATATACTCATATGATATTATCAACACATAGTAGTAGAGTTGTTAATATTATAATAATAATAATAATAATAATAATAATCTATATCTATATTATAATAAAAGGGTAGTCTAGCTTGATATTATTACGCCACTTGGCAAGTAATTCTATTTGCTTTAATTTAAAGAGAAACTAATTGATATTATTAAATGTACTCACCTAATTTAGTGTACTTGATTGGAGAAATATAATTAATTGATATTCTTGGATCTAATTTATAGTCAAGAATACGTCTTTAAATGGTAAGATATAATATTACATGATATAATTTAAAAAAAAAACCTCAAAAAGGGTACATAATTGAAAATGTATACGTACTACTTTGGCAATACAATAACAATAATTAATAGCAATAAATCTCTCTCTCTCTCTCTCTCTCTCTCTCTCTCTATATATATATATATATATATAAGAAGAGTAGTCTAGTTTAATATTAAGCCAAGTGACGTAATATGAACAAGCCACTTGACAACAAATTCTATTTGCATTAATTATAAAAGAAGTTATTAATTGTAGTTCAAAATATTACCTAATTTAATAATCATCTACTACTACTACTACTACTACTACTACTAATAATAATAATAATAATAATAATAATGAACTCACTCAATCTACTCATACGATATTATCAGCACATAGTAGTAGTAGTTGTTAATAATAATAATGAAAATAATAATGCACTCACATAATATACCCATACGATATTATCAACGCATATTAGTAGAGTTATTAATATAATAATAATAATAAGAAGAAGAAGAAGAAGAAGGAGAAGAAGAAGAAGAAGAAGAATCTATATCTATATCTATATTATAATAAAAGGAGGGTAGTCTAGCTTGATATTATTACGCCACTTGGCAAGTAATTCTATTTTTTTTAATTTAAAGAGAAACTAATTGACATTATTAAATGTACTCACCTAATTTAGTGTACTTGATTGGAGAAATATAATTAATTGATATTCTTGGATATAATTTATAGTCAAGAATACGCCTTTAAATGGTAAGATATAATATTACATGAAATAATTAAAAATAAAACCTTAAAAAGGGTACATAATTGAAAATGTATACGTACTACTTTGGCAATACAATAGCAATAATTAATAGTAATAAATGCATTAAATCTTATTAAATATACTCACCTAATATTACATGATACTAAGGATTTGTTGACTTTGAAAATTTTAGTGAGATATCAGTATTGAAACATGATCCACGTTCAAAAGGAGTAATTGTAGGACAATTTTATGTTATGAAAGAAAAGGTTTAGAGATAGACAATTCTCATTAATTTTGGATTAATTATACTTATTTCCACATAAGGAAATTATAAATATTGCAATGTTCAATAAAAAATATAGAAACCCACGTTTAAACCAAAAATAAACTTTGTGGTATAAGTTTTTTAAATGGATTAGACTTACTTAATTTAAAGCTGAATATTCATAATTTATGAAACAAAAAGTATAATTTAAGCATTCACTTCTCATCAATGTGCATTGTTATTACACCTCGGAAATTTCATGTCGTTGCGTGGTAAATAGACTAACGCAAGCTTAAGGTGAACATGAGGCCCTTATGACTATGAGAAGGGTACCTGGCTAGTTTAGAGTGTATACGATAAGATTTTGAAGTGATATGAATTAGTGAGACTAAGTTCGTCAAACGGAGGTGAGGTATAAGTTGTGTTTGGGGAAGATTTTGTAACTATCGAGTTAAGGATTGATTGATAACGCCTTGGAGAAGAGTTATGAGGATATTTAGATTGTTAATGAAGTGTTAAACAAGTGTTAAGAAGGTTTCATAAGGATTGGAGATCAAACGAAACGACGAGATTAACTTCAGAATAATGGAGTTATATGACCACTTATACGACCCGTATAACTTTATACGGCCCGTATATCTTTACAGGAAGGGAAAATCCTTGATGGTGAAATACAGTCACTTATACGGACCGTATAAGTGTCCGTATAACATGATCGGGACAACTTTTTCTCATATATGACTAAAGTTCATATTTTTCATTTTATATCTTCTCCACTTCTCTCAAGACCTCTAGAAGGTTCCATACATTTCATTAACATAAATTCAAGGTGAATCCAAGATCAAACACCAATAATTAGTGGAATCAAGTGCAAGGAGGCTAACAGGGATTCATGGAAGCTAGAAATTTCTTTGGAATTGAAGTTAGGGTTTTCCCCAAGTGAAGTCTTTTCATCCAAAGCCCATTCCTACATAATCAAAGGTGAGTTTTATGATCATTTCATATTATTAAGAATATTGAATGGTTGAAAGACTTGGATTGAGGAGGAAAGTAGAATATGGAGCTCAAATGTGAAAATAATGGTATTCTTGAATAGTGACTTGACTTGAATTATAGTTCTTGACATGTTATCAGTATAATTTTGTTATAAGTGATATGAATGATGTTAAAGAAGCATTATATGAGGATGAATGTGGTGTTATATTATAGCTATGGTTATGGATGACTTTGAGAGGGAATTTGGAGAATTGAATAATGACTAACTTAACAAAGTTTATTGATGATGATATTGTGGGTGTTATTGTTGATGTTTGGGAATTTTTTATTATACGGAGAACGTTGTAGAAACAAAGGAAGTGTTGCCCAATTTTGGTTAGTCCTTAGGCGCCTTAGTTTAGCTTCAAGTATGTTTCCGGTTATTTAACTTTATTACGAATTCTCTTGAATGTAGAATTGTAAGTATCCGAGGGGAGCACTTAGTCGGTAAAGTTAGAGCGACGTAATGGTATGTAAGGCTAGTCCCTTCTTTTTCTAAGACATGATCCTTATAATATGACTTCCTTCATCTTTCCATAACTCTCTTATATTCCGTAAACTATAAGTCTTATCAAGATCTTCACATGAGATAAAGATAAGAGATGTGTTATGAATATGGCAATGTTGATGGTGAATCTAAGTCTAGAGACTCCAAAGCTTATGATATGATAGTCTTATGAAGCTAATGATCCTTATATGATTCCTTGATGTCACTCATTGTTGTTAGGCTCACCTTATAATGCTAGTTCCTTCAAGGTGAGACATGATGGTCATGACTACTCCATAATGGAATCGGGGGTTCTCGACCTTACATCACCCCGATAAAGTTGTAGCTTTTAATTGAGTTCTAATGCATGCTTTATGATAAGTATATAAGGATGAGATAACACCATGCCTAGATGGCCGGACATGACACCGCTAAGGCAGACGACTTATGATAACACTGTGCCTAGATGGCCGGACATGACACCGCTAAGGCGGGCGACTTATGATAACACCGTGCCTATGTTTACTGCGAATTTCAGTAACAATTGAATTTATAAGTGAGGTATAGGATATGTGGATGAATTTTAATCTATTTTTGGTTGGTACGAAATGTGTATATATTTGTTTGTTACAATATATATTTATATATGCTAATGCCGTGAACAAATGTGTTAGGATTGGTGACTTAAGCTATATATATATATACACACACACACACTAAGCGATGTATTATGTTGAATGGATGAATAAAGCTGAAGAACAATAGAAATTCAGACCAGAATGAGAGAGAGAGAGAGATATATAGAAAGAGAGAGAGAGAGAGGGAGAGAGAGAGAGAGCTTCAATATATTTGTCTATTACAATGTGCTAGATCTGAAATGTTGACCCCAAAAAGTGGGAAAATGTCCTCTATTTATAGGTATGCCTCATGGGCCTTGAATACAATGCAAAACCTTTTAGAATAAAGAAACTCTAAAAATGATAAGGTAGGATCGTACGGTCTGACACTCGTACGTTTGTCAGTACAAAATGGCAGAATGGTTTCTGACGCGTGGCAACACCGCAACCGGCTATCCGAACTAACGGACACGATGATTTTGGACCGGGAAACTGGACCAACGGACACGATGATCTTGAATCGGGAAATCGGACCAACGGACACGATGATCTTGAACCGGCGTACCTCGACAAACGGACACACTTTCCCTGTCTTGGGTCAATTGCATCCAACACGATACCCTGGTGTGAAGAAAAACCCAAACATCGTCGTACTCATTTTGTCATACCCTCGGTTCCGGGTTAACAGGTCAAACATTGACCCGATTTTTACCGTATACATATAGTCCCCTCACTTTCTGGACCGTAGTTTTACCGGAGTAACGGGAAGTGGATAAGTCACAAAATCGGTGGTTCCATAAGCTCGTTCGTATCTTCCAATTTGGCGGGAACAGTTATGTCACGTCTTTCTGACATCGGCCACGTGTCTCGTCCCGAGTGGTCGACCTCGGGAACCGCCTTAATCTACGTCGCTTCATATCACGTCTCATTAATTGCGGGACACGTGTTGCCGCTCGATTGGTTATTCTCTGTAATTGCTATAGTGTAACGCCTATATAAGGCCCTTAGCTGCTTTATTTTTTCATTTTCACCTCTTCACTCCTTATTCTCTGCTTCTTTGCTTCTTGTTTTCTTGATCGTAAAAGCCACTTAACTTCTCCATTTGTTACTTTGATCGTAAGAGCATCTTTGCCAACTCTTTCATTTGCTATTTTGCACCTTTCAACTGCCTCTTCCATCCTAATATTTCCTCCATTTTTTGCCCTTGAACCTTCCATCTGGCACTTCAAATTCCCAAATTTTCATACCCATCTTCAAAATGTCTGCCAACACCGAATCTACTTCCCAGGACGTTCCCTCGGTTTCTTCTTAGGGAGCCGAGCCTGTTTCACAGCCCAAAGGTAAAACCTTCGTGGAACCAACTGCTCTAGATATAATACCGTCCAAGCCTAATTACAACCACCAATTTGACGTCGAGAAACCATCCCCAGTCGCGGATATGGGTTACGACGTAAGGCGATACTCTTCATCCATTACGGAGGATCTTTTGCCTCGGGTCCGGGACGACTGTGGATGGGATAAGCATCCAGTGCAAGTGTTCGCACCTGGGCCCAACGAGTCCATTAATGATCACAGAGAAGGTTTCCTATATGTTTACACGTATCTGTTCACGCTCAAATTCGATCCTCCAATTAATCCGGTTATTTTGGAGATGTGCCGGACGTACAACGTGACCTTGGCCCAAATTGGGAAAATTATCTGGAGGACCGTGGCCTGTCTCCTCTTACTAGCCAATAACGTCAACAGGGAATTCACGTTGGCGCACTTCATCCGGTTGTATTCTCCGAGAATCTTCCGAGGGGGCGTGATAAGGATCGCCAAACAAGGTCGGAACCCGATCTTTTCCAAACTCAACGAGGATAGAGATTGAGGATAGTTGGAACGTTATGTCCCGTTAAGGACCACGGACCTTATTCCGGCCGATCACATGCCCTTTCTAGAGAAGTGGAACGATAGACGTAAGTTTCTCAGTTCCTTCTATAATTATCCTTCCTCCACGCTTTGTCAAAATTTGCTCAATATATATATATATATATATATATATATATATATATATATATATATATATATATATTATTATTATTATTATTATTATTATTATTATTATTATTATTATTATTATTATTATTATTTTTAGCCGAGGCATGGATACCTTCAGCTGTCCGGAACCTTACCGAATGGGTTGGAGCAATCCTTGACCAATACCCTCATGAAAAACGGACATGGGGGGAACTATCGCGTGGTCGATGGGTTTTCTAAAATCACGGTAATCATCTCCTTAATTCGGTATTTACTGCATTCTCCCCTTTTTCCTTTTCTTTCTATAACTCCTTTGGTATTTAGGTTTGCCCAAGGGCTCAGTGGAGCCAAGACCCGAATCAACGACTGAGCTTGCTGCATCGGCTCCTGAATTTGATACGGCAGGGTCATCCTGGCTCATTGCTGCAGCCGACAAAAGACAGAGAAAGCCCTCGGTCAGAGGGCCGAAACCAAAAAAAAGGGCGAGAAGTGTTGTTTTGACCCTGAGGGATGAAACAGAGCCTGACGTCCTTATTCGAAGAGTTGGTGAGGGTCCCTTCGTCGCCTCGGTTCCGGAGGAGAAAACTACCATTCCGCCCTTACCTACAACTGGGGAAGGACCTTCCATTCCGACCCCGCACACAGGTGGGGAAGAAGATGTTCTTTTCCCAATTCCTCTAAGGTCAATTGAATTCATCGATATTTCAGGTGATGCTTCGCCCGAAGAGGCTCCATTGAAGAGGCCTAGAAGATCCGGGCCATTTTCGGATATTGAGGCTGAACAAAGAGCAGAGTCGGCCCCTGATACCGAGATTACAATGGCTACCAGCCCACTGCTCGGTGGTGACCAAGCTACTACATCCGAGGCACCTGCTTCTACCGAGGCTGCTGGAGCTGTTCCGGCTTCTCCTACTCCTGTACCGAGGTTCGATAACCTGGACGACATGTTCTTGGATATCCCTCCTGCAACCGGAGAAGCAGCTGGGTTCAGGCATCTTCCTATTCCTCGAGCCACGAGGGCAGCTAGCCGGGCCACTGAAACGGGTGCAAGAGATTCCCTTGTGGGTATCTTCCCAGCCCCCAATGTGGAATCAAGAAGGACTAGATCGGCTGTGGTCACCGTCCCCGAAGATTGCAGCTTTTTATCCCGTCCTGTGGGAGTAGAAAGTAATCTGAGGCCTCTTATCTCAGACTCGGATGAGAGGAAGATGGCCTGAGTCCCTTGGCAGTAGGGGTGGGCGTTCGGTTCTTCGGTTCGGTTGTCCCTTACTTCGGTTCGGCTATTTCGGTTTCGGTGTTTTGAAAGTGGACACCGAACACCGAACCAAACTAGTTCGGTTCGGTTCTTTCGGTTTTGATTTTTTGAAGTTTGGTTCGGTTCGTTTTGGTTTCGGTTTTTTCAATTCGGTGTTTTCAATTCAGGCTTTTAGCACCACAGTTTCAGCAGCAACACCACAGTTTCAGCAGCAGCAGCACAACTGAAACTGTGGCAGCAGCCCAGCTGAAACTGTGGCAGCAACACAATTCAGCAGCAGCACAGCTGAAACTGTGGCAGCAGCACAGTTCAGCTGCAGCAGCAGCGCTGAAATTGTGGCAGCAGCACAGTTCAGCAGCAGCAATAGCAGCGCAGATACTATGGCAGCAGTAGCAGCAGCGCTGAAACTGTGGCAGCAGCATAGTTTAGCAGCCAAACAGCCAAACGGACAAACAACACAGTAGCCAAACAACCAAACGGACAAACAACACAGCAGCCAAATAGCCAAACAGCCAAACGGACAAACAACATAACGATAAAATGAGCTGCAGCCAAACAGCCAAACGGCCAAACAACATAAATGTCATAAATTTTAGCTCCAAATACAAAACATAAGTTGTAACACTAAGTGTTAAATCCATCGTCTCACATAACAATCATAATGAAGTCCGAAATTCACCAAATTCAAAACGTAAGCTTAAAGTTGAAGGTGAATCCGCCTATCTTCATTGTCTTGAACCATCACATAATGTTCCCAAACTTGTGAGCGAGCTCTAGAAGGCATGGTTGAACTTGAAAATAACAAAAAATAGATAAAACCAAAAGTTAGAATATAACTTTCAAGATAAAAGAACTAAACTACAAAATACAGTATTGAACTTACCACTAGTAACAAAGAAGTAAATTGCAATCATACATCAACAATGCAAGGATCTCTTCCACTATTTACCATGTCTAAAGATAATTTAATCAAATATGTCATACAACATAAAAAAGTAAATTATTTTTTCACTAAAACACATAAAAAAAATACAAAATCTTACCAAGTTTAAGTTCCTCAAGATGATCCAAACTTTCTTCCACACTAATAGATTTAGTCTTTTTCCTAAGCCAATCTTGAACACAAATAAGAGATTGCACACATTTAGGAGTCAACGAACTTCTAAACGAATCAAGTACACGACCACCGGTACTAAATGTACATTCCGATGCCACACTAGAAATCGGAATAGCCAACACATCACGAGCCAACTCTGAAAGAATAGGAAATCTAGGAGCATTAACTTTCCACCAACGTAAGATACTAAACTCAACGACGGTTTCACTTTCATCTATTGGCTTTTGTCTTCACTTATCCAACTCGGATTTAGCACACCTACTTTTAGAATCTTCCTTTTGTTTCTTCAAGTGAAGCTTAGTTCTCAAAGCATCTGATTTCACACTTGAATAGGACCCGGAACTAGAAGTTACATCAGATGTATCATAAGTGTTATATCCCGTATTTTGTACATTCGGATATGTCAATGTTACACCCCCGAAAAAAAAATTCGCGCTACAAAATCATAGACGGCGTGGTACGAGCTCGAAAAGGAGTTAGGTCAAACAAGGATTAAGGATGAATATTGGGTGATCTAAATCTAAGAATATATACACATACGACATTTGGAGACAATATGGTGTGAATTGGTTCATAAGTTATTTAACGAAAAACCCTCGTTACAGTAAGTTAAGGTGGGGCCACACATCGGGACCTTATAAAAGACATATGAATAGATATATCGGTAGTACATTTGAAGTTGAGAAAGTCATAGGAAGGACCCATAAGCCAAAAATGAGTGTAAGCCCTCCAAAAGGACGATTTGAGAAAACGTTTTCTGATGACCTGACTTGGAGGGGCAAAAACGGCATTATAAGTTTGGAATTTGGGAAAACTCCCAGAAATAAAAGTTGTAGATAATTGAAATAGATTTCCAACGGTAGGTGGTGGGCCTATAGGTGACATCGGGATAAGGAGATATGAACGTTTTAAGGCAGGAGGGTCGAGTTGAACAGTAAATCCGGCCCAACCCGAATCCAATTCGGGTCAGGCCCATTACCCACGCTTTTTAATAGAAAAATTCGGTTTCTCTCCCTCATTTTCAGACCAAGAGGACCTGGAAAACTCTAGAGAAAAAGAGAGGGGAGAGCCTAGAGAGAAAACCAGTTTTTGACCAAAATCGGAGCCCCGAATCCCGAAACCCATGAAGAGAAAAGTGTTCTACGTCGCGTTGCCTTCGATTTGAGCTAAAAATCAACTAAAAATAAGAGGGTGGACGTGGTGGCTGTGCACTTAAGGTATTAATAAGGCTCTTTTTCATTGTTAACAAGTTTATTTAGAGTTTTAACGGATTAGAACGAAGAAAATAGCGTGATAAATTCGTTTGTTGGTATGATTGAATTGTAGAATGGGGTTTGAAGAAAATTTTGGAGGAAAACAAATGTATTTAACTTGTAGAATGCGGAGGATGTTGTTATTGATGTTGTTAGTGTTAATTTTGACCTCTTTGCGGAAATAAAATTATTAAATAGTTATATCGCGAATTGGTTGGTTGGGAAAATTTGGAAAATAATGTGCGGGCTGTTTTACGGCATATGTTGGTGTTGGAAATGATGTTAATATATTTGGTATTGTTGTTGATGTGTTGGTTGCTGAATTGTAATTCTGGGCTGGGCATATAAACAGGGGAGGTGCTGCCCAAATTTTTGTAGACAAGTATGACTTAAGATTGAATCACTAAAGCTTATGATTTACATTTGGTAATGGTGACCATTTGTAGATTCTGGAGTAAACGGGACTTGAGCTTAAGCGAGCGTAAGACGCATATAAGGTATGTAAAGTCTTTCCCTTCATTCTTTGGCATGTTCTAAACACAATAGGCTTCGACGTGAGCCTTAGATACGACTCTACTCCTAGAAACCCGAGCTCGAATTTGGCCCTTTTTCATTCAATAGAATTGAATTAGATACTTAATGTTTTACTGAAACAATTGTGTAGACATCTAATACCTGCCCAAACGGAATTGGATGGCCTTGAATTTTTCGTACATGACCCCATAAGGCCTAATGACCACAAATTAGGTACGCCACCTCCACTTGACCGAGGTGGGCCCACGAATTTCGATATCTCCCTATATTGCTTTATTTTATATGATTATCCTGTTGGGTTGTGGTAAGAGATTTGTATACATATGGTTATTTACGATTTCGCTCGTGTATTCTGTTATTACCTCTTTCGCTAAGTCCCGAGCCGGTTATATTATTGTGCGCACTATGTGATATTGACCGCTGGACCCCTGACCGCGGTATGTGCGACATTGACCGCTGGACTCCTGACCGCGGTATGCCGGATTTGTGACACTGACCGCTGGACTCCTGACCGTGGTATTTGCGACATTGACCGCTGGAATCCTGACCGCGGTATGTCGGGTTTGGGATGTTAACCACTGGATTTTTGGCCACGGCAATTGTGTGTTTGATTTTCTATGTGTAGGAGACAGAAATGTTTTTCAAAAGAAAGCAAAGCATTTTAGCATTCTGATTGCCATATTTGTCTTCCGAAACCTCTTATGTATGATTTGTACGTCAGATGCAACACTTTGGTATTCTGGTTATTGTGCTCACCTTCTGTACATTGTACTTCGGTTATGACTTCGTTTTCTGTACTTCATGCTTTGCATACTCAGTACATCTTTCGTACTGACCCCCTTTCTTCGGGGGCTGCGTTTCATGCCCGCAGGTACAGACTCACGTTTTGGTGACCCACTGGCGTAGGATTTCCATTCTGCGGTTTGGTGTTCTCCCTTTGTTCCGGAGCCGACATTTTGGGTACATATTCTTCCGATGTATATGCTTATGTTTATTCAGGGTACGGCGGGGCCCTGTCCCGCCATCTGATTCTGTTGTTCCGTATTAGAGGTCTGTAGACATAGACGTGGGTAATGTACAGTTTTGTTTGAACGCGTTGTGTGAATTGTGTTTGGGCGGCCCATCCGCCGTGGCAGCCCTATCGGCCGCGTGTATGTATGCTTTGGTACGTTATGTATAGTATGACAGTCTTGCCGGCTTCTATGCGGTACATATGTTTGTAGGCACCAGTGTGGAGCCACGTCTGATATTCATTTATGTACGAGTCGTTTGTATGCTAAATCTGGTAAATGAGCGCGTAGGGGTGCCCAGCTCGGGCACTAGTCACGGCCTACGGGGATGGGTCGTGACAATAAGATGAAGTAGATACAGAAGGAGACAATTGATGATGAGATGCGCTTGAATAATTTTTTAGATACTCTCCAAACAAAGATTTCATATAATCGTACACTCTTTCGCTTACTTTGTTTCCAACTTCCTCCCCAAATAGCTCTTCAAGTGCAAAGGTAACATACACAAACTAATTGCGTGGATCCAATATAGAAGAAATAAAAATCATTTTGTTCATCTTTTTTGGATCACCCCAATACTTCCTAAACTTTTCTCTCATCCGCTCAGCCATTTTACTCAAACTAAGATCTTCACTTGCTACACACGCTTTCAAATATGCATCAAGCTCACATATATCCTCAAAATGAACATTAGAAGTAATATAATGTGAACCTGAAGCCTTTATGGTGAGCTCGTAAAATCTTTCAAGAAAATTTACCGCATTCCTTACATTCACCCAATCATCACATTCAAGCGTACCTGCGACACTTCCATCTTCACAAACATGAGTAGCATGATAAGTTTTAAAATTCTCATCAAAAAATTCAAACCTATCAAATGCCTTCTCAAAATGTTGTGCCGTGTTCAACATCGCGTAGGTGGAATTCCACTAGTAGGCATATCTAGAATTAATGTTTTAGCACATCCCACCTTTTGAACTTCACAACATTTCTTAAAGCTTCTTGTTCTTGCCGAAGATCCTCTAACATACCTTACCATTTTCCTAACACGTTTAACAGAAGCATCAATTTCCTTCAAACCTTCTTGCACAATTAGATTAAGTATGCGAGCCATACACCTCACGTGAAGATGCTTACCATCCATTATATTAGTTCGCCACATATTTAACTGTTTAGACAATTATCTAACTGTAACATCGTTTGAAGAAGCATTATCAACAGTAATGGTAAATACCTTGTCCAAGTTCCAATGAAGCAGGCAATTACTAATAGTCTCTGCCATGTGCTCACCCTTAAGACTAGTGACAAGGAAAAAATTCAGTATTATTTTATGCAACTTCCAATCTTTATCAATAAAGTGAGCAGTCAAACACATATAATTAATTTTTTGCAATGATGTCCATGTGTCTGTGGTAAGGCAAACTTTCGAATGTGCTTCTCTAAAATACTTCTTCAAATTTTGTCTCAGTTCATTGTAACGTTCATAACAATCCCTTGTTATTGTGCTATGGGAAGGAATTTGAAACAGAGGTTGGGCTTGACTCATGAACTTCTTGAAGCCTTCTTTTTCTATAAAGCTAAATGGTAGTTCATCAATAATTATCATCTCAACTAAAGCCCTCCTAATTAATTGTTGATCAAATTCCCAATGGTCCTCTATCTTATTCTTATCCTTAGATGGAAAATGTATCTTTTTCTGAGTGGGAGGCTTGATAAGGGATTTATATGCGTTGCACCTCAATAAATGTTGTCTCAATCCCGTTGTCTCATTTACAGTTACAGCAGCAAGATCTTTTTTACAATACTTACACTTCACTCTATCAATTCCCTGTACAACAATCTTCTCAAAATGACCCCAAACAACAAATCTAGATTGCATTTCTTTTCTTTTCTTTGTTACCTGGGTGTCAAGTGAGTTATCATTGCTATCAGTATCATCTGTATTAGGTATGCTACCAGTTGAATCGACAACACTTAATTTAGTTTCATCCGCCATCTACGAAAATTAAAGAGAAAATATAAGGCATTGTAGGCCAGCACGTTAAAAACTAAAAGCTCAACAAAAAATAACAGCACAACCACCAGCTACCAGGTATGATAAAAGTCTTTTTCTAAGAAATATACTAGTGAAAGAACAGATGAAGTCGATTAGAAGAAGTGTGAGAGAGAGAATTTGCTGCCAGAAGTGAGGACTGAGGATTAGGAGAACTGAGAGAGAGAAATACTTACTTTGTCGCCGCCGGAACTTGGAAGAGAAGTCGCTGCCGAGCTTGGAAGAGAAGTCACCGCCGCCGCTGTGAACAGTGAAGTGCAAACTTTGAGCTCTGAAATTTGAAGCTCTGAGACAGTGAGACTGAGAAGTGAAAATTAGGGATACGTTAGATATTTGATGATTGATACAAAAGAGTGAAAGTGGGCTTGGGTAATTACTAATTATAGATACAAAAGAAATATGGAAAGAAGGCTTGGGTTCTATTTCTTTTGGGCTTAAATTTAATGGGCATGGGCTTGGACTATTTAATATTTTTGGGCTAATACATAAAATTTCAGTTTAAAATCGAAAACCCGAAAAACCGAACCCTAAACCCCGAACACCGAACCGAAAACCTGAAATTTTTGAAAATTGAAGCCGAACTCGAACCGAAAACCCGAAAACCCGAACACCAAAAAATCGAATTAATTCGGTTCGGTCCGGTTTTTCGGTTTTTGGTATTTATGCCCAGCCCTACTTGGCAGTGCCTTATCAATGAAGGCATGCATGCAGGCAACCGGGTAAGCTTTACACCCAATCTTTCCGTAATTCAATGTGATTTTCGACTGTCGCTTATCTAACTTAACTTGATTTGTTTCTTCTGCAGAGTGTTGTGCTCGTTAATAAGGGCTTTGTCCGTACCCAACACGAGGTTGATGACTTAAAGGGCTAGTTGGATGCCCAGGGTCGAGAAACGGCGAAGTTCCAACACTTCATGCAATAAAAATAAGACCAATTGAGCCGGGTCGCTGGTTGAAGACCGAAAATCTTCGCTTGAAGGCCGAACTGGCCGATATGGTTGAAAAGAACCGGCTCCTTGAAGCGGATAATGCCAGCCTCAAAAGACAATGGCCGTTTTATTTCGAGGCTCGGTGAACTCGAGGCCACGATTTCCCAACTTCGAAGTTAAGTTGATTCGGTCAAGGTCGACGCCGTAAGGATGGCAGAAAGGCATCGGCAGCTTCAATCAGAAAGTTCTAAAGACAAGGAGAAGTTGAGGGTGGTCGAACAGAAGGCCGAGGCTCGAGCCCGGATTAGTAACGAGCTCAAGAGCAAGTTCGAGGAGGCAGCTGAGGCTAATGACGTGATTCAGGCCGAGCTTGAGTTAGTTAACTAAATTCAAACAGTTCTTCTCGAAGAGAGATCCAAACTAGCAGCTAAATTAGAAAAAGCTGAAACCGACTTAGAAGAGTCTCTTAAGGACATGGAGGCTGTCGAGGCTCGTTCTACGATTTTGGTCGAGTATGAGCGGTGAAAATCTTGGAGGGTTACCCTCGAATAGACCCAAAAAGGATCAGGGGACCTCCAGGCTCGGATACTCGATGCGAAAGAAATCGAGGAGAAAGCCAAGAAAGCTTTTGACGCTGAGTCTGAAGATTCTGAGCGAACAGTTTCCAAGGACTCTGGTTCCAATCATACTGGGCAGATCAGGGCCAATACAAGCCTTTAGTTTGTTTTTTCTTTTTTACTTGTGGAAAGTCCAAATGTAAAGACTGCTTTATGTATGAAATGCATATTTGCCTTTTGGTTATTGTTTTCTTCATTCTTTTATTCGAATGCATGTTATGACATTTGCCTTAATTGCTTAAATTTTAGCTTTTCTCTTCGTTTGGTACGTTTTTGACCGAGGATTTGATCAAGTTATTTGCCCGCGGGGCTTATTTATTCTTCGTGAATTCAGACGTCTCCGAATCACGTTGGGCATTTTGGGCCGAGGTTTTTAAATAGTTCAAACCTTTTCCGACCGCTTACTTGTAATAGATTAGGTTCGGATACCTGAATCCCTACCTTGTCAAATTTCGAGATGGCAGTCCTCATTCGAGGGTGTTAAAAGATTTTGGCTCGGTTCAAGGTGACCTTGTTGCCTTTGCCGTATTTCGATGGAAGTCCCCGGTATTGGGTATTTAATAAAAAGACATGTTCGAGACGAATTTTTCATAACTTCATTGCAAGTATTTACATGTACATAATAAAGACTTCATCCGTTTCCTTCTATTTTTGCCGTAGCAAATCTAAGTGGACACGATTCGTTTTTGATCGTTTGGTCCTTACATCGAAGCCTAATACAGAAGATTCGGGATTAGAAAAAGATGAGAAACATAAAATTTCGAGGACCTTTTTGGGGTAGCACTTAACAGTGTTTCTTCATCTGCTTTGGTGATTTGAACTCATTCTACCTTTCCGGGGTAAACCTCGACGTGGGTATGATAGTCCCCTAGTGTTTATCCGAGCTACATGATCGGGTAAGCAATATCAAGTCCCCACTCGAGGGGTAGACCCTTCGTTCCCGGGTACTTTGCCTCGTTTTCATAAAGTAACACGTTGTACTTGTTGCCTCATTAAAAACCTTATTGGAAAACCCACTTCGAGACAAAACCGTACTAAGGAAAAGAGTGCAACACGTGTTTTTAGACCTAACTTCGTTCGGAACTCAACTTCTGCAAAAAGAAGACAAGTTAATAAAAAATGATCACAAGGGTGGGCATCCATACCTTAGCAGTAGTATCTCTTCAGATGAACTACATTCCAGTTATTGCGCAACCGTTGTCCGTCCATGGATTCAAGTTGGTACGATCCTTTGCTCGTTATTCCGGTTATCTTTTACGGCCCTTCCCAGTTCGGACCCAACTTCCCGTCATTGGAATTCTTAGTGTTCAAAGTAACTTTCCGAAGTACCAAGTCCCCAACTTGAAAATGCCGAAAATTGGCCCTTTGGTTATAGTACCTCTCCATTCTTTGTTTCTAAGTTTCTAAACGGACCAATGCATTTTTGCATAGTTCATCCGTCAGGTCGAGTTTTACGGCCATGACCTCCTCTTTTGACCCGCTGGTGGCGTATTTGAATCACAGGCTGGGTTCGCCAACTTCTACGGGAATAAGAGCTACGACCCCGTAGACCAACGAGAAAGGTGTTTCTCCCGTGCTTGATTTTGACGTAGTTCTATAAGCCTATAATACCTCCGGCAGCACTTCCCTCCATTGATGCTTCGATGTTTCAAGTCTTTTCCTCAGATTTTGAATTATTGTTTTGTTCGTGGATTCCACCTGTCCGTTTGCACTCGGGTGATATGGAGTCGATACAATCTTTTTGATCTTCAACCCTTTGATGAAATAATTGACCCTATTGCCAATGAACCGGGGGCCGTTATCACAAGTTATTTCGGTCGGGATGCTGAAATGACAAATAATATGGTCCTATATGAAGTTAATAACCTGCTTTTCTCTAATCTTTTTGAAGGCCCGCGCTCCAACCCATTTTGAGAAATAATCAGTTATAAACAAAATGAAACGATCCTTACATGGAGTCCATGGCAAAGGACCGACGATGTCCATTCCCCACTTCATGAACGGCCAAGGTGATATCACCGGGTGTAGTAACTCCCCGGGTTGATAGATCATTGGGGCATGCCTTTGACACCCGTCACATTTCCGGACAAAATTCTTTGCATCAGTTTCTGGATCTGATGATTTTTCGAACCAAGGCTTCTGCACCGGAGTAGTTACCGCAGGTACCCTCGTGGACTTCTCTTATCACATAATCAGTTTCTCCGGGACCCAAACACTTGGCTAGGGGTCCAAAGAAGGACTGTCGATACAATTTACCGTCTATTAAGCAGAACCGTGCTGCTTTGGTCCTCAGTGCCTGTGATTCTTTTGGGTCGCTCAGGAGCTTCCCATCTTGTAAGTAGTCGATGTATCTGTTGCACCAATCCCAAGTTAAACCCATTGTGTTTATCTCGACTTGCCCTTTTCTACCGCCGAATTCATCAACTGCACTATGGTACCGGGGTTGATTTCCTTTGCTTCGACTGAAGACCCTAAATTGGCCAGTGTATCGGCTTCGTTCTACTCCCTGGGTATATGCTGCATGGTCCACTCTTTAAACCGGTGTAGTATCACCTGAGTTTTCTTCAAATATCTTTGCATACACTCATCTTTGACCTCGAAGACGCCATTTACTTGGTTAACGACCAAGAGAGAATCGCATTTTGCTTCGATTATTTCGGCCCCCAGACTCCGAGCCAATTCCAAACCTGCAATCATAGCCTCATACTTGGCTTCATTGTTAGTTAATTTAATAGTCCTAATCGACTGTCTAATGGCATCACCGGCGGGTGTTTTAAGGACAATGCCCAACCTGGAACCTTTTAGGTTCAAAGCCCCATATGTGTGTAGAGATCAGATACCCGAAGCCTTTTCCGAGGTTAGCAAAAGTTCTTTCTCGACCTCGGGAATCTTGACCGGGGTAAAATCTGCCACAAAATCGTCTAAGATTTGAGACTTAACAGCTGTCCTAGGTTTATATTCAATATCATATCCGCTAATCTCTACGGCCTATTTGGTCAGTCTACCCGATAATTCAGATGGCATTGAAAATAGGGTTTCAACTTTCTTGATGCACTTGCCAATGCCAAGGCCAACTTTTCGAGGTGTGGATAACGAGTCTCCGTATCCCCTAAAGTCCTACTAACATAATATATTGGAAATTGCGTAGCTGCTTCTTCTCGGACCAAAACACCGCTTACTGCTACCTCGAACACAGCAAGGTATAGAAACAATTGTTCGTCTGCCTTCGGTGTGTGCAGAAGAGGCAAACTCGATAAGTATCTTTTTAATTCCTGCAAAGCTTTTTGACATTTCGGTGTCCAAATGAAATCATTCTTCTTTCTCAGTAATGAAAAGAAATGGTGACTTTTATCTGACCACTTCGAAATAAAACGGCTCAGTGCTACTATCCTTCCGGTGAGCCTCTGCACTCCCTTGACGTTGTTCACCACCTCAATATCCTCGATGGCTCTGATCTTATCCGAGTTAATTTAAATCCCCCGGTTCGACACCATGAAACCCAAAAATTTGCCTGATCAGACACCGAAGGCACATTTCTCCGGGTTAAGCTTCATGTTGTATTTGCGAAGTACATCAAAGGTTTCCTGCAAATGTTTTAAATAGTCTTCTGTTTCCAGGGACTTGACTACTATGTCATCAATATAAACTTCCATTGTTTTCCCTATCTATTCTTCGAACATTCCATTAACTAGGCGTTGGTAAGTTGCTCCGGCATTTTTAACCCGAAAGGCATGACATTATAATAGTAAGTCCCGTATCGGGTAATAAAGGATGTTTTCTCTTGATCCTCCGGGTGCATCCAGATTTGGTTGTACCCAGAGTAAGCATCGAGAAAACTTAACATCTCATGCCCGGTCGTTGAATCGATCATTCGGTCGATGTGAGGCATCGAAAACGAAACCTTCAGGCACGCTTTGTTCAAATCCTTATAGTCAACACACATTCTGAATTTATTAACTTTCTTTGGCACTACTACTACATTAGCTAGCCAATCCGGGTATTTTACTTCCTGGATAACGCCTATTTCTAAAACCTTTGTTACCTCATCTTTTACGAAGGCATGTTTCGGCTCAGCCATTGGCCTTCTTTTCTGCTTCACCCTGGGAAATCTCCTATCGAGGCTGAGCCTATGAGTCGTGATTTCCGGTGGCACACCTGTCATATCTATATGGGACCATGCAAGACAATCAGTATTAGCTTGAAGAAATTTAATTAACTTCTTCCTGAGCTCCGAGGTTAACCCCGTGCCCGATATACCTTTCTATCGGGTAGATGTTTGAACAAGATGACTTGTTTCAGTTCCTCCACGGTGGGTTTGGTTGCATCCGAGTCATCTGGTAATACGAACGATTTGGGTACGCCGAAATCGTCTTCTTCAGAAACCGAGTCCGACCCCCTTCTGCTTCGCTTTCGAACCCATTTCCTTTAGTTGATATTTGGTGTCCTTGCCTCCGATTAATTCATCATCTCTTTGATCCGGCCTTTTTGGAAAAAGTGGCGCTTCCTCGCCATATTGAACCCACTGAGTACTCATGCTACCAGTACAATTTGGCCAAGTAGCTTTAGCTGTTCTACCACTCTTCACCGGATGATGTTGGCCGAACAACCTGGATCAATCAAAACACGTTTAACCTGTGATTTGAAACTAAGGATAGAAATTACCAATGCATCATTGTGCAGTTTAATGATGCCTTTTGCATCCTCGTTACTGAAGGAGATAGAATCCTCAGTTACATAGTTCCGGCTGAGTAACAAGTTACAAGTTCTAAAATTTACCCGTCAATTATATAACCGTACCACCTATCCCCGCAAGTCAAGAATATAATTTCCAAGCTACGAAAAGGGTAATTTGGGGAAAATATTCCAAAATGCCAAAGCGACCAAACAGGTCGTTACATCAGATACCAATTAAACAATCATTCGTCCTCGAACGATGAAAGAGAGTAAAACAGATGACGGTAACTAAGAAATCTTCATTATAACCACAAAGAAGCCTCCATGGGCAATAAATGTGCTGATATCGCTGCTCGTTCACTTTATCCGTCAAAACTTCCTTTAACTCACCTCAATGACCCAATTTTTCATATTTTCCATACTCAAAATTTCTTTCACAACTGATCCCCGAATATAAGAACTGTCTCTGCTTGAATTCTCTGAATTGATATAACCCTAACTCTGTATGCAATCAATTGATTCCCCAATTATTACTCTAATCGCCACAATCGTTTAGATATAACCACAACCATAGCCCACTTTGAACCGGTAAAATATTTTGATTCCACTAGCCTTTCTTTCACACCTTCTAAAGCTATCTTTCGCACCACGATTCCTTAGAAAGACACAAACAGATGCCACAAGTTCGATCATAATTTCCTTTTGCCTGAAAAAAACCCTTGCCTTATCTGAGAAAACTCTAAGCAATTCCATCAAAATGGATCTTATCCGTAGCCGATTTCACTAGTTCCAAGTCTGTTAGTTCCATAACCCGGTGTTGAACCCACTTAGCTAAAACTCATCGCCCCGCCTTTAAAATCCTCAATTCACCATAAAAAAGTATACCCACTGATTACCTCGCCGATCCAACTCTGTAGGAACCCATCTAATCACTCTAAAGACTTCCCACAACCATTTGTACCTTCTCAAATCATTACTAAGTACCGACGTAGCCCATTATAACTGTCCCAAATAGCTGCCCGCAGTAAAATATCGTCAAGCCCACTTGCAAACCCCGATAAAGCTCAATAAACCTATCATACCTTAATTCTGAATTGAAAACCATTTGGTCCTTGAAGCTGATTCACTATAAAACCCATAAGTCCTTCTTGAAATATAAACATGGTTCACCAGGATCTAATCGAACAATTCTGACCCGTAATGAATGCCCAAACCCCTGAATATCAACAATAGTCACCCGAACTGACTTCGACTTTTCGAAACCAATTACAGTCCTACCACACATCTGTAGCGACCAATTCTAATCATTTTCTCATGCATAGTCAATCACGTCCTTCACCCACGACTCCAAAAGCTGAATTCTATCCAAGTCTCAACTTAGTAGCAAAATAAAATAAAATTATACCTTAGGAGTGCAATCTTCATGTTTTTCAACCTTCACCTGACACGAAAATCTGATCAAATCCCATGGACTCTAAAAATATCAAATTCTCCTCATGCTTCCTCTTTACTCGCGCACCACTTGATCACTTCAACACAAAACATGCGGCCTCACTTAGTACACTTTTAACCGTCGAATCTCCCACTATAACATCTTGACACGCCCTTAATAAATTTGAAAGTGTCAAATCTTGCAATCTCTACACTAAACCTCACGCAACTACTTCCAGTCCTTAATACCCAAAATGCTCACCCAAGCTATCCAGTCTGTAATACCTACAACATAATCCACTACCACGACTATAGTCTCATCTCAAAAATATAGCTCTAGCCTTCAAATTATAGAGATTCCCCAAAAGTTCCTTCCCGTTAGAGCACTCTAGCTCACCCATTGAAGAGTGCTATGGAACTACCCATCTTGGTACAACACAAGCCACTTCCCATAAATCTTAACATGTTGGTCACCTAAAATTTTCTTGTCATCAATCACTGATCACGAAACCTTACGGAACTTTGTCACAACACTCAGTCTATTATTGTGGACTTCTTTCGCTAAGCGTACTTAATAATCACGCCACCTTTGGAAAATGTAAGACAACAACAACACAATCCATACCTGACCTAAGTAATACTGTTGCTTCGAATCCTTTCCTTTCCTCTTCCCAAACTGTACTTCGTTCCTTCCGATTCTCAATCAACTAGCCTTTATCTTACACTAATTCCTCTGTTCCATTCAGATCACATTCATCGCCACTGACTGACCATCACTCGAACCCACTCAAAAGTATACTGCAAAATCACAAGTCCTGCCAAATAACCGAGTCAACCCTGGAGATAGTATTATGCCACTTACTGCCACTTACTCAACAACCAAGAGTTTTCTTTGCCTCACTCGAACTTCAAACTGAGAACCACTCTAAAGCCGGCGCAACACACAAACCATTCTTTAAGAAGTCTTCCCACTAGGAATTATCGACCAACCCTGGTTATCCCAACAAGAACAATCATTGTCGATGCAATATGCCAAATCACCATTGAACTGATTCATAATCCGTAGGGAGATCCTTAATTTTCGAACTAGAACGCCTCTAATTAAATCATGCGGTCAACCCTTTTTTTCGATTAACTCAAACGGGTCGTAACACCAGTAAAAGTAAGAACTAGCCGAAACTTACTGTCGCACCCCATTTTAACCGGAGTCAAAATTAGGAGTATGACGTATTAGTGATTCCTATTTGTTTTATTTTAAGGAGTCGCCACCTAATTAATTTTAAAGGTGAATTAGGACACCTAAATGCTAACTAAGGTAAAGTTAAAACTAAACCTCAATTAATAGTCTGCTCAACCAATGAGATTCTAGGTAAGGGCTCTATATTATCCTAAAGGGAAGGGGTTAGGCATCCTTTAGAATCCGTTAACTTACGGTTATCCGACCAAACTTAGGTTAATTAATTAAGATTAAATATAATGCTTAATTCTTAAGAAAAATAGGTTGTAAATGTTATTAGGGTTCTAAAGAAAAACATAATGATGCTATTTAAACTATCTTGAAGAAATATATAGTAGTCCACTTAAAAATAAAACTTATAAATGTTGTTGAGTTTGAAATAATAATTTTATTGTAAAAAATGAGACTTGCAAAATATAATGATTTGTATATAAGTAGAAGCTTTTAAGAGAAAACCTAGCCAATTTAACTTGGAATAAAATGACATTATATCAATATAGTAGTGTAGGAAATCTAGGCTTGTAAATAGGATTCAAAAGGAAGAGAGTCATTTCTTATTAATTATGCTTAGCTAAAAATATGCATGATTGATTCAAACTTGAAGGGTTATCTATAAAATATACTTATAATTGCGTATTAGTGACGTTTTGAAACGTTTATGATAAAAATGTGATTCCCTTTACTTAAAATATATAGTCATGTCATTTTACAAATCGATTATTTCAAATAAAAAAAAAGCATGAAAAGAAGAGAATAACTTATGGCATTAATTGTTAGTCTTCCTTAAACTAAACTACCCATTACTAAAACTAAACCTATTAATTCATTAGGATTCATCTAAATTAAGAAAACAAAACAAGCAAAGAGTTAGTTGCATAACACAAATTAATATGCACAAAAAAAAATAAAAGAGGTAAATAAATATCGACTGGGCCAGCCCATTTTTTTTTACTGCTGGGAACTGTCCACGCTATTGGGCCTTGGCCCAGAATTTCCATTTTTTCTTCCTTTTGGGTTTTTGCTGCGGATTGAGGCTGGGCGGAGATGGTTTTGTTGGGCTTTTAGCCCAACCCCGAATATGGAAGAAGAACGAGTCCCTCGGACTCGTATGCGGTGATCATGCAAAAAACGAAAGGAAAAGGATTAGTATATAATCAATAATAAGACTAGACGTAAAAAAAAATAAACTCGAAACAGATTGGTAGATTGTGTATATTAGATGTATATCTAGTGTATATGCATATATATCTTATAAACATAACAGTACATGGCGTGCGCGTATACATTATCGAGCTTTGATAGTATTGTCTAGATCAACAAATAACTGAAATACAGAATTTATTATACTACGACGTAGGATTTGCCAAAACCAAGTGCACAGTTGCAAACTTAAAATTGCAACAGCGATTTGCATCAACTGTATCGAAACACTCATATACAAGACATTGCTGTAAATGGACGCAGCTGCTTACTAAAATTTGTAGTATGGATCAAATATAGTATTGTTCTTTTCAGTAGAATATTTGTTCCTTTCAATAATATCAAGTATAGAAATCCGCTCTTTTAAAAGCGAGGCCTCAAGTTAGACAACTCTTCATCGACCCAAGCGTAGTATCACGTTCGAATCAACGATCTTTGACCAAGTACAGGATGTGTTCATTTTTTTATTTTTATTTTTTTAGTATAGTGATCTGTTCATTTTTTTAGCAAGAAATAACACCAGCAAGCAGAACCAAGTAGCAGCCTTAGGTAGCAGCAATGAACAGCAGCAAAGTAACATAAAGTGCAACAGGGAAGTGCCACAAAGTGAGTTTCAACAGCCATAAGAGTAACTGAGCAGCAACCCATAACAATTGAGCAACAACCAACAATAGTCAAAACAATGTCTAGCCAAAGACATGGCCCCAGATATAGGTTTGGTTTCAAACAATAAGTTTCTTTTGCCTTCAAAAGCGATATATGGCAGTAGTAACTCAAACAGATAAACAGCAAACCGTCGGTGGTATGTTGTAGTAAACAATAGTAACAGGCAGCCACATATAGGAACAGCCACATTAAGACAAATTCAGCATACTCAGGTCCCACTTTAAACTAACTCTTAAGCATACGTAATGACACTATATATCGTTATCACGGATGGCATTTTAAGCTTACTCCAAATTAGACCAGGATTTCTCTTAATCATATCACACTCTATCAGTCTAAGTCAACAAATGATCAAATAGGCTTTATACCAATCTCAGATAACTCATCACTCATTTAACTTAACATTTTATTCAACTAATCATGTTTTGGTAAAAACACCAGCAGACAGGTTCAATTATTCAGGCATGATATAAGAACAACATCAAGGTTTAGCTAGGTTCAAAATGATACCAAGAAATGTATAAGTAACTTCAAGACTTGCACATGCTATAAACTAAAAGATATGGCAAATGACAGGAAATCAGTCTTGCTCTTGAAGGGTAGAGACTTTAAGCGATCAGTGATCAGATGATTCATTTTTAGTGATTTTAAGATTCAAGATCCCATCTCTGGTTAAACTTTGCTCTTCCTTTTAAGACTCAGTAACCAAAACAATAAGCCATAACAATGAATTTATCAAGCAGCAACAGATCAGTCCGAAATTTAAAGACTTAGAATTTAGAGTCATTTTTATTATTGTTTTAAAGCCTACCAGCAGCAGTTGACTGGAAAAGAGAGAATCTTCACATGTCATTTCTAGCTTATACAACATGATGTGGGAAATACAAAAAGAGCTAACAATAATCCATAGATGAAATGATTCCTAGAAGTTCTACTTGGTTCAAAATGAATTTTCTGATGTCAAAAAAAGTACTGGAACTACTGGTTCTGTTGAAATCTGTTGAACAAGATATTTACACTTAAGAGATGTATATATTTATTCACCATAATTTCCATTCTGTTTCAATGCTCAAGGCAAATAAATGGCTTAAAAGAAGAGCCTATCATTTATACGCAAATCACATTTCAGACCATTACGATCACAGTTCGACTCTGCCGGACCTTCTACAAATAAATTTGGACTTTCCAAATAAGAAATCATGATTTAGACAGGACTTCATTTGACATATGCATACTTAATTGGAATAACAGCATCATTAACATACAAAACAGCTCATATAGATTCAGATTTCCAGGAAAACATAAGCTTTTTACAACCATGATTGAGAGAAGAGAAAAAGTTGACACACACTGGTTTAGAAAGAACCAGCCAGACAATTCCAGTTTCTTTTCATTTATTTTTATTCACCTGTTCACTTCAATATTCCTTATCCCATCAAAATATCCTAGTTTCATGGATCATAATTCACAATCACAAAGGCGACAATAATGACTATTTCTTTCAATGCTCTTCCCATATCTCATTTTTTCTTCAGCATTGATAACTCAAATGATTACCCAAACTAATACTAAAGTAGTAATTTTTTGGCTGATGACATTTTCGAGACAAGAAAGCATTTCAAGCACGGCAAAAACAGCTTTATGGTGAGGCCTCAAAACAAAACACGCACATCCCTAAGCTCATTTAATGGTAAGGGTATATATCAAGCAAAAGCAACAGAGCACTAAAATGCTTCAATTTTCAGCACTGGAGAACTCTAATGCTTACCCGAAACTAAAACCAAAGTAGTCGTTTAGCCGGTAACTTTTAAGGGAAAAACACAAGAAACCATTTCAAAACAGAGGAAAAGAACACTATCATGGGCTTCAAAATCCTCAAATAACACACACATAGACATACATGCCTGCTTGATTATAGGGATATAAATATGGTTCAGCAGTGATCATTTTGGAACTTAAATCACCTAGTCCTTGGCTATATTCATATGAACACACTTATCCAAACTAGAGCTTTTACATTCTAATAGCTTTACTAAACCAATACGTAAGCTTAAAACTGTACCTTAATCTCTATCCTTGAGTTACTTGACACTATACCATCTTAAACTAAACTTGTTCAAACTGAACAAACAGCAAGCAGACTTGACATATGAGAGTAAAGCCAATTAATTACTTAACTTTAATAAAATTACAACTAAATATTCCGCACAGATTGAGAAATACAGAATTAAAATGATAAACATAATGTTAAGACGAAGAAGAGAATCATACACTACAAATCAACAACCCAACATTAATCTTAACTGAATTAATCTAAACAAGTAAAATTAAGACGAAAGGGGATATTACCTTTTTTGAGTGCAGCGAAGTGGGTACGGAGCCTTCGATCTACCTCGAAACACCACGAATCCCGAATTCGTATACACTCGAATCGAACAAATACCAAGGGCAAAAACAAAAAATGATTAATTTTTTTTTTTGACTCGATATTCAGAAATATTGTAACTATTGAGGATTAATATGTTTTTAGGGAATTTTGAGGTTCAAGATCTTGTTTGAAAACCACCAAATCCGAGCTTGTGATGCTCGGATTCAAAGAAAACGCCGAGACAAACGAAAACCAAAAATGACTTAGAATTTTTCAATCGATATCAAGAAAGAATTGCTTCTGCTAAAATAATATTTCTTAGGGGGATTTTTGACCACCGAAAAACCTTGTTATCTTTAGGGGATTTTCCAGTCCGTCCCCTCTTTTTGCAAGGGGATTTTTTGGGGGATTTTTCTTCTGTCTCTCCCCTCCTCCTTTAACGATTCACTAAACAACTCTTTATAGGTTTTTTTTGGTTTTGTGCTGAAGAAAGGAAGAGAGGAGTGGGGCAAAGAGAAGTGGGGAGACAGAGGAGCGTGGGGGGACAAAGATGAGTGGAGAGAGGCGCGGTAGGGACGAGAAGCGTGGTGGGGTAGCGGTGTGGGGGTCGTCGGCGAGGTGGGGACGAGGAGCGTGGGAGTGGGGTAGCGGATCGGAAAAGAGGGGAGCGGCGGGGGTGAACGAGAAGAGGAGAGAGGCGGAGAGAAAAGAAAAGGAAAAGGAAAGTGAAGGGAAACCCTATAGGGTTCCCTTATTCTGAAACGGGAATGGGCTGGACCCAGTCCATTTGTGGACTGGGTCAAATTTTGGACCGGGTATTAAAAGAATGGGCTAATGAATTAAAACCTGGACTGGTCTAAAAATTGGGATCAAAATATGGGCTAGTCAAAAACATTTATGAGTTGATTGGACTTTGATTCGGGGTCCGATAAATCAGAAATACGGACTGAGTGCACGAAATAACTTGTGTTAAAATATTGCTCAAAATGAGATTATGCTCATTAATGCTCAGATAAAAAATGGCGTTGTAATAGCCGTGCAATAATATTTCGAAAATCCACAGTAAAATAAATACTATTATTTAATTATGCAAAGATAAATGCGATGTGTGTGCGTAAGCTGGTAAAATGTCGAAATGATAAAAAAAATTGTGAATTATAGTACTAATAATAATAATAATAATAATAATAATAATAATAATAATAATAATAATAATAATAATAATAATGATAGTAATCGTAATAGAATAATGAAGTGCCGGTATTGATAAGAGGCTAATAATTTAGTAAAAAATAAATATATATATTTTTTAATTTTATAAAAATATTAGAAGCGTAAATAGGTATTTTGGAGGAAAGGCGGGACAAAATTGGGTGTCAACACTTACACAATAGATACATTGCCATACCCCTTGTCCAAGATTAGATGCAACACCTGAAAACTCCTTGAGTACTAAAACTTCACATTTGCTCATCACTAGTCATTTCTATTAGTCAACCACTGGCCCCCATTAGCCTATGGCGGAACCGAACATGCCAACTCATCCATGAACCCTTACATCTATTCTACAATGTATAACTGTAACATAAAACTCGAATCAACAAGCTCTTGATTCAAACGATACCCTCGCCAATCTTCTAAACACAACGACCCTGCAAACACACCCCTTACTGTAGGACCAAGACCACAGCTGCCCAATACCTTAAGTTTCCACTTGTTACAAGTAACCTTTCCTTCTGATCTAGAACCGATTGCCATTTTCCTGAAGGAAGCCATAAACTATTAGTTCTTCTCCACCACTACCATTTTGTTATGTCGAGGCCCAGCTTAACTTTTCACAACCTAATACGGAATCCAATCTCATGCATTTTGCAACCTTATCCTGACGAGCACGTCAGATACCAATTATTTCCTTCCTATAGCGGAGATTGATCTATCCAAGTCCTCTTCCTTGCGCCTTTGTCCCATAAGACAAAAAGTACTCTTACCAATATACCCTAAGAAATCTTACCTCGTTACACTTTACCACAAAAGTTGTCTTTCCTGTCCTAATCCTCAACTCCTTTCTCAATACCTTAACACGATCACTATCTTCTTGTCAAATCCGACGATCCTCTCCAAGATACACTTGTTTCCTGATGTTGAGATCAATACTCTACCGTTGCTGAATTGTTGACTTGCCACTGATACACTTGTGCCACAAACCATCACAATAAACTTGACGACGCTAACACTTACCCATACAAATCACATATCGTGCAACCATTCTTGTGAAACCGTAATATTACTCCCTCGACTTCCGAGCAACTCACCACTGAAGACATGGAGGTCATGAGGTCCTCTGATTTATCATACCACCTCCCCATACCAAACCTAAGAGTCTAATTCATAGCTGTAAGCTAACCTTAGTCACGCGTACATATCAGAATAACATATCTAGCATCGTACCGTGCCATGTCATATCGACAGCTTGCGTAAGAATTTAAGGACGAGTTCCCACCGTACGTGAGAGAATAAGAAAGGAAAATTCAGATACCAATTTGGATCGACTAGATACCAATTTGAATGAAGTAGCACGAAAGGAATGAAGGAATGGAAGTTTCCTAAATGCCCTATAGCCTCTCGAGGATGGGTACGGACGTCTACGTACCATTCCTCAAGACTCTACTAGACATTGCTCTTGTACTCGTGAGACCAGTGAACCTAGGGCCCTGATACCAACTTGTCACGACCCAAATCATGGATCATGCGGGCACCCACACTAACCCTCCCTGGTGGGCAAACCCTTCAGGTAACTACCTTAATTTGATACAACATGCGGAATAACAACATGTAAACATACTTTAGCTGTTTAAATATTAAACCAATGCGGAAGAAATACTTTTATTATAAGAAATTCCCAAAACCTGGTCTAGACTCGTACAAGAGCTTCAAAGACGTTTATAATTTATAGTAGATAACAGACTCAAATTGGATAGGACTTCTGTTTAAGGATAGAGAACAACAGAAATCTAAGGAGAGACTCTGGGTTTCAAGATATCAAATAGCTCACCCAAATGCCTTTGACGAATGCCTCGAAACGATCGTGAGACTCCGAACATCATCTGATAATAACTCTACACTCCACAGGGAGTGTAGCAAAAGTAGTATGAGCACAACACAAGGCTCGTAGGTATCATAGGTCGACAATGGTTAGTTCACGCATATAAACAAGAAGCAACTAACAAGTAAGCAGATAAGTAATCAAACCCAGACACAACTCGAGCAAATATGGAAGTCTTGCAGTAACGATAGTCAGAAGGGATTTCAATATCTCAGGTTATAACCCTAGGTGGAAATCTCTAAACCTCAAGTCCATCAAGCCTCTAAAATAAATACCTTACAAATAACAACAACTAAATAATTCACCAATCAAGAATCAATCAGACAATATGCCATGCAATGGCATGAATAGCAATTCAAATGGAGTGCAATGCAATGCAATTTCATGTCATGCTATGCAAATGCTATGCGATGCAGTGGTCACCTCTCACGCTCCACTCTCGTACACACATGCTATGGAAATGCCTCATAGTCATGACCCATGGGGGACCCACAAAGTCCATGTACCACTCGTGCTCTCCGGCAGAAACCTCGGAGGCTATAAATCACACTCAATCACTGGTAAAGACCTCGGAGTCTCTCTGTCACTCTCAATATCCGACAAAGACCTCGGAGTCTCTCAATCACTCACCTCACCATCAGGACAACATAAGAGTAATATGGAATCATGTCATGCATGTTATCAGTCTCAACTATATCACCAATATGAAATCAACAAGTACAAGTCATATTATTGTCCATGGTTCAATCATTAACATTATCCTTCCCTTTCATGAGACGAGTGAGCTATTATGTGACAGAGATACAAGTAGGTGATAATCACATCAAATAATACATAGAATATGGGATGCATGCCTCGCATGAATTCAACCTCAATAATCACCGCAATTATAGGTTCCACAGATTCATACTATGAAATGCAATTCAATATTCAATTTCTCAGTAATAACCTTCCTCTTCCATATGACAATTGAGATAACAAGAGATAGAGAGACAATTATATCAAGTACATGAAATCACAACCATGGTGACAAGCCCACATAACAATATCGCAATAAGGGTGACAAGCCCACATAACAGTATCACAATAATGGCGACAAGCCCACATAATAGTTGACAATACCAACCTAGATGGAATTCACCTCCACACCATGCCTAAAGACCTATCATGCTTTCCCCGTCAATCACTACTATCTACATACGTTTCGCTAACCGGAGTCTAGACATAAAGTAAACCGCAACCTACCTCAATGTCGAACAGGTGCCACGAACTCTCACGCCAAAGCTTTTCCCTTCCGAAGTGCTTCCGAACGGAAAAAGTCTATCAAATATATAATCTACGTTAGAATACGAATATAAAAACACCCATATTGCTGTACTTATATTTGAAACCCAAAAACGCACCCCGAAAAGTGACCTCGGTCCCACGAAGGCAAAACAGGAATTTTCTTTCAAACTCATTGTACCCATAACCTAAGGGTCTTATATTCAGAAAATTAGTCAATTCCATCCACAAATGGACTCTCAAATCATAAATTCTCATTTCTTAAGACTAGGGCTCAAAATTTTCAATTACCCCAAAATCTTAACTTAGAATTAAAATCTAGGTTCCCACATTTCAAAGGTGTACATTTAATCTGATACCCTAATAATCAATTATATGAACCCACTATATTAAAATAAAATCAAACTGTAGCATAATAATCCTATGAGAATTCCAAACCCTGAAGCGAAGTGGGGAAACAGTAACTTCAACCTACGAATTTAGGTAGAACTCCTAAATCATACACTATTCGTTATTATTGCTCAGTGATTATATCATCGTTACATTGTCATTTCCAATCATTTAGTCATCGTTATCATTTGGCCAAATACTAAAAGATAGTGGAAAACACAATTCGAACTTAATGCTTAATTTCGCTTCTACCTAACTAATATTATAAAGGTTAATGTCAAGGTACAAGTCAAACTATCCAACTGTTAGAGCCTTGGAATCAAAAGTAACCAAATGTGGAGCTTTAGCTAAACATTACCTGAGCTTTCACTCATTTCTTGTTGACGCTGCCCAACCACTCTTTGCTCTAATTTATTTTTAATGCTATCCTTCGGCATGTCAAACCCTACTTATATCTATAGGTCATGTAATATAGGGTACTAAATGACTTGTGGACTTGGCCCATTAATCACCAACTAAATCAACGGTCTAAAATAACATCTTTAATCAACCACTATGCCACAGGTGAAAATTGACCCACTTAGTCGATTACATTATTCACCAACTTATACCTAATATGCGTGCAAATAATATTTCTATAAATAAATCATTCATACACATTAAATAGATAAGTTCTAAAATTTACCCGTCAATTATATAACCGTACCACCTATCCCCGCAAGTCAAGAATATCATTTCCAAGCTATGAAACAGATAATTTGGGGAAAAAATTCCAAAATACCAAAACGACCAAACGGGTCGTTACAATTTTGCCCAAGTCATTTTTAATCAGAATTCATTCCTTTCACTAGTGATTTGAGGGGACCTCCAAAGGATATGATTTGAGGAAAAAGGGATTCGAGTACCCCACCAATAGAGATGCTTAAGTCGAATTTCTACGTAGCTTTTTTCGGTGTCCACACCTTTACAGAATTCTTTCCACGCCTTTTGCTATTTTCTCCCTTGCAATCCGCTACTCCCTCCATCTCAAATTATTTATCTTTTTTTTTTTTTAGTTTACGTGCTGTAGAAAAAAATTAGAAAAGATATTTGACTAACTTTATTTTAATTTATGTCTAAATTATAATTCCTCTCCATTAAATGTCTATTCTATTCATATGTCATCTCCATTAATGACAATATTCTATTAAGGGGAAAAAATGGAAAAAATAATTAATTATGCATTAATCTTCTAAAATGACAAATAATGTGCGACAACTATTTTTAGTAACCGCGATAAGTAATTTGAGATGGAGGGAGTAATATTTAGTACAATATTCGTATTGATCCATTGGCAAACTAATACTCCCTTTGTCTCATGTATTGCTTGGAACACCTTTTAAGAACCCATAAATAAAATGATAATTTTACTATATCACCCCTAATTATTACTAAATTATCTAATAATTGAAATAAATCAAACATACTTTAGAAATTGTGCAGCCATTAACAATTCATTAGAGTTTCCAACTCAATAATTTATCATAAAGGTAAAATAGGTATGAAATAGTGAATTATCTTTTGATTTTTCAAACTGGACAAGTAAAAGTGGATATATATTTTTAATACGGAAAATGTTCAAATATGTCATCGAACTAGATTATGGTTGTGGATGGGTAGGGTGTATGGGTGAATTTTTTATTAATTTGGGATTTAAATTGGGTTGGTTTAATTGAACGACATGGACCTCTAATTAGAGGCCACGTATTATATCTGGTATTATAAAACCGGCGTTCATGAAAAATGACATAGATGAGTCATTTTAGTAACGGGCAATGGCAATCAAACTATTGATGAGTGACACAAATGAGTTATTTCAGATAGTTCGATGACATAAATGACTAAATTATTGATAAGTGATATAAATAAGTCATTTCTGATAGTTCGACGACATATTTGAACCTTTCCTGTTTTTGATATACTATAAATGAACGGGAGTACAAACAAAAACTTACACTAGTCTAGGAAGAAAATTACGTAAGTGATACTAGTCGTTGGGACATAGAATTGCTCTTTCCTTTTTACCCAAAAAAAAAAAAAATCAAAATATTACTATACGATTATAAATTAAATTGGTTTTTAAAGATGAGCACTTTTTTAGTTCGAAAAATTGTTTGAGTGATTTTTTTTTCTACTCACGTGAAATTTTAATTTTTTTTCAAGTAAAATGCATGTCCATATAACAATCCGGCCCTTCATTTTTAGTATGTATGTGCTAATTTATGCATGTTTTAAGATATGGTTAAGTTGGTACGTATTCTCCTTGTTTCAATTTATTTGTCTTACTTTCCTTTATGTCTATTTCAAAAGGAATATTACTTTCTATATTTAGTAACTCTTTACTCCAAACATCGTGCGTGACATATTTAAGACCACAAAATTCAAGGGATATTTTGGTACATTACACACTTCTTTAGTTTAAGATGACAAAATTCAAAAGTTTTCTTTATTTTTAAAACTCTGTGCCAGATCGACAGGGGCATATGATAGCGGTTTAGATAGCAATTTTATCTGCAAAGGACCAATGATCTTGACCGAGCAGTTCTATTAGCGTATGACCTACGAGTTGGTGTAGTGGATGCACACACGAGGATCTAACACACTTAGGGATCGTTTGGTATGATAGATAAGCAAAAATAGTCTTCGGATAAAAATTTAGTGTCGTCTTATCTCACGTTTGGTTGAAATAAAATCCCGAAATAACTATCCCGGGATTAGTTATCCAGGGATTATAGTGTTATTTTATCTCACATTGAGGGTGGAATAACAATTCCGGAATAACTAATCTCGGAATTAATTATCCCGGGATAATTTATTTTCTAACCAAACGAGCTCTTATGTAGTTATTATTGTGATTTTTTGTTCACTATATTGTTATTAAGAAAAAGGGTCACATTTGCACTCAATACCATTTAAAAAGGTTTAGTATTGCGTTTCACTATACTATTGGTCCATATATATCTTTTGATGTTATAAAACTGATCCAAATTTATCCCTTTACTATTAAAAAAGGTTTATTATTGTCCTTCCTCCATTAACCTCATTTGTTTTAGCTAAAATTGAAAGACCAGTCCACAAATCACAGACTTGTGATATCCACTTGCAAATACTAACCCACACACAAATTCTTATTTCCAAATACTGTTTTTCAACTTTAATCCATGATCTTCACAAAGTTGACCTAGTCTTCCAAGTTATCAAGTCTTTATCCTGGATATAAATTAAAATAGCGACTGTAGCAGTTTGTTGTTACTATTATGGTCCCACTGGCAATGTGAAAAGCAGGTTGCCAGATCCAGTACTAGCTAGCGGCAAGTAAACTTCATTATTGCAAACTTCTCAAGAGTCTTGTCGTCTGAGTCCAACTAATACAAACGAGACACAAGTCTTGAGGAAAAGATATCGAAATTGCAAAGAAACTACCTTAACATCAAAGGCCAGAACCCACATGCTAATAGTGTCCGCTTGCAAATCTATATATATATATATATATATATATATATATATATATATATAAGGAGAGTAGTCTCGCTTAATATTAAGTCAAGTGAAGTAATATGAACAAATCAGTTGACAATAAATTCTATTTGCATTAATTATAAAAGAAGTTATTAATTGTAATTCAAAATATTACCTAATTTAATAATCTACTATATATATATATATATATATATATATATATATATATATATATAAGGAGAGTAGTCTAGCTTAACATTAAGCCAAGTAGCGTAATATGTATAAGCCAGTTGACAACAAATTCTATTTGAGATAATTATAAATAAGTTATTAATTATAGTTCAAAATATTACCTAATTTAACAATCTATTACTACTACTAATAATAGTAATAATAAACTCACTTAATATACTCATACGATATTATCAACATATAGTAGTAGTAGTAGTTGTTGTTGTTGTTAATAATAATAATGCACTCACACAATATACTCATACGATATTATCAACACATAGTAGTAGAGTTGTTAATATTATAATAATAATAATAATAATAATAATAATAATAATAATAATCTATATCTATATTATAATAAAAGGGTAGTCTAGCTTGATATTATTACGCCACTTGGCAAGTAATTCTATTTGTTTTAATTTAAAGAGAAACTAATTGACATTATTAAATGTACTCACCTAATTTAGTGTACTTGATTGGAGAAATATAATTAATTGATATTCTTGGATCTAATTTATTGTCAAGAATACGCCTTTAAATGGTAAGATATAATATTACATGATATAATTAAAAAAAAAAAACTTAAAAAGGGTACATAATTGAAAATGTATACGTACTACTTTGGCAATACAATAGCAATAATTAATAGCAATAAATCTCTCTCTCTCTCTCTCTCTCTCTCTCTCTCTCTCTCTCTCTCTATATATATATATATATATATATATATATATATATATATATATATATATATATATATATATATAAGGAGAGTAGTCTAGTTTAATATTAAGCCAAGTGGCGTAATATGAACAAGCCACTTGACAACAAATTCTATTTGCATTAATTATAAAAGAAGTTATTAATTGTAGTTCAAAATATTACCTAATTTAATAATCTACTACTACTACTACTACTACTACTAATAATAATAATAATGAACTCACTCAATATACTCATACGATATTATCAACACATAGTAGTAGTAGTTGTTAATAATAATAATGAAAATAATAATGCACTCACATAATATGCCCATACGATAATAATAATAATAATAATAATAATAATAATAATAATAATAATAATAATAATAATAAGAAGAAGAAGAAGAAGAAGAAGAAGAAGAAGAATCTATATCTATATTTATATTATAATAAAAGGAGGGTAGTCTAGCTTGATATTATTACACCACTTGGCAGGTAATTCTATTTGTTTTAATTTAAAGAGAAACTAATTGACATTATTAAATGTACTCACCTAATTTAGTGTACTTGATTGGAGAAATATAATTAATTGATATTCTTTGATATAATTTATAGTCAAGAATACGCCTTTAAATGGTAAGATATAATATTACATGATATAATTAAAAAAAAAACCTTAAAAAGGGCACATAATTGAAAATGTATACGTACTACTTTGGCAATACAATAGCAATAATTAATAGTAATAAATGCATTAAATCTTATTAAATATACTCACCTAATATTACATGATACTAAGGATTTGATGACTTTGAAAATTTTAGTGAGATATCAGTATTGAAACATGATCCACGTTCAAAAGGAGTAATTGTAGGACAATTTTATGTTATGAAAGAAAAGGTTTAGATATAGACAATTCTCATTTATTCTGGATTAATTATACTTATTTCCACATAAGGAAATTATAAATATTGCAATGTTCAATCAAAAATATAGAAACCCACGTTTAAACCAAAAATAAACTTTGTGGTATAAATTTTTTAAATGGATTAGACTTACTTAATTTAAAGCTGAATATTCATAATTTATGAAACAAAAAGCATAATTTAAGCATTCACTTCTCATCAATGTGCATTGTTGTTACACCTCGGAAATTTCATGTCGTTGCGCGGTAAATAGACTAACGCAAGCTTAAGGTGAACATGAGGCCCTTATGACTATGACAAGGGTACCTGGCTAGTTTAGAGTGTGTACGATAAGATTTTGAAGTGATATGAATTAGTGAGACAAAGTTCGTCAAACGGAGGTGAGGTATAAGTTGTGTTTGGGGAAGATTTTGCAACTATCGAGTTAAGGATTGATTGATAACGCCTTGGTGAAAGAGTTATGAGGATATTTAGATTGTTAATGAAGTGTTAAACAAATGTTAAGAAGGTTTCATAAGAATTGGAGATCAAACGAAACGACGAGATTAACTTCAGAATAATGGAGTTATATGACCACTTATACGACCCGTATAACTTTATACGGCCGGTATAACCTTTACAGGAAGGGAAAATTCCTGATGGTGAAATACAATCACTTATACAGACCGTATAAAGTTATACGGACCGTATAAGTGTCCGTATAACATGATCGGGACAACTTTTTCTCATATATGACCCAAGTTCATATTTTTCATTTTATATCTTCTCCATTTCTCTCAAAATCTCTAGAAGGTTCCATACATTTCATTAACATAAATTCAAGGTGAATCCAAGATCAAACACCAATAATTAGTGGAATCAAGTGCAAGGAGGTTAACAAGGGTTCATGGAAGCTAGAAATTTCCTTGGAATTGAAGTTAGGGTTTTCCCCAAGTGAAGTCTTTTCATCCAAAGCCCATTCCTACCTAATCAAATGTGAGTTTTATGATCATTTCATTTTGTTAAGAATATTGAATGGTTGAAAGACTTGGATTGAGGAGGAAAGTAGAATATGGAGCTCAAATGTGAAAATAATGGTATTCTTGAATAGTGACTTGACTTGAATTATAGTTCTTGACATGCTATGAGTATAATTTTGTTATAAGTGATATGAATGATGTTAACGAAGCATTATATGAGGATGAATGTGGTGTATATTATAGCTATGGTTATGGATGACTTTGAGAGGGAATTTGGTGAATTGAATAATGAATAACTTAATGAAGTTTATTGATGATGATATTGTGGGTGTTGTTATTGATGTTTGGGAGTTTTTTATTATATGGAGAACGTTGTAGAAACAAAAGAAGTGTTGCCCATTTTTCGTTAGTCCTTAGTCTCCTTAGTTTAGCTTCAATTATGTTTCCGGTTATTTAACTTTAGTACGAATTCTCTTGAATGTAGAATTGTGAGTATCGGAGGGGAGCACATAGTCGGTAAAGTTAGAGCGATGTAAAGATATGTAAGGCTAGTCCTTCTTTTTCTAAGGCATGATCCTTATAGTATGACTTCCTTCATCTTTCCATAACTCTCTTATATTCCGTAAACTATAAGTCTTATCAAGAGCTTCTCATGAGATAAAGATAAGAGATGTGTTATGAATATGGTAATGTTGCTGGTGAATCTAAGTCTAGAGACTCCAAAGCTTATGATATGATAGTCTTATGAAGCTAATGATCCTTATATGATTCCTTGATGTCACTCATTGTTGTTAGGCTCACCTTATAACGCTAGTTCCTTCAAGGTGAGACATGATGATCATGACTACTCCATAATAGAATCGGGGATTCTCGACCTTACATCACCCCGATAGAATTGTATCTTTTAATTGAGTTCTAATGCATGCTTTATGATAAGTATATAAGGATGAGATAACACCGTGCCTAGATGACCGGACATGACACCGCTAAGGCGGGCGGCTTATGATAACACCGTGCCTAGATGGCCGGACATGACACCTCTAAGGCGGGCGACTTATGATAACACCGTGCCTATGTTTACGCCGAATTTCGGTAACAATTAAATTTGTAAGTGAGGTATAGGATATGTGGATGAATTTTAATATATTTTTGGTCGGTACGAAATGTGTATATATTTGTTTGTTACAATATATATTTATATATGCTAATGCCGTGAACAAATGTGTTAGGATTGGTGATTTATATATATATATATATATATATATATATATATTCAACATATTTTTCTATTACAATGTACTAGATTTGAAATGTTGACCCCAAAAAGTGGGAAAATGTCTTCTACTTATAGGTATGCCTCATGGGCCTTGAATACCATACAAAATCTTTTAGAGTAAAGAAACCCTAAAAATGATAAGGTAGGACCGTACGATCTAACACCCTTGTCAGTACAAAATGACAGAACGGTTTCTGACGCGTGACAACACCGCAACCGGCTCTCTGGACTAACTGACACGATAATTTTGGACCGGGAAACTGGACCAACGGACACGATGATCTTGGACTAGGAAATCGAACCAACAGACATGATGATCTTGAACCGGCGTACCCAGACAAACGGACACGCTTTCCTTGTCTTGGGTCAATTGCATCCAACACGATACCCTGGTGAGAAGAAAACCCTAACATCATCGTACTCATTTGGTCATACCCTTGGCTCCGGGTTAACAGGTCAAACATTGACCCGATATTTACCGTATACATATAGTCCCCTCACTTTCTGGATCGTAGTTTTACCGGAGTAACGGAAAGTGGATAAGTCACAAAACCGGTGGTTCCATAAGTTCGTTCTTATCTTCCAATTTGGCGGGAACAGTTATGTCACGTCCTTCTGACATCGGCCACGTGCCTCGTCCCGAGTGGTCGACCTCGGGAACCGCCTTAACCCACGTCGCTTCATATCACATCTCATTAATTACGGGACATGTGTCGCCGCTCGATTGGTTGTTCTCTGTAAACCGCTACAGTGTAACGCCTATATAAGGCCCTTAGCTGCTTTATTTTTTCATTTTCACCTCTTCACTCCTTATTATCTGCTTCTTTGCTTCTTGTTTTCTTGATCGTAAAAGCCACTTAACTTCTCCATTTGTTACTTTGATCGTAAAATCATCTTTGCCAACTCTTTCATTTGTTATTTTGCACCTTCCAACTGCCTCTTCCATCCTAATATTTCCTCTATTTTTCGCCCTTGAACCTTCCATCTGCCACTTCAAATTCCCAAATTTTCATACCCATCTTCAAAATATCTGCCAACACCGAATCTACTTCCCAGGACGTTCCCTCAGTTTCTTCTCATGGAGCCGAGCCTATTTCACAACCCAAAGGTAAAACCTTCGTGGAACCAACCGCTCTAGATATAATACCGTCCAAGCCCAATTACAACCATGAATTTGACGTCGAGAAGCCATCCCCAGTCGCGGATAGGGGTTGCGACGTAAGATGATACCCTTCATCCATTACGGATGATCTTTTACCTCGGGTCTGGGCCGACTATGGATGGGATAAGCATCCGGTGCAAGTGTTTGCACCTGGGCCCGACGAGTTCATTACCGATCACAGAGAAGGTTTCCTATACGTTTACACGTATCCGTTCACGCTCAAATTCGATCCTCCAATAATTTCCGTAAGGACCACGGACATTATTCCGGCCGATCACATGCCCTTCCATAGATGTAAGTTTCTCAGTTCTTTCTATAATTATCCTTCCTCCACGCTTTGTCAAAATTTGCTCCCTTACATATATATATATATATATATATATATATATATATATTATTTTTAGCCGAGGCATGGATACCTTCAGCTATCCGAAACCTTGCCGAATGGGTTGGAGTAATCCTTGACCAATACCCTCATGAAAAACGGACATGGGGGGACCTGTCGCGTGGCCGATGGGTTGCCCAAAATCATGATAATCTTCTCTTTAATTCGGTATTTACTGCATTCTCCCCTTTTTCCTTTTCTGTCTATAACTCCTTTGGTATTCAGGTTTGCCCAAGGGCTCAGAGGAGCTAAGACCCGAATCAACGCCTGAGCTTGCTGCATCGACTCCTAAATTTGATATGGCAGGGTCATCCTGGCTCATTGCTGCAGCTGACAAAAGACAGAGAAAGCCCTCGGCCAAAGGGCAGAAACCAAAGAAAAGGGCGAGAAGCGTTGTTTGGACCCTGAGGGATGAAACAGAGCCCGACGTCCTTATTCGAAGGGTTGGTGAGGGTCCCTTCGTCGCCTCGGTTCCGGAGGAGGAAACTACTATTCCGCCCTTACCTACAACTGGGGAAAGGACCTTCCATTCTGGCCCCGCATACAGGTGGGGAAGAAGATGTTCTTTTCCCAATTCCTCTAAGGTCAATTGAATTCATCGATATTTCAGGTGATGCTTCGCCCGAAGAGGCTCCATTGAAGAGGCCTAGAAGATTCGGGCCATCTTCGGATATTGAGGCTGAACAAAGAGTAGAGTCGGCCCCCGATACCGAGGTTACAATGGCCACCAGCCCACTGCCCGGTGGTGACAAAGCTACTACATCTGAGGCACCTGCTTCTACCGAGGCTGCTGGAGCTATTCCGGCTTCTCCTACTCCTGTATGGAGGTCCGATAAACTGGACGACATATTCTCGGATATCCCTCCTGCAATCGGAGAAGCAGCTAGGTTCGGGCATCTTCCTATTCCTTAAGACACGAGGGCAGCTAGCCGAGCCACCGAAACGGGTGCAAGAGATTCCCTTGTGGGTATCTTCCCTGCCCCCAGTGTGGAATCGAGAAGGACTAGGTCGGTTGTGGTCATCGTCCCCGAAGATTGCAGCTTTTTGTCCCGTCCTGTGGGAGTAGAAAGTAATCTGAGGCCTCTTATCTCAGACTCGGATGAAAGGAAGATAGCCGAAGTCCCTTGGCAGTGCCTTATCAATGAAGGCATGCATGCAGGCAACCGGGTAAGCTTTACACCCAATCTTTCCGTCATTCAATGTGATTTTCGATTGTCGCTTATCCAACTTAACTTGATTTGCTTCTTCTGCAGAGTGTTGTGCTCGTTAATGAGGGATTTGTCCGTACGCAACACGAGGGTGATGACTTAAAGGGCCAGTTGGATGCCCAGGGTCGAGAAACGGAGAAATTCCAACACCTCCTGCAAGAAAAAGAAGACCAATTGAGCCGGGTCGCCGCTCTTTCCAACCTTCAACCCGAGCTCAAGGCGACAAAGGCCGAAAATCTTCGCTTGAAAGCTGAGCTAGCCGATATGGTTGAAAAAAACCGGCTCCTTGAAGCGGATAATGCCGGCCTCAACCAAGATAATGCCCGTTTCATTTTGAGGCTCGATGAACGCGAGGCCACGATTTCCCAACTTCGAAGTGAAGTTGATTCGGTCAAGGCCGATGCTGTGAGGATGGCAGAAAGGCATCGGCATCTTGAATCCGAAAGTGCTAAAGACAGGGAGAAGTTGAGGGTGGTCGAATAGAAGGCCGAGGCTCGAGCCCGGATTAGTGACGAGCTCAAGAGCAAGTTCGAGGAGGCAGCCGAGGCTAATGACGTGCTTCAGGCTGAGCTTGAGTCGGCTAACTAAATTCAAATAGTTCTTCTCGAAGAGATATCCGAACTAGCGACTAAATTGAAAAAAGCTGAGGCCGACTTAGAAAAGTCTCTTAAGGACATGGAGGCTGCCAAGGCTCGTTCTACGATTTTGGTCAAGTATGAGCGGTGAAAATCTCGGAGGGTTACCCTCGAATAGGCCCAAAATGGATCAGGGGACCTCCAGGCTTGGATACTCGAGGACAAAGAAATCGAGGAGAAGGCCAAGAAAGCTCTTAACGCTGAGTCTGAAGATTCTGAGCGAACATTTTTCGAGGACTCCGGTTCCAATCATACTGGGTAGATCAGGGCCTGTACAAGCCTTTAGTTTGTTTTTGCTTTTTTACTTGTGGAAAGTCTAAATGTAAAGACTGCTTTATATATGAAATGCATATTTGCCTTTTGGTTATTGTTTTCTTCAATCTTTTATTCGGATGCATGTTATGACATTTGCCTTAATTGCTTAAATGTTGGCTTTTCTCTTCGTTTGGTACGTTTTTGACCGAGGATTTAATCAAGTGATTTGCCCGCGGAGCTTATTTATGCTTCGTGAATTCAGACGTCTCCGAATCATGTTGGGCATTTTGGGCCAAGGTTTTTAAATTGTTCGAACCTTTTCCGACTGATTACTTATAATAGATTAGGTTCGGATACCTGAATCCCTGCCTTGTCAAATTTCGAGATGGCAGTTCTCATTCGAGGGTGTTAAAAGATTTTGGCCTGGTTCAACGTGGCCTAGTTGCCTTTGCAGAATTTCGATGAAAGTCCCCTGTAAAGGGTATTTAATAAAGAGACATGTCCGCGACGAATTTTTCATAACTTTATTGCAAGTATTTGCACGTACATAATAAAAACTTCAGCCGTTTCCTTCTGTTTTTGCCGTAGCAAATACTAAGTGGACACGATTCATTTTTGATCGTTTGGTCCTTACATCGAAGCCTAATACAGAAGGTTCGGGATTAGAAAAATATGAGAAACATAAACTTTTGAGGACCTTTTTCAGTAGCACTTAACAGTGTTTCTTCATTTGCTTTTGTGAGTTGAACTCATTCTACCATTTTGGGGTAAACCTCGATGTGGATATGATAGTCCCCTAGTGTTTATCCGAGCTACATGATCGGGTAAGCATTATCAAGTCCCCACTCGAGGGTTAGACCCTTCGTTCCCGGGTACTTTGCCTCGTTTTCATAAAGTAACACGTTGTACTTGTTGCCTCATTAAAATCCTTGTTGGAAAACCCACTTCGGGACAAAACCGTACTAAGGAAAAGAGTGCAACACGTGTTTTCAGACCTAACTTCGTTCGGAACTCAACTTTTGCAAAAAGAAGACAAGTTAATAAAAAATGATCACAAGGGCGGGCATCGATACCTTAGCAGTAGTATCTCTTCAGATGAACCACATTCCAGTTATTGCGCAACCGTTGTTCGTCCATGTATTCAAGTTGGTACGATCCTTTGTTCGTTATTCCGGTTATCTTGTACGACCCTTCCCAGTTCGGACCCAACTTCCCGTCATTGGAATTCTTAGTGTTCAAAGTAACTTTCCGAAGTACCAAATCCCCAACTTGGAAATGCTGAAAATTGGCCCTCCGGTTGTAGTACCTCTCCATTCTTTATTTCTAAGTTGCTAAACGGACCAATGCATTTTCGTGTGGTTCGTCTGCCAGGTCAAGTTTTACGGCCATTGCCTTCTCGTTTGACCCACTGGTGGCGTATTTGAATCGGAGGCTTGGTTCGCTAACTCCTACGAGAATAAGAGCTTCGGCCCCGTAGACCAATGAGAAAGGTGTTTCTCCCATGCTTGATTTTGATGTAGTCCTATAAGCCCATAATACCTCCGGCAGTACTTTCCTCCATTGATGCTTCGATGTTTCAAGTCTTTTCCTCAGATTTTGAATTATTATTTTGTTCGTGGATTCCACCTGTCCGTTTGCACTCGGGTGATATGGAGCCGATACAATCTTTTTGATCTTCAACCCTTCGATGAAATTATTGACCCTGTTGCCAATGAACTGGGGGCCGTTATCACAAGTTATTTCGGTCGGGATGCTGAAATGATAGATAATATGGTCCCATATGAAGTCAATAACCTGCTTTTCTCTAATCTTTTCGAAGGCCCGCGCTCCAACCTATTTTGAGAAATAATCAGTTATAAACAAAATGAAACAAGCCTTACCTGGAGTCTATGGCAAAGGACCAACGATGTCCATTCCCTTCTTCATGAATGACCAAGGTGATATCACCGGGTGTAGCGAATCCCCAGGTTGATAGATCATCGGGGCATGCCTTTGACACCCATCACATTTCCGGATAAAATTCTTCGCATCATCCTCTATCCGATTCCAGTAATAATCGGCTCTAATGATTTTTCGAACCAAGGCTTCTGCACCGGAGTGGTTACCGCAGGTCCCCTCGTGGACTTGTCTTATCACATAATCGGTTTCTCCGGGACCCAAACACTTGGCTAGGGGTCCGAAGAAGGACCGTCGATACAATTTACCGTCTATTAAGCAGAACCGTGCTGCTTTGGTCCTCAGTGCCCGTGATTCTTTTGGGTCGCTCAGGAGCTTCCCATCTTGTAAGTAGTCGATGTATCTGTTGCGCCAATCCCAAGTTAAACCCACTGTGTTTATCTCGTATTGCCCGTTTTATATCGCTGAATTCATCAACTGCACTATGGTACCGGCGTTGATTTCCTCCGCTTCGACTGAAGACCCCAAATTGGCCAGTGTATCGGCTTCGTTCTACTCTCTGGGTATATGCTGCATGGTCCACTCTTTAAACCGGTGTAGTATCACCTGAGTTTTCTTCAAATATCTTTGAATACACTCATCTTTGATCTCGAAGATGCCATTTACTTGGTTAACGACCAAGAGAGAATCGCATTTTACTTCGATTATTTCGGCCCCCCAGACTCCTATCCAATTCCAAACCTGCAATCATAGCCTCATACTCGGCTTCGTTGTTAGTTAATTTAATAGTTCTAATCGACCTCTAATGGCATCACCGGCGGGGGTTTTAAGGACAATGCCTAACCTGGAACCTTTTAGGTTCGAAGCCCCGTCTGTGTGTAGAGACCAGATACCCAAAGCCTTTTCTGAGGTTAGCAAAAGTTCTTTCTCGACCTCGGGAATCATGGCCGGGGTAAAATCTGCCACAAAATCATCCAAGATTTGAGACTTAATAGCTGTCCTAGGTTTATATTCGATATCATATCCGCTAATCTCTACGGCCCATTTGGTCAGTCTACCCGATAATTCTGATTTATGCATGACATTTTTAGCGGGTAAGTAGTTACTACACATTTCGGATGGCATTGAAAATAGGGTTTCAACTTTCTTGATGCACTTACCAGTGCCAAGGCCAACTTTTCGAGGTGTGGATAACGAGTCTCCGCATCCCTTAAAGTCCTACTCACATAATATATTGGAAATTGCATACCTGCTTCTTCTCGGACCAAAACACCGCTTACTGCTACATCGGACACAACAAGGTATAGAAACAACTGTTCATCTGCCTTCGGTGTGTGCAGAAGAGGCGGACTCGATAAGTATCTTTTTAATTCATGCAAAGCTTTTTGACATTCCGGTGTCTAGATGAAATCATTCTTCTTTCTCAGTAACGAGAAGAAATGGTGACTTTTATCTGAAGACTTCGAAATGAAATGGCTCAGTGCTGCTATCCTTCCAGTGAGCCTCTGCACTCCCTTGACGTTGTTCACCACCTCAATATCCTCGATGGCTTTGATCTTATCCGGATTAATTTCAATCCCCCGGTTCGATACTATGAAACTCAAAAAATTTCCTGATCGGACACCAAAGGCACATTTCTCCGGGTTAAGCTTCATGTTGTATTTGCGAAGCACATCAAAGGTTTCCTGCAAATGTTTTAAATGGTCCTCTATTTCCAGGGACTTGACTACTATGTCATCAATATAAACTTCCATTGTTTTCCCTATCTGTTGTTCGAACATTCCATTAACTAGGCATTGGTAAGTTGCTCCGGCATTTTTTAACTCGAAAGGCATGACATTATAATAGTAAGTCCCGTATCGGGTAATAAAAGAGCTTTTCTCTTGATCCTTCAGGTGCATCCGGATTTGGTTGTACCTAGAATAAGCATCGAGAAAACTTAACATCTCATGCTCGGTCGTTGAATCGATCATTCGATCGATGTGAGGCATCAAAAATGAATTATTCGGGCACGCTTTGCACAAATCCTTATAGTCAACGCACATTCTGAATTTATTACTGTTATATCCCGTATTTTTGAACCTCGGAGCATCTGCTGGGGTGGGGCCCACATACCGAGATTTTTTTTGGAACATCTGAAAAGTCATATGAATCACATATGTAAAGTTAAACACAACTCATGAAGTACCTTTGGACCAAATCAAAGTGGAAACCCTGCAAACGAATATTTTTAAGAAAACGTTTTCGGGTGACCTGACTTTGGGGGGCAAAAACTGTATTGTAAGTTTGGAATTTCGAAAATACCTTGAAATAGAAGTTGTAGATAATTGAATTAGCTTTCCATCCATAGGTCGTGGGTTCCTAGGTGACGTCGGTACAAGGAGATATGAACGTTTTAAGGTCGAAAGGTCAGTGGGCTAGGCCCAACTCGGGACCAACCGAGTTGGCCCAAAAAAATGAAAAAAAAATTCAGGCCCAAGTGAGGAGCCATTCGGCCATGGTCCATAAAAAGGATCCAAGCCCATGGAATTAAGTCATGTGGTCAATGAATAAAAGACCACTTAATCATCCAAATTCCATAGAACTTTCAAGAGAAAGAATAGGAGGAAAAACAAGAGAAAAACAAGAACAAAAAGAGGGCATTTCGGGTTTGGCCATAGAAAAATCACCCCTCAAAATCTTGCCTCTAAAATTATTTTCTTGTTGAATTCCTACTAAATTAAGTGTCCTCTACAACTTGGTGTAATTGTTTTGGAAGAAGGAGCACTTATTTCTTCAAGTTGACAACTTGTTCAAGTGAAGAAGTTTGTAGAAAAAGGTAAGAATCAATTCCTTTTTCTTATGTTATGAAGGTTTGTTTATGTTGTGGTATGTGGAAATGAGTAGAAATTATGGAAATAAGGAAGTTTGCAAAGTGGGTATGTATATATATATGTAGCCATGGGTGTATATATGTTGTATACATATATGAGTTGAATTTTATGTTGCATTCTAGTTGTGGTTATGATGGAAATTATATTGGGAATGAAAGTTGAATGAATTTTGGTTGAAGTTGGAATGTAGGTGATTATGTCACTTTAGAATAATTTTGTGATATTATGGAAATGAAGTTGTTAAGATGTGAATTATGATTATGGTTGATGAATTTGGAAGTTGGAAACTTGTTATGAAGTTGTATGCCAAAGATTTGATGTTTTGCATAAGTTATGATTTTGGCGGAAGATTGTATATCATGTATATCGAGTGTCTATCTTAAGGAAAACGATATGAAATGTTTCTAGAACTATATGGTGATGATCATGATGGTTGTTGAATATGAAATTATTGATCTTAGTTGAAAGTTGGGTTGAATTGAAGATTATGTCAACTTGTGAGAAAAATGACTAGTTGAAGGATATTTGTGTTTTTAATGTTCATTGTTGATATTGTTGTTGTCGTTTGGGTTGTTGTTGATGATTTATAGCCGAGTTGAATTCTCGGGGTGTCATATGTATAGGGGAAGTGCTGCCGAAATTTCGGTAGCCAAATATGCTTAAAGTTGAAATAATGGCATTAATAATTCACAATTGGTAAACTTGACCAATTGCAGTTTTTCGACGAAACGGGAAGTGAGATTGGAAAGGCTTAAGGAGCGTGAAAGGTATGTAAAGCAAACCCAATTCTTCCCTTGGCATGCCCTTAGTGTATTAGGGTCGGATCCGGGCCTCGAAGGACCTCTTGGCCCTCGGAATCCGCAAGACAAAATTTCAATTTTTCCTTCAGTAGAATTGAACCATTTTGATACGCTTTTTCTGAAATTATGCAATTTTGCTCTAAATTATTCAGAAAGTCATAGAATGTTGTATAACCTTTTTAGGTGATACTATATGCTTAGAGGGCACAATTTGAGCCCGCCGCCTTGTTTGTCCCAAGGCGGGCCCGCTATTTACGGTTTTGCCCCTAATGTGTTAAAGCTTCCTTTTTAAGCGATTTTTGAAAGAAATGTTTTAATTACCCTACTAATCGCTTAACGAATATTATTTTAAATATTCTGTTAAATATTATAAATTATTTTGACACTCGGAATGACTTCGGGAAAGTTATACTTCTGTAATTTATTATGATATCCGAAATACATTTATTATGATTCCGTCCGACCCCATTGGATTTGTTTGTCTTTGATACGCTTCATCGAGTCTTTGAAAACATTTATTATATTTTTAAATTGCATTAGTCTCTCACTACTCCATTCGTGGATGTCCCAATGTTTCCCACACTGAGCCCGGGCCAGGATATGTTGTCAAGCGTAATTCTCTGCATTGTTCGCCGCGCCCCGATGTGAGGGGGCAGGTATACGCGTACATGGGTCTGTGGAGTATGATGTGCCATGTCCGCCTATTCTGATCTGATCTGTTATGGCCATTCTGATATGACATTTTATGATACGGGGCCACGCCCCCTTTTCTGATTCCTCTGTATTGTGGCACCAGTGTCGGGAGGGTGACCACGTTCTGTCTGCCGAGTCCCGTGGTAGGGATCGGATATGATATGACATATGTTTCTGTACACATTCTGTCTGATTTGGAAATATGCATTTGACACTCTGGATTTTGTACCCATTTTCTGTAATCATTATGATTTGACTTCTGTGATTCCGCTTTACATATTCAGTACATATTTCGTACTGACCCCCTTTCTTCGGGGGCTGCGTTTTCATGCCGCGCAGGTACAGACGACAGGTTTGCTGATCCGCACGTTTAGGATCCCATTTCTGCTATTTTGGGGCGCTCTCTTCTACAGAGCCCATCTTTTGGTACAGTCTGTCACTGCTATCTGGATGTGTACTTTGTTCAGGGTATGACGGGGCCCTGTCCCGTCTTATGATTATGATATGTTCTGTAGAGGTCTGTGGATACATCTGTGTGGGTTCTGTACATATGTTTGGGATGTTTTGGTTTTATGACAGCCTTATCGGCTTCTGTGTGCCAAGTCTGCTTTTCTGCTAAATTTTGTAGCATCCACTAATGTTGCTATTATATTACATTATTTTGATAATATGCTAAATTGGGTATCGGGTACGTATAGGTGCCCAGCTAGGGCACTGGTCGCGGCCCACGGAGTTGGGTCGTGACAATTACCTTTCTTTTGCACCACCACTACATTAGCTAGCCAATTCGGGTATTTTACCTCCTGGATATAGCCTATTTTTAAAATATTTATTACCTCATCTTTTACGAAGGCATGTTTTGGCTCAGCCATTGGCCTCCTTTTCGGCTTCACCCTGGGAAATCTCCTATCGAGGCTGAGCCTACGAGTCGTGACTTCCGGTGGAGCACCTGTCATATCTATATGGGACCATGCCAGACAATTAACATTAGCTTGATGAAATTTAATTAACTTCTTCCTGAGTTCCGAGGTTAACCCCTGCCCAGGTATACCTTTCTATCCGATAGATGTTTGAACAAGATGACTTGTTCTAGTTCCTCCACGGTGGGTTTGTGTCACGACCCGACTAGGGGCCATGATGGGTACCCGGGGCTAACTACCGAGCACCACTCATTCTATCACTCATCATACTCATTAAGCGTGCATTCATTAATCTTATACTCAAATCATAGCAAAATTATTTTTCATTTGGAAACAGAATTACTTTTATATACATAAGCCCTTCGGCTATCAAAATAATATATATACAATAAGGACATCGTGAGACCATACTACCCACACATGCGTATCTACGAGCCTCTACTAGAGTACTAGATATATGGGCGAGAAAGGACCCCGTTGTGCCCAAAATACATATATATACACAAAAGAATAAACCAAATAGCACCTCCGGAATAATGGAGTGCTCCTGTAAATCTGCTGATAAATTCTACGAGTCTGGAACACCTTCCTGTCTACTTGTGGGCATGAACACAGCGTTCAAATAAAACGGACGTCAGTACGAACATTGTACTGAGTATGTAAGGCATGAATGAAATGAACATAATAGAGAAATCATAAGTCATAAGATGAAGATATAACCTGTGTGACTTTTAAGGTGGATACATTTCTTACGTATACCATATATATATATATATATATATATATATATATATATATATATCATAGCACATGTATCATCATAGCACATGTATCATCATAGCGCATACATCGTATCATATAACTTATCATTGTTAACTCGCGTCCGGGTAACCATCATATGCCGCCCACTAGTGGTGTCATGCCCGGCCCTCTAGGCTCGGTGGAACATAGAAGCCCGCCTTAGCGGTGACATGCCCGGCCATTTAGGCCCGCCTTCGCGGTGACATGCCCGACCAACTAGGCATGGTGGAATCGTATCGTCATCTAGTCAACATAAACTTATCATTATTATACATCTCATAGGCATACCATAAGCTTAGCGTCATTATACATTTATCATTAATATCATACATTCATCATTAATCCTACATTAAAACTTAGACATAACCATGGCTATGTCGGGGTGACATGAGGTCGTGAACCTCCGAATACGTTATGGAGGGGTCATAATCGTCATGTCTCACCTTGGAGGGACTAGCATTTTAAGGTGAGTGTACACAAGGAAAATCATCAATGGAACTATACTTAGCATCATTAGCTTCATGGACATCTTATATTACTCTAGGATTCTTCATACTTATATTCATCATCATCATTAACATGCTCGTATCGTATCTCCTTTCTCTGTCATGTGCGTAAGTGGCTTTTTATAGGCATGGACTCATAATTTTCATTATTTATAAAGATCATGGAAGAATAGTAAAATCCATGACACAGGAGTCATGCCTTAGAAAGAAAGGATTAGCCTTACATACCTCTTTCGTTTAGCTATTCTATCGTTTGATCGTTCTTCTTCATTGCTCGCTATTTTACCATAAAAAAAGTTCATACTTATGTTAGGTAATCGATAACATAAGTGTGTTTGAGCTAAAGCAAGAGAAAATTGAGCAGCGTCTCCTTTATTTATACTACTTTCTCCATATCATATATCAACTCCCAAATGTCAATAACAACATTCATAATATCATCATCAATAGCTTTTATCAAATTCATCATTATCCAATCCCCACAATTTCCTCTCAAGGTCATCCATAATCATGATCATAGCACAACATTACATTCATTCTCATCTAATGTTTCTATCATGCTCTTAACATCATTCATAACGTAATTTCAATCACAACATATCAATATTCATGATTCACTCCAAACTACTACTCAAAATGGCACTATTCCCACATTCATGACCCATTTACTATATCCTCCTAAAATCCAAATGTTTCAACTTTTCAATACCTTAAACAACATGAAAATACCATGACACTTACCTTAGATGGTGTAGGAATAAGCCTTGAGTGGAAATACTTCACTTGAGCAAAATCCTAGTTCCACTTCCCATGAAGTTTCTTGACTTGGATGAACTTTAATGTGTTTCTTACACTTCATTTTGTTGTTTTGATGAAATTGATCGTCAATTTCTCTTGGGTTCTTGTATGTGAAGAGTTTGGAAGGTTCTAGAGAGGTCTTGAGTTGTGGAGAATGAAAATGAAATGAAAATAATGAACTTGGGTCTCTTATTTAAAAACTTAAAATCTGTCCCAACATAATTATACGGACACTTATACGGTCCGTATAAATTTATACGGTCCGTATAAGTGACCGTAAAATCACCCCAATCAACAACTCATTTTGACCATTATACGGCACATTATACGGTCCGTATAATTTTATACGGTCCGTATAAGTGACCGTATAATCCCATCAGTGAGGGACCTTCACTGTGACGGTTCTGCGGACTATTATACGGACGGTATAATTGGTCGTATAATCTGTCTCTTCTCTAATTTTATTCTCGTCACTTCGTTTGATCTCAAATCCTTACGAGACCTTCTTGATACTTTTTTAACACCTCGTTAACAATCTAGGGGACATTATAACTCTTTTTCAAAACATCATTAAGCCATCATTAATTCGATACTCGTAAATCCTACCTGACACACAACATATACCTTGTGTTCCTTAACAACTTTCGTCTCCTACCTCCCATGTCTTTGAAATCTCATTTAGAATCATCAAATGTTATTTCTTACTTACTAAAACATCTTATACGTCGTGCCCTTCATTAGTCTATTCACTGTATGTTAACGGAAAATTTTCGGGGTGTAACATTCTTCCCTCCCTTTTGGAACATTCGTCCTCGAATGTTAAGTACTCGGGAATTCTACGAAAATTTCGCTAGAGTTTCTCCTGTAATATGGCATTACCATCCTATCACAACAACCCATAATAACATTGCCTTACAGGGCCACAACACAATAACAATATAAGTTGGCCACACACGACCCATATGCATAAAGAGAAAACGTACATACCTCATAATTTTGGTGTTTCATCGTGAATCTCTTCTATGGGCTGAAATAAATGTGGGTATGTGTATTTCATACTCTCTTCTGCTTCCCAAGTCATTTCTTCTAGGTTGTTATTTCGCCATAAGACTTTAACTGAGGCCACTTCCTTATTTCGAAGTTTCCGTACTTGCCTGTCTAATATGGCAATGAGCACTTCTTTATATACTAGCTTATCTGTCATTTGAACATCATCTATTGGGACAATCTTCGTAGGATCTCCAACACACTTATGGAGCATTGATACATGAAAAACTGGATGGACTGATTCAAGTTCTGGAGGCAAGTCTAATTCATAAGCTACTTGACCCATCTTGCGGATAATCTTATAAGGTCCAATATATCGAGGACTTAACTTTCCCTTCTTGCCAAATATCATCACACCTTTCATTGGTGATACCTTTAAGGACACCCAATCATCAACTTGAAATTCTAAGTCTTGCCGGCGGTTGTCCGTATAGGATTTTTGGCGACTTTGGGCTGTCAACAATCGATCTCAGATCACCTTGACTTTTTCTACTTCTTGTTGAATCAACTCAGGGCCTATTAGCTATACTTCTCTATTTCAAACCATCCAACTGGGGATCTACATTTCCTTCCATATAAAGCTTCATACGGAGCCATTTGGATACTAGAATGGTAGCTATTGTTGTATACAAACTCGATTAGAGGTAAGTGGTCATTCCAACCACCACTAAAATCTAGAACACATTCTCTTAGCATATCCTCCAAGATTTAAATGGTACGTTCGGCTTGCCCATTAGTCTGCGGATGAAATGCCATGCTAAGCTTCACTTGAGTACCTAGACCTTCTTGGAAAGATTTTCAAAACTTGGCTGTAAATTGCGCTCCTCTATCTGTGATAATGGATATCGGAATACCATGGAGTCGCACAATTTCTTTGAGATACAACCTTGCATAATCTTGGGCCGAATATGTGGTTCTGACTGGAAGGAAATGAGTCGCTTTCGTGAGTCTGTCCACGATCACCCATATGGAATCATACTTGCTTTGGGAATGAGGTAATCCCACAATAAAATCCATGTTGATCACTTCCCATTTCCAGGTAGGGATTTCCATTGCTTGTAATAATCCTCCTGGCTTTTGATGTTCGATTTTCACTTGCTGGCAATTCGGACATTGAGCTACAAATTCTGCTATGTCTCTCTTCATGCCATCCCACCAATATATCAACTTGAGATCATGATACATCTTGGTTGCACCTGGGTGAATAGAATACCAAGAATAATAAGCTTCTTCTAGAACTCGACGACGCAATTCTGCAACATTCGGAACACATAGCCTACCTCGGTATCTAAGAATTCCATCCGTAGAAGTTTCAAAGGGAGACTTCTCTTTTTCATGAAATGTGTCTCTATAATGGCTCAACTGAGGATCTTCATATCGACGCTCTTTTACTTCCATATTCAGGGACGAAACCGTGGGATCATTAATACCAATCCCTGCACTACCTGAATCAATTACACGTACTCCAAGATTAGCTAGTTGGTGGAGCTCATGAATTAGTTCTTTCTTTTCTGGAGGAACTTCACATAGGCTGCCCATCGATCGGCAGCTAAGCGCATCAGCTACTACATTTGCCTTTCTGGGGTAGTATAAAATGCTTACATCACAATCTTTCAATTATTCTAACCACCGCCTCTGCCGCAGATTCAACTCCTTCTGTTTGAATATGTATTGAAGACTCTTGTGATCTGTATAGATATCAACATGCACACCATACAAGTAATGTCTCCACATTTTTAATGCATGATAACTGCAGCCAATTCGAGATCATGAGTTAGGCAGCTCTTTTCGTGTTTCTGCAGCTGCCTCGAAGCATAAGCAATGACTTTACCGTGCTGCATTAAAACACATCCCAACCTAACACCGAAAGCATCACAATATACAACATAGCCATCTGGCCCTTCGAGGAGTGTCAAAACTGGGGCTGAGGTTAATCTGTCCTTCAACTCTTGGAAGTTGCGTTCACAAGCATCATTCCACTGAAACTTAGCTGACTTATGGGTTAGCTTCGTCAATGGGGATGAAATTGAGGAAAATCCTTCTATGAACCTTCTATAGTACCCTGCCAATCCCAGAAAACTACGAATTTCTGTAGGCATCGTAGGCCTTGGCCAAGTCTTCACAACTGCAATCTTCTGAGTGTCAACTCGAATGCCATCATCTGAAATAACATGACCCAGAAATGTCACAGAATTCATCCAAAAATCGCACTTTGAAAATTTTGCATACAATTATCGAGTTCGAAGAATGCTGAGAGCAATACATAAGTGGTCAGCATGTTCTGATTCTGTACGAGAGTATACCAGAATGTCGTCAATGAACACTATTACGAATAAATCCAAGAGAGGCTTGAATAAGTTATTCATCAAATTCATGAACACTGTCGGAGCATTAGTCAACCCAAACGACATCACCCGGAATTCATAATAGCCATATCTCGTTCTGAAAGTTATTTTGGGAATATCTTCTTCTTTAACTCTCACTTGCTGATAACCTGACCTCAAGTCTATTTTGAAAAACCACTTGTCACCCTGTAGTTGATCAAACAAATCATCAATCCTTGGGAGAGGACATTTGTTCTTTATTGTCACTTTGTTCAACTGCCTATAGTCGATGCACATTCGCAGGGAGCCATCTTTCTTTCTCACAAATAAGATTGGTACTCCCCACGGTGATGAACTGGGTCTAATAAATCCCTTCTCAAGTAAATATTTCAACTGTGCTTTTAATTCTTTCAAATCTGCCGGAGCCATTCGGTAAGGAGGAATAAAAATAGGCTTGGTATCCGGCAACACATCAATGGAGTAACCAATCTCTCTTTCCGGAGAAAGGCCTGGAAGTTCATCTGGAAATACATCCGGAAATTCATTCACTACTGGAACGGTGGAAAGTTGGCGACTTTGCTTCAGTATCATGAACTCGAACTAAGTGATAAATATAGCCCTTAGCTATCATCTTTCTTGCCTTATGGTAGGAAATAAAACTACCTCTTGGAGACGCTGTATTACCCTTCCATTCAAGCACGGGCTCTCCCCAAAATTGAAATCGAACTACTTTCATTCGACATTCAACATTAGCATAGCATGAGGACAACCAATCCATACCCATAATCACATCTAAATTTAACATTTTCAGCTCAATTAAATCAGCTTTAGTCTGGCGGTCGCATATCACAATTACACAATTTTTGTACACTTGTCTAGCTATCACAGGATTACCAACCGGAGTAGATACCTCAAAAGGTTTAATTTGCTCAGGTTTCACCCCAATACGACCAGCAACATACAGAGTAATATAAGATAGGGTAGAACCCGGATCTATCAATGCACATACATCTTGGGAAAATACGGATAATGTACCTGTAACCACATCCGGGGAGGACTCGAGATACTATCGTCCGACTAAAGCATACATACGAGGCTGAGTGGCACCTAAAGTAGATGTTCCCCCTCTGCTTCTACCTCGACCTGCTAGAATCTAGGGAGTCTACCCTACCGGGCGCATTGAAGAGGAACCAGCTGCTGATCCTGTGGGCTGAACCCCACCTCTACCGTACCTCGAGGGACAATCTCGCATCAAGTGCCCAGTCTGTCCACAAACATAGCAAGCATCTGAGCCCTGGCGATATGGCCCCGAATCTGATTTACCGCACTGACCACATCGCGACACTGGTGGTCTTCTCTGACTATGATCACCCCCAAACTGAGAACCTGAAGTTCTCGAACTCTGACCCTGTCCTGAAGGAAAGGAGCGATCAAATCTCCTACCTGCAAATCGTGGAGGTGCACTAGTCGCCGACTGGCCCGAATAGCTAGAATATACCTGCCTTGATTCCCCTCTATAATCACTTCCTGAACCCACAGATCTGACCCTCTTGCTTTGCCTTCTACCAATATCACGATCACCCCTTTGCGGATGTTGTTGTCCCTCTATATTTTGGGCATGGGCTTGAATGCGGGAAATATCCATCCTATTTTGTTGTCCCTTTCTTTTGTACTTGTGCGACTTCTTTTGCAAGTTGGAGTTTTTTTTTTGGAGTTCGGGGATGCATGCCTGAGACTCGGTGGGGATTAAGAGAATTGACTTGGGTTGTATGCACGAAGTCTTGATGCTAATTCCGGGTTGTATGCCAGAGTGTGAAAAATAAAAAAGAATAACGAGTTGTATGTCTGAGATCCTGAATGACTGATTTTTTTTGTGGGCTCCTTCTTGCTTTGGAGGTCGTTCTTCGTATTTGTTTTTCTGGGACTGTTTAATTTTTTTTTTGGAAGCTTCAGCTTGGATCTCTATCTGCGGTTGCACATTTTTAATGCGCTCAGGGAGGTTGGGCCAAGAGAGGGATAGTGCGTGTAAGCACTCAGAAATGGTATAGTCTTATGATGTGGTTGTCAAAGAAAAGGCTTTAGGCTCAAAGGGTGAATGCTAAAGATGATGTCATTTGGTAAGCTAGAAAGGCTCAAACGGGTCAAAGAAGGCCTACGATCCTTTCCTATACCAAGTGTTACTCATAATTTCGCCTCAACAGACATTCAGGCCAAGTTCTAGATCATAATGTAATGCAATTGAACGTTGTCTAAATCTCATCACACAATGCACATAAAACAATGAGGTTTGTTTTGTTCTTGTCTTACAAGCATGCAAGAGAATTTTTCAAGTGTCACTTAAGGTGTGAATGAGAGGTACCAAAAGAATCTATGGTTTACCATGAAGTCAGTCTTCTCCATCATATCGATTGTTACTTGTTTCTTTCTTATGCACATTCTTAACTGTGTTGGTACCAACCAAGTGGAAGATATGAATCTAACAAATATTTTTGTATTTTTTTTAATAAGGGGTACCGAACCCATAAGGGTTGCCTACGTATCTCATCTTTGATGAGAATCAGGTGCACGTAGTTCGTTCAGATAGGATAGAAAGAAATAAAATATTTTTGTGATTTTTCAAAATAAAGGATTTTTTTTTGTGATTTTTGAATAGGGAATACTAAACCCAAAAAGGCTTCCTACGTATCTCATCAAATAAGAGAATCAGTTTAGCGTAGTTCGTTCAGATAGGTAGAAAGAAAGAAAATATTTTTGTGACTTTTGAATAATGAATACCGAACCCAAAAAGGCTGCCTACGTATCTCATCAAAGAAGAGAATCAGGTGTGCGTAGTTCTTGTAGATAAGATATAAGAAGAGGTGCCGATTAAAGGCTAAGTTTTGCAAGTACTCCGACAGACGGCAGAAGGGTGTGTAGACTATAGGTACGAGGCTTTTCAAATTATCCAGGAAGGGACCAATCGTAAGCTCAGAGCTTTGACACTACTATGGCCAGGCGGCCGAAAGGGGGACCGATTGTACCCAAGCTTTAAAAATGCCTTGACAGGCGGTCAGAAAAAATGAGCCAATCGCAGCCAGAGCTTTAAAAATACTATAACAAGCGGCCGAGAAGAAGGATGTTAACCGTAGATAGAGCCTTGACATTACTCCAGTACACTGACAAGATTGTTATGGAGGAGAAGGTTGGACGTTGGTAGAGCTTTGACACTACTCTAAATCCATTGGCATGGTTTCCTATGAGGAAATGTCAACGTCGGTGGAGCTTTAAAAATAATCCACGTCTGCTGGCAAGGTGATAAGAGGGGATGCCGACCTTTACGGAGTTTCTAAAAATACTCCGCGCCTAGCGGTAAGATTGCAATGATTGGGTGTCAAACTGTTTGTGGAGCTTTGACATTACTCCTTGTCTGTTGGCACAATTATTGTATAGTTGAGGGGGAAGGATTTACTTGTCTTGAACCCTTGGGGTTGAAAAATAAAGGCCGAGACGCCAAAGTTCCATGGCCTGCGATGCTTGGTAGAAGAAGAAAAGCTTATATCCCAGATTTTAGGTCCAAAGCCAGGTGATGGTCGGGGTAAGGCTGGTATTGGCGTTGTTGGGTTTTGGATTTCAAGGGGTTGATTGACGCTCTTGGAAGCCTTTTTGGAGAGCGTCTTTGAACTGCTCCAAAATAATTGTCCCAGTTTTTATTCCGGTGAATTATTTGGAAATAGTGGGGAGACCAAACCCTTATGTAGGGTTGCCTACGTATCTTGCCAGGACAGGAATCAGGTCAGGTGTAATTCGGGCAGATACTGTGTTGTACGTAATTTGTATGATTTCTATGAATTGGTGGTTGTATTGAAAAGAAGTGAGGCTATGAACAAGAATTCAGTCTTGGAAAAGTTTGTTCCGGAGATATAATGGTAAAGTCAAAATGATGGTAGCAAAGACAGGAAATGGGTATGAAAAATAATATGGCTGTGAGGGTGGTCATAAAGACCAAAAAATGGGTGTGAGGGTTTAAAAAAGTTTCAAGCTCAACACAAGTTAACCAAAATTGTCCGATAAGCAGACGAGGTGAAAGAAGGTATGTCTAGTATATATGTATAACTAAAGAATGTCTAATAAATACAGTATGTGAAACAAATAAAGAATATGTAATATACAAATAGCATGTAGCAAATAAAGAATGTGTGACAAATAAAGAATGAAATTAATCCGGCTAGAGCAGTGATCAAATTTATACGTACAATGGCCTAAGAATTCTAAGAGTAGATTCACCTAAGCTGATAAAGAATATTTGGACAATTGTGAGATGGCAAGTAGTAAAACTAGTCCACCAATCTCTGAAACTAAGGAGTTTGAAGAAGGTTCAGAGGAGCGCAAAACACAACTCGCGTGCACAATATGTGTATGTGTATGGCCAAAGGCTCAATTGAAAGTGCTATGATAGTATAAAGAAAGCAATTACATGTAGTGTCTTCAAACAAAAAAGGAACATAAGTTTGGCTTTGCTCACTTCCTTTCAAAAGATAATATTCTAGCAGTTCACTACAAGTAATAATAATAAAAAAAGATAAATAATCACATATCCCTCAAGTGCTCACTTAAACTATGTTTGTTAAGGTTAAAAACCTAGATTATCCCCAGCAGAGTCGCCATTCCGTTACGCCCTATTTTGAACGGGTCCAAGATAGTTTGCAACTTCCCGGTTCTTCTAACTGGTTTAAAAGGTTAGAGTCGCCACCTTATTTTTTAGGAAAATCAGGAAACCTATATGTATTTGTGTGTCTACTCCATTTTAGTCCACGAAACCTATGAGATTCTAGATAAGGGTTTTATTTAACCCGAGGGGAAGGTATTAAGCATCCCTCAGAGCCTGTCCGAAGACAGTCCTTAAACTTAGTTTAACTGAACACTAGAGGGGGATTATCTATCTGTTTATCATTATTATCACCTGTTTTCAAAATGTTATGACTTCATGAATAGCTACACTATGTGATAATATACTAAGTATATACAGTGTATAAAAATGTATTTATATCAAGTATCAAGTATTCATAGAGAATGTATAGTAAAAAAGAATATATAAAATAGTATAAAGAGAATGTACCTCGTAAGTATAAAAGTATATATGTTAGTACAAAGAGTGTATATATATGTTAGTGTAAAGAATGTGTAACTATATTAAGAATATAAAAAAAAATGTAAGACTATGTAAAAAATAAATATATCAAGGATATAAAGAATGTGCGTCTGTGTAAGAATGTATGGCTATTAAATAAATAAAGAATGTATTTTCAAGAATAAAAGAGTGTATATGGAACATAAAATGTCTAAAGAATTGTATAACTAGGTATATTAGTCCATAAAGAATGTAAAACTAATCTATGGATATTTATTGGTGTAAATAGTTTATATAGCAAAATTATTCAGAAAAGTAAAATTTATTTGACTTGTTTCTACCGTTTAGTTAAAAAGAGTGTTTGTTTAATGAATATCCTATCGAAAGAATAAGGAACAAAATAATTGTAAAAAGTACTGGTAAAAGATAAGTATAAGGGATTGTGAATAAAAAATGAGTGAAAATGTGTAATGCCTCTAAAGAATAAAAGATTTGTGAATAGAAGATTTAATATTTGCCTAGAGTCAAAATGTGAATTTAACTTAATTAAAATATGTATTAGTGTACACGAAACAATATAAAATGTAAGTTGTATTAAGAGTGTATAAATAATATAAAATAAATGATGGACTAGTATTTTTTGCCTAAACGTCAAAAGTGTGAATTTATTTAACAAAGTATTTATACCAAGTCAATTTAATACAGTTATGAAAGTATTGATGGCCTAAGTTTTGCCTAAAGCGAATGACAATTTTAAGTTTAACAAACAAGGCGACAAGTAAATAAATATATCAACCCGTCATTCCAAAAATAAAGTTTCCACTATACGATGAGTTTATGTTTTGTACAGTTATAAAAAAAATGCGGAAACGTAAGTACAAACAGTGATTCGATGAAGTCTTCAGGTTCCTTCTGAGTGTCGTCTTCGGATGTATCTCCGGGTACCTGTATAAACACTTAGTAAAAGTGTTAGTAAGGGAATAAATAATTATCTAATGATTTAAAGAAATGATAAATAAACTTAAAATAAAAACCATCTTTTGTACATGGGAGGCCTTGGAAATCGACGGAAATTTCTTCATCGGCCAAGAGTGTAATATTTGTAATAAATTGTAAAATGAAATAAAAATAAGTTAGTTAAAGAAGTTTGAAAAATTCAAAAAATAAGGGATGTGACATAAAGCTTTTAAAAGGAGATTTGACATAAAGCCTTTGAAAAGTGATATGACATAAAACCTTTGAAAAGTGATTTGACATAAAGCCCTTTAAAAAAGAGATTTGACATAAAGTTTATTAAACTTGATAAAAGGGAGATAAAATTTATTTTGACCCTATAATTGGTGTAGTATACACGGTGTAAGAATGTATATGTATATGATTGATGTGGCTTGATTTTACGCCACAATCGATGCTTTTCGGCTATAAGTGCTACTTGTTTTTAAGCAAGTCTCCGTGATTTTACGTATTTTTTATTGGATTTCAGGTATTAAGTGTTTTGATGGCAAAAGTTGAAGAAGTGGAGAAAATAACAGTCACTGAAGAGGCAGTTTGACCGAGAAATTAGACGGGCCGCAAAAACTTTATGCGGACCGTCAAATTGACTGTATAATGGTCACAGTGAGCAATGTTTGACGAGCCATTCCTGCGGAGCAATTATACGGACCGCAAAATATTTGACGGTCCGTCAAAATGTATCGTGAAAATGCTGGAGATTTTTTACGGATGAAAGGAAGGAATTTGACGGTCCGCAGAACTGTTTTGCGGACCGTAGAATGGATCGTAGACTGAACCCGACGGGCAATTGCGTCTTTTGACTTCTCACGATTTAGGGTCTTATAAATACCTGCTATACGTTTAATTACGAAGAGGACTCAGCTTTTATTTTCCTTAGCATTAGTTACTCATAGTTTTGAATCCTTTTGGAGATTACAAACAATTGCAAGTAATTTCTCAAGTCCAAGCAATCAATTGTAAGCATTATGATTCTCATTATTTCTTATTGTTCTTCTTCCTCTATGAGTAGCTAAATTTCCTTACTAGGATTGTGAATCCAATGATGGGTGTTTTGTGATTGAGTTAGTGATTGATATACACATAATGGATTATTAGGGTTTATTTATTCTTCGTTCTTTATTCATAAGTAATGGTTGCAAACATTGATTAAAGCAATAAACCTTGATTTATTTAGGAAAATAACTAGGGTTGATAAGAATAAATAACAAGGACTCAAAGCTTTAAACTTTGTTTAATAAATTCACTTAGGAATAAGAAGAATTTACTTGGCATGATTAATCGTTCTTCATAGTTACTTTCTTATATTTGGAAAAATCATAGAAAGAGATAATCTTTATTTATTGGGAAATAGTAGAGATTCATATAGAGATTAAGTGCATTCATACAATGATCCATTAGAAGTATATCAAGATCAATACCCATGATCATACACTCTATCTAAAGGGGACACAACCTTAGTTTCTTTTACCATAAATTTTCACCAAAGAAATTAGATAGCAATTAGTTATAGATAAACCAACTATTACCAAAAACCTCGGATTAAGATATTAGACCTAGAACTTAGCATCCTACGACTTTAGTAACCTTTTCACACCATATTCCCTGTGGGATTCGACCCCAACCTTGTTGGGTTACTATATTTGACAACGTCCGCGTTATACCATTAATAGGTGTAATTTGAGCGTATCAATGATATATGTAAAAAATATAAGAATAAAAAAAATGAAAATATATGTAAATGTAAAAATAATGTATAGACAATGTAGAGAAAATATAAAGAACAAAATGTGTAAAAAATAATAAAATAAAAATGAGCATGTAATGTGATGATATTGACAAAAAGGTAAAAGAAAATGCTTGCAAGTGTATGCAAAATATTTATAGGGGAGTAAAAAAATGTAAATTTAAAGAAAAAGTAGAGAAAATGTATGAAGAAAATGTATGAATAAATATAAACAAAATGCATGAACAAATATAAAGACAATGCATGAATAAATGTAAAGATAAATGCATGAATAAATATAAAGACAATGTATGTAATGTATATAAAAATATAAAGGTTATGCATATAATGAATGTAAAGACAATGTATATAAAAGCGTAAAGACAATGTATGAAAAAAAGAAGAGAAAAAAAATAAAATAAAAGAGAGGACGAAGATGCTAGTCTTGCTAGTCTTCCTATGAAAAGAAAATATGAAGAGTGTAGAGAGAAGAAAAATATATGTGAGGTAGTGTGAAGTGGTGAGAAAAATGAGAGAGGAAGTCCTCCTTTATATAGGCAAAGGTAAATCACTTTTTATCCAAACCCATGTGTCAAAACCATGGGCTTCACAAAACCATGGCTTCTCAAAACCATGTGCTAATTCTTATTTGTTTTTTAAAATTAGTTCCTCCGACTTCCATCTAATAATAGACTTTAACTAAAAATAATAAAGTATAAAAATATATTTAAGGTAATTTCGTGAATAAAGTAAAAAATGTGATTTGAATTAAAAGGAGACTTGCGAATTAATTGAAGTAAAACTGTATTAGCATGTTGTTTATATACAAACGACTCTAAGAAAATAATTATTTAAAATGAAAATAAATTGATAAAAATTCCTATTATTTAAAAATAAGGACAATCATCAATAAATTATATTAAAGTTAAAAAATGTATAAAAACAATATATTGTGCTGTTTAATGACTAGGAAGCCTAAAGAAGTTAATTTTTAAATACATGGGGCCAAAATTGGGTGTCAACAGATGCCAACTCCATAGATTCAGTTTCGGAGGCATGAATAATCTTCAATGTTCTCAACATCTCATCAATAAAACTTTGCGGGTCTTCATTCGGCTTTGACTCGAAAAACTTCGGAGGATTCAAACTCATGAAATCACGGGCTCTAGTACTAGCTGCCCTATCACTTGGACCCGTATTCTGCTGCTGCGCCTAGACGGCAACTAATTGCGTCAATAGATGAATAGCCTCGGTCACTTGTTGACCCGAAGTAGCCGGTGGAGGAACCGAAGGCATATGAGCTGGAGTTGATGCCCCTTCTTGTTCTTCTACATTGGGCGGAGTGGAGGAAGTATTAGATGGGGCCTCATTATGTGATTCGCCCTCTTCTACATTCATTGGCGGCTCTCTTTCTACTCGCCTTTTCATCGTAGTCTTGCCCTTCTGGGAGGCTGTAGCTTTTCCCTTTGGCGGCATTTCTGAAATCATAGCACACTATTAAGGAGGAGAAAATCTTATAACACAACTCTATCGCACGATCTCTTAAGATAAAAGATGGTCATTTTTCCTAAATGCCCTGTAGCCTCCTGTTTATCAGTGTGGCGCGCAACACACCATAAACAAGACTCTACTAGACACTTCCTATGACTGAGCTGCTCTGATACCACTTTTGTCACGACCCGACTAGAGGCCATGACGGGTACCCGGGGCTAACCACCGAGCACCGCTCATTCTATCACTCATCATACTCATTAAGCGTGCATTAATTAATCTTATACTCAAATCATAGGAAAACCATTTTTCATTTGGAAACATAATTACTTTAATATACATAAGCGCTTCGGCTATCAAAATAATTTAAATACAATAAGGACATCGTGAGACCATACTACCCACACATGCGTATCTACAAGCCTCTACTAGAGTACTAGACATATGGACGGGACAGGACCCCGTCGTGCCCAAAATACATATATATACACAAAAGAATAAACCAAATAGTACCTCCGGAATAATGGAGTGCTCCTGTAATCTGTTGATAACTTCTGCGAGTCTGGATCACCTCCCTGTCTACCTGTGGGCATGAACACAGTGTCCAAAGAAGACGGACGTCAGTACGAACATTGTACTAAGTATGTAAGGCATGAATGAAATGAACATAATAGGGAAATCATAAGTCATAAGATGAAGATATAACCTGCGTGACTTTTAAGGTGGATATATTTCTTACATATATATATATATATATAATCATAGTATATGTATCACCATAGTGCATACATCGTATCATATAACTCATCATATGTCGCCCACTGGTGGTGTCATGCCCGGGCGTCTAGGCTCGGTGGAACATAGCAGCCCGCCTTAGCGATGACATGCCCGGCCATTTACGCACGGTGGAATCATATGCAGCCCGCCTTCGCGGTGACGTGCCCGGCCAACTAGGCACGGTGGAATCGTATCGTCATCTAGTCAACATAAACTTATCATTATTATACATCTCATAGGCATACCATAAGCTTAGCGTCATTGTACATTTATCATTATTATCATACATTCATCATTAATCCTACATTAAAACTTGGAGATAACTATGGCTATGTCGGGGTGACATGAGGTCGTGAACCCCCGACTACGTTATGGAGGGGTCATAATCGTCGTGTCTCACCTTGGAGGGACTAGCATTTTAAGGTGAGTGTACACAAGGAAAATTATCAATGGAACTATACTTAGCATCATTAGCTTCATGGACATCTTATATTACTCTAGGATTTTTCATACTTATATTCATCATCATCATTAACATGCTCGTATCGTATCTCCTTTCTCTATCATGTGCGTAAGTAGCTTTTTATAGTCATGGACTCATAATTTCCATTATTTATGAAGATCACGGAAGAATAGGAAAATCCATGACACGAGAGTTATGCCTTAGAAAGAAAGGATTAGCCTTACGTACCTCTTTCGTTTAGCTATTCTATCGTTTGATCGTTCTTCTTCGTTGCTCGCATTTCAACCTTCAACAAAGTTCATACTCATATTAGGTAATCGATAACATAAGCGTGTTTGAGCTAAAGCTAGAGAATATTGAGCAGCGTCTTCTTTATTTATACTACTTTCTCCATATCATATATCAACTCCCAAACTTCAATAACAACATTCATAATATCATCATCAATAACTTTTATCAAATTCATCATTATCCAATCCCCACAATTTTCTCGTCATCCATAATCATGATCATAGCACAACATTACATTCATTCTCATCTAATATTTCTATCATGCTCTTAACATCATTCATAATGTAATTACAATCACAATATATCAATATTCATGATTCACTCCAAACTACTACTCAAAATGGCACTATTCCCACGTTCATGACCCATTTCCTATATCCTCCTACAATCCAAATGTTTCAACTTTTCAATACCTCAAACAACATGAAAATATCATGAAACTTACCTTAGATGGTGTAGGAATAAGCCTTGAGTGGAAATACTTCACTTGAGCAAAACCCTAGTTCCACTTTCCATGAAGTTTCTTGACTTGGATGAACTTTAATATGTTTCTTACACTTAATTTTGTTGGTTTGATGAAATTGATCGTAAATTTCTCTTGGGTTTTTGTATGTGAAGAGTTTGTAAGGTTCTAGAGAGGTCTTGAGTTGTGGAGAATGAAAATGAAATGAAAATAATGAACTGGGGTCTCTTATTTAAAAACTTAAAATCTGTCCCGACATAATTATACAAACACTTATACGGTCCGTATAAGTGACCGTAAAATCACCTCAATCAACAACTCAATCTGTGACCATTATACGGCACATTAAACGGTCCGTATAATTTTATATGGTCCGTATAAGTGACCGTATAATCCCATCAGTAAGGGACATTCACTGCGACGATTCTGCGGACCATTATACGGACCGTATAATTGGTCGTATAATCTGTCTCTTCTCTAATTTTGTTCTCGTCACTTCGTTTGATTTCAAATCCTTATGGGACCTTCTTGATACTTGTTTAACACCTTTTTAACAATCTAGGGGACATTATAACTCTTCTCCAAAACATCATTAAGCCATCATTAATTCGATACTCGTAAATCCTGCCCAACACACAACATATACCTTGTTTTCCTTAACAAATTTCGTCTCCTATCCTCCATGTCTTTGAAATCTCATTTAGAATCATCAAATGTTATTTCTTACTTATTAAAACATCTTATACGTCGTGCCCTTCGTTAGTCTATTCACTGTACGTTAACGGAAAATTTCTGGGGTGTAATAGTTTGGTTGCATCCGAGTCATCCAGTAATACAAACGATCAGGGTACGCCAAAATCGTCCTCTTCACCAACAGAGTCCGACCCCCTTCTGCTTCGCTTTCGAACCCGTTTCCTTTAGTTGCTATTTGGTATCCTTGCCTCCGATTAATTCATCATCGCTTTGATCCGGCCTTTTTGGAAAAGTGGCGCTTCCTCGACCGCGAACATCTCCCTTGCAGCGGGTTGTTCACTTCGGATAGTTTTTATCCCCTCCGGGGTCGGAAACTTCAGCAACTGATGTAGTGTTGATGGGATTGCTCTCATTCTATGAATTCACGGTCTTTCGAGCAAAGCATTATACTTCATATCTCCTTCAATGACATAGAATACTGTCTGTTGTATGGTACCGTCAACGTTGACTGGCAAGAAAATCTCTCCCTTCGTGGTTTCACTCGCCATATTGAACCCACTGAGTACTCGTGCTACCGGTATAATCTAGTCGACTAGCTTTACCTGTTCTACCACTCTCCACCGGATGATGTTGGCCGAACTACCTGGATCAATCAAAATATGTTTAACCTGTGATTTGAAAATACGGATAGAAATTACCAATGCATCATTATGCAGTTGAATGATGCCTTCTGCATCCTCATTACTGAAGGAGATGGAACCCTTGGGTACATAGTCTCGGTTGCGTTCTCTCGTACAATGGAAACCTTTGTTCGTTTCATCACCGGCCTTCGTGGAGCATCCGTTCCCCCAATTATCATATTGATTACATGTTGAGGCTTCACCGGCTCAGCTCGTTTGTGATTCTCCCTTTCTTTGTAGTGGTTTTTGGCTCGTTCACTCAGGAATTCTCGAAGGTGGCCATTCTTCAATAAACGAGCCACCTATTCTCTTAACTGGTGACGGTCTTCAGTTCTGTGCCCATGAGTCTCATGATACTCACATACCACACTCGGGTCTCGTTGACCCGAGTCTGACCTCAATGGCCTTGGCCATCTAGCCTACGTGATACGGCAATAGCCGAGACAAGGTCCGAGGTGTTGATGTTGAAGTTGTAATCCGATATCTTCGGTAAGTCTTTGTTGCTAGCCGAGCTCCCGGCATCACTTCTAAATAATATTCCTCGACTGTTTGGTGGGCGTTCGGCCCGTTTATCGCCCTTACCCGAGAAATAACTGGGACCGACCCTCAATTGTTTCCAACCTAAAGCTCTATTTTTCCGAATGAGAGTATGGGCGGTATCTTTCCCTTGATGGCCGCGTCTCCGTCTCGTAATTTTTCCTCGACCTCTCAGAGCTCTTGCTTATATTTATGGGTCCTGGGGGAAGTTCGAGTTGGTCATCTTCAACCCGAATCTTTGATTCGTATCTGTTGTGAACATCTACCTAGGTTACAGCCTCATATTCTAACAAGTTTTCTTTCAGTTTGAATGAGGCAATCGAGCTCTAAGGATTAAGCCCTTTGGTAAAAGGTTGTGCAGCCCATTCTTCCGGAACCGGGGGGAGCACCATCCGTTCCTTTTGGAAGCGGTTCACAAATTCTCGTAACAACTCATCATCCCTTTGGGCTATACGAAAGATGTCTGCCTCCGGGCTTGCAGCTTTTTAGCTCCGGCATGGGCTTTTATGAATGCATCCGCGAGCATTTCAAAGGAAGTGATTGAATGCTCGGGCAGATGGTCATACCAGGTCAACGCTCCTTTCGATAGTGTTTCCCCGAATTTTTTCAACAATATGGACTCAATTTCATCCTCTTCGACATCATTGCCTTTAATGGCACAAGTGTACGAAGTCACGTGCTCCTGCGGGTCAGTTGTGCCGTCGTATCTCTGGATATCCGGCATCTTAAACCTCTTCGGGATTAATTTCGGAGCCGCACTTGGGGAGAAAGGCCTTTGGATGTACCTCTTTGAATCTGGCCCCTTTAGAATCGGCGGAGCTTCCGGGATCCAATCCACCCGCGAGTTATATGTTTCCACCCTCTTCTCCGTTGAATCTACCAGTTTTGCTAAGGACTTGAGCATCTTCAGAACTTTGGTGGATAAACCGGCTCCCGATCCATTACTGTCAACTATCCGTGTTTCATCCCGCCTTGGTTCGGTGACCCCTTTTGACCTTTCCGGAGCTGCCTTATCATTTTTGCTCTGCAGCTGAGCTATTGCAATTCCCTGTTTGGCTATAGCGGTCCCCTGTTCCTGCAACCTTTCAAAATTTAAACGTAAGTTAATCTCATCCGGAGTATCCGGTGCTTTCCGGCCTTGGGCCCGAGATAAAGTAATTGAGTTCTGAGTATTCAAGGGATCAGTGGCCGGAAGGTGGCATTCTCCTGGTTCACGGTGTTCTGCCGGTTGAGGCCTTCTCTCGAATCAACAGAGTTTGGGTCGATTAGATCTGCTGGTAGGTTTCGTAACCCAATATTCTCGTTTTCAGCCACAATTTCGTTGTTGTTGACATGACCGGACTGTCTGTTGCTTGCCATTTGGTTTGTTTTTCGCAGAAATTTAGCAGAAGATTCCTTAAACAACGAATAAAAGAAGGTAGAAGCAAAGATTAAAAAACCACTATTATCCTAACCCCACGGTGGGCGCCAAACTGTTTACCCCGAATTTCGGTAACAATTGAATTTGTAAGTGAGGTATAGGATATGTGGATGAATTTTAATCTATTTTTATTTTGGTACGAAATGTGTATATATTTGTTTGTTACAATATATATTTATATATGCTGATGCCGTGAACAAATGTGCTAGGATTGGTGATTTAAGCTATATATATATATTAAGCAATGTATTATGTTGAATGGATGAATAAAGCTAAAGAACAATATAAATTCGGACCAGAATCACAGAGAGAGAGAGATATCTTCAATATATTTTTTTATTACAATGTGCTATATCTGAAATGCTGACCCCAAAAAGTGGGAAAATGTCCTCTATTTATATGTATGCCTCATGGGCCTTGAATACAATACAAAGCCTTTTAGAATAAAGAAACGCTAAAAAGGATAAGGTAGGACCGTACGGTCTGACACCCGTATGTTTGTCAGTACAAAATGGAAGAACGGTTTCTAACGTGTGGAAACACCTCAACCGGCTATCCAGATTAACAGACACGATGAATTTGGACCGGGAAACCAGACCAACGGACACGATGATCTTGAACCGGCGTACCCGGATAAATGGACACGCTTTCCTTGTCTCGGGTCAATTGCATCCAACACGATACCCTAGTGTGAAGAAAAACCCGAATATCCTCGTACTCATTTGGTCATACCCTCGGCTCTGGGTTAATCGGTCAAACATTGACCCAGTTTTTACCGTATAAACAATTACTTTGCCCAAGTCATTTTTAATCAGAATCCATTCCTTTCACTAGTGATTTGAGGGGACCTCCAAAGGATATGATTGAGGAAAAAGGGATTCGATTACCCCACCAATAGAGATGCTTAAGTCGAATTTCTGCGTAGCTTTTTTCAGTGTCCACACCTTTACAGAAATCTTTCCACGCCTTTTGCTATTTTCTCCCTTGCAATCCGGTACTCCCTCCATTTTTGTTTACGCGCTGCAAAAAACAAATTAGAAAGGATATTTGACTAATTTATTTTAATTTATGTCTAAATTATAATTTCTCTCCATTAAATGTTTATTCTATTTATATGTCATCTTCATTAATGACAATATTCTACTAAGGAGAAAAAATGGAAAAAATAATTAATTATGCCTTAAACTTCTAAAACGATAAATAATGTGAGACAACTATTTTTAATAACCACGATAAATAATTTGAGACGGAGGAAGTAATATTTAGTACAATATTCATATTGATCCATTGGCAAACTAATACTCCCTCCGTCTCATGTATTGCTTGGAACACCTTTTAAGAACCCATAAATAAAATAATAATTTTACTATATCACCCTTAATTAATACTAAATCATCTAATAATTGAAATAAATTAAACATACTTTAGAAATTGTACAGCCATTAATAATTCATTGGAGTTTCCAACTTAATAATTTATCATAAGGGTAAAATAGGTATGAAATAGTAAATTATCTTTTGATTTTTTAAACTGGACAAGTAAAAGTGGACATATATTTTTAATACGGAAAATGCTCAAATATGCCATCGAACTATCGGAAATGACTCATTTATGCCCCTCGTCAATAGTTTGGCCCATTTATACCATCGAACTACCGGAAATGACTCATTTATGCCACTCATCAATAGTTTGACTCATTTATGCCATCGCTCGTTACCAAAATGACTCATTCATGCCATTTGTCATTAGCGTCGATTTTACAATACCAGATATGACACGTGGCCTCCAACTAGATTATGGTTGTGGATGGGTAGGGTGTATAGGTGGATTTTTTATTAATTTGGGATTTAAATTGGACTGGTTTAATTAAACGACTTAGACCTCTAATTAGAGGCCACGTATTATATCTGGTATTATAAAACAGGCGTTCATGAAAAATGACATAGATGAGTCATTTTGTTAACCGGCAATGGCAGTCAAACTATTGATGAGTGACATAAATGAGTCATTTCAGATAGTTCGATGGCATAAATGACCAAATTATTGATGAGTGATATAAATAAGTCATTTCTGATAGTTCGATGGCATAAATGACCAAATTATTGATGAGTGATATAAATAAGTCATTTCTGATAGTTCGATGGCATATTTGAACCGTTTCTGTTTTTGATATACTATAAATGAACGAGAGTACAAACAAAAACGTACACTAGTCTAGGAACAAAATTATGTAAGTGATACTAGTCGTTGGGACATAGAATTGCTCTTTCCTTTTTACCCAAAAAAAAAAAAAAAAAAATATTACTATACGATTATAAATTAGATTGGTTTTTAAAGATGAGCTCTTTTTTAGTTCGAAAAATTGTTTCAGTGATTCTTTTTTTCTACTCACGTGAAATTTCAATTTTTTTTCAAGTAAAACGCATGTCCATATAACAACCCTGCCCTTCATTTTTAGTATTTATGTGCTAATTTATGCATGTTTTAAGATATGGTTAAGTTGATACGTATTCTCCTTGTATCAATTTATTTGTCTTACTTTCCTTTATGTCTATTTCAAAAGTAATGTTACTTTCTATATTTAGTAACTCTTTACTCCAAACATCCCGCGTGACATATTTAAGACCACAAAATTCAAGGGGTATTTTGGTACATTACACACTTCTTTAGTTTAAGACCACAAACTTCAAAAGTTTTCTTTATTTTTAAAACATTGTGCCAGATCGACAGGGGCATATGATAGCGGTTTAGATAGCAATTTTATTTGCAAAGGACCAATGATCTTGACCGAGCAGTTCTATCAGCGTATGAACTACGAGTTGGTGTAGTGGATGCACACACGAGGACCTAACACACTTAGGGATCGTTTGGTATGATGGATAAGCAAAAATAGTCTTGGGATAAAAGTTTAGTGTCGTCTTATCCCACGTTTGGCTAAAATAAAATCCTGAGATTAGTTATCTAGGGATTATAGTGTTATTTTATCTCACATTGAGGGTGGAATAACAATTCCGGAATAACTATTCTCGGAATTAGTTATCCCGGAATAATTTATTTTCTAACCAAACGAGCCCTTATGTAGTTATTATTGTGATTTTTTGTTCACTATATTGTTATTAGGAAAAAGGGTCACATTTGCACTCAATACCATTTAAAAAGGTTTAGTATTGCGTTTCACTATACTATTGGTCCATATATACCTTTAATGTTATAAAACTGATCCAAATTTGTCCCTCTACTATTGAAAAAGGTTTAATATTGTCCTTCCTCCGTTAACCTCATTTGTTTTAGCTAAAATTGAAAGACCAGTCCACAACCCACCGACTTGTGATATCCACTTGCAAATACTAACCCCTAATGTCACTATCTTAAAATTTAGAACCCATAAAGTTTAAATTTTACCTTTGCCTCGTATGAGCTAATGAATACAAACAAGAGGAATCTAGAGGAAAACATTTGTTGAAATTGCAAAGAAGCTGCCTAAATCGGTTAGGGTTCCCTAAGGGAAGGTAGTAATTCATTTAGGTGTTGATCGCGATTAAAGAGTATAAGAACCTGTTGGATGGGCTTATGCCTATAAGCTGCAAAACAGCTTATAAGCTAAAAAAAATAAGTTAGGGTGGTCTAACTTATTTTTTTTAGCTTATAAGCTACTTTAGATAAGCTAAGTCAAATGGGCCCAATTATTTTTTTGAGTTTATTTTAAGCACAAAATGACTTTAAGTTAGCCAATCAAACACTCAAAAAGTTAAAAACAGCTTATAAGCAACTTATAAGTAACTTATAAGTCAATCCAAACGGGCTCTAAGTCGCAATGGTCCAAACACAAATTCTTATTTCCAAATACTGTTTTTCAACTTTAATCCATGATCTTCACAAAGTTGACCTAGTCTTCCAAGTTATCAAGTCTTTATCCTGGCTATAAATTAAAATAGTGACTGTAGCAGTTTGTTGTTACTATTATGGTCCCACTGGCAATGTGAAAGGCAGGTTGCCAGATCCAGTAAACTTCATTATTGCAAACTTCTCAAGAGTCTTGTCGTCTGAGTCCAACTAATACAAACAAGACACAAGTCTTGAGGAAAAGATATCGGAATTGCAAAGAAACTACCTTAACATCAAAGGCCAGAACCCACATGCTAATAGTGTCCGCTTGCAAATCTATCTATATATATATATATATATATATATATATATATAAAAGGAGAGTAGTCTCGCTAAATATTAAACCAAGTGAAGTAATATGAGCAAGTCACTTGAAAACAAATTCTATTTGCATTAATTATAAAAGAAGTTATTAATTGTAGTTCAAAATATTACCTAATTTAATAATCTACTACTACTACTACGAGAGTCGTCTAGCTTAACATTAAGCCAAGTGGCGTAATATGAACAAGTCACTTGGCAACAAATTCTATTTGCATTAATTATAAAAGAAGTTATTAATTATAGTTCAAAATATTACCTAATTTAATAATCTACTACTACTGCTGCTACTACTAATAATAATAGTAATAATGAACTCGCTTAATATACTCATACGATATTATCAACACATAGTAGTAGTAGTAGTACTTGTTAATAATAATAATGCACTCACATAATATACTCAGACGATATTATCAACACATAGTAGTAGAGTTGTTAATAATAATAATAATAATAATAATAATAATAATAATAATAATAATAATAATCTATATCTATATCTATATCTATATTATAATAAAAGGGTAGTCTAGCTTGATATTATTACGCCACTTGGCAAGTAATTCTATTTGTTTTAATTTAAAGAGAAACTAATTGACATTATTAAATGTACTCACCTAATTTAGTGTACTTGATTGGAGAAATATAATTAGTTGATATTCTGGGATTTAATTTATAGTCAAGAATACGCCTTTAAATGGTAAGATATAATATTACATGATATAATTAAAAAACAAAAAACCTTAAAAAAGGTACATAATTGAAAATGTATACGTAGTACTTTGGCAATACAATAGCAATAATTTATATATATAAGAGCTTAATATTAAGCCAAGTGGCGTAATATGAACAAGCCACTTGACAATAAATTCTATTTGCATTAATTATAAAATAAATTATTAATTGTAGTTCAAAATATTACCTAATTTAATAATCTACTACTACTACTACTATTAATAATAATAATAATAATAATAATAATAATAATAATGAACTCACTTAATATACTCATACGATATTATCAACACATAATAATAATAATAATAATAATAATAATATATCTATATTATAATAAAAGCAGGGTAGTCTAGCTTGATATTATTACGCCACTTGGCAAGTAATTCTATTTGTTTTAATTCAAAGAGAATCTAATTGACATTATTAAATGTACTCACCTAATTTAGTGTACTTGATTGGAGAAATATAATTAATTGATATTCTTGGATCTAATTTATAGTCAAGAATACGCCTTTAAATGGTAAGATATAATATTACATGGCATAATTAAAAAAAAAAAACCTTAAAAAGGGTACATAATTGAAAATATATACGTACTACTTTGGCAATACAATAGCAATAATTAATAGTAATAAATTCATTAAATCTTATTAAATATACTCACCTAATATTACATGATACTAAGGATTTGATGACTTTGAAAATTTTAGTGAGATATCAGTATTGAAACATGATCCACGTTCAAAGGGAGTAATTGTAGGACAATTTTATGTTATGACAGAAAAGGTTTAGAGATAGAAAATTCTCATTAATTCTAGATTAATTATACTTATTTCCACATAAGGAAATTATAAATATTGCAACGTTCAATCAAAAATATTGGAATCCACGTTTAAACCAAAAATAAACTTTGTGGTATAAGTTTTTTAAATGGATTAGACTTACTTAATTTAAAGCTGAATATTCATAATTTATGAAACAAAAAGTATACTTTAAGCATTTACTTCTCATCAATGTGCATTGTTGTTACACCTCAGAAATTTCATGTCATTGTGCGGTAAATAGACTAACGCAAGCTTAAAGTGAACATGAGGCCCTTATGACTATGTGAAGCGTACCTGGCTAGTTTAGAGTGTATACGATAAGATTTTGAAGTGATATGAATTAGTGAGACTAAGTTCGTCAAAGGGAGGTGAGGTATAAGTTGTGTTTGGGGAAGATTTTGCAACTATCGAGTTAAGGATTGATTGGTAACGCCTTGGAGAAGAGTTATGAGGATATTTAGATTGTGAATGAAGTGTTAAACAAGTGTTAAGAAGGTTTCATAAGGATTGGAGATCAAACAAAATGACGAGATTAACTTCAGAAAAATGGAGTTATACGACCACTTATACGGCCCGTATAACTTTATACGGTTCGTATAACCTTTACAGGAAGGGAAAATCCCTGATGGTTAAATACGGTCACTTATATAGATCGTATAAAATTATACGGATCGTATAAAGTTATATGGACTGTATAAGTATCCGTATAACATGATCGGGACAACTTTTTCTCTAAGCATAAATATGTGACCCAAGTTCATATTTTTCATTTTATATCTTCTCCACTTCTCTCAAGATCTCTAGAAGGTTCCATACACTTCATTAATATAAATTCAAGGTGAATCCAAGATCAAACACCACTAATTAGTGGAATCAAGTGCAAGAAGGCTAACAAGGGTTCATGGAAGCTAGAAATTTCCTTGGAATTGAAGTTAGGGTTTTCCCCAAGTGAAGTATTTTCATCCAAAGCCCATTCCTACATAATCAAAGATGAGTTTTATGATCATTTCATGTTATTAAGAATATGGAATGGTTGACAGACTTGGATTGAGGAGGAAAGTAGAATATGGAGCTCAAATGTGAAAATAATGGTATTCTTGAATAGTGACTTGACTTGAATTATAGTTCTTGACATGTTATGAGTATAATTTTGTTATAAGTGATATAAATGATGTTAAAGAAGCATTATATGAGGATGAATGTGATGTTGTATTATAGCTATGGTTATGGTGACTTTGAGAGGGAATTTGGAGAATTGAATAATGACTAACTTAACGAAGTTTATTGATGATGATATTGTAGGTGTTGTTGTTGATGTTTGGGAGTTGTTTATTATATGGAGAACGTTGTAGAAACAAAGGAAGTGCTGCCCAATTTTCATTAGTCCTTAGTCGCCTTAGTTTAGCTTCAAGTATGTTTCCGGTTATTTAACTTTAGTACGAATTCTCTTGAATGTAGAATTGTGAGTATCAGAGGGGAGCACTTAGTCGATAAAGTTAGAGCAACGTAAAGGTATGTAAGGCTAGTTCCTTCTTTTTCTAAGGCATGATCCTTATAATATGACTTCCTTCATCTTTTGATAACTCTCTTATATTCCATAAACTATAAGTCTATGTTTATCAAGAGCTTCTCATGAGATAAAGATAAGAGATGTGTTATGAATATGGCAATGTTGATGATGAATCTAAGTCTAGAGACTCCAAAGCTTATGATATGATATTCTTATGAAGCTAATGATTCCTTGATGTCACTCATTGTTGTTAGGCTCACCTTATAACGCTAGTTCCTTCAAGGTGAGACATGATGATCATGACTACTCCATAATGGAATCGGGGCTTCTCGATTTTACGTCACCCGGATGGAGTTGTAGCTTTTAATTGAGTTCTAATGCATGCTTTATGATAAGTATTTAAGGATGAGATAACACTGTGCCTAGATGGTCGGACATGACACCACTAAGGCGGACGGCTTATGATAAAACCGTGCCTAGATGGCCGGACATGATACCGCTAAGGCGGGCGACTTATGATAACACCATGCCTTTTTGGCCGGGCATGACACCACTAGTGGGCGGCGTGATATGATTATCCTAGACTAATGATGTTATTGATTCAGACAGCTCATGTATGCATGTGTGATATGTTATAAAGGTACAAAGTAATCATGCATGCTTCCGCCTCAAGAGGCAAGCAGTTACAGTTATCTCTTTCTCTCATGCGTTCTACATTTCCTTATTATGTTACCATGTATGCCTTACATACTCAGTATATTGTTCGTATTAACGTTCTTTTCTTTTTGGACACTGTGTTCATGCCCACAGGTAGACAGGGGGACGGTCCAGATCCTTAGGAGCCAGATCTGCTTGCACAGGAGCACTTCCCTACTCTAGAGGTGTAGTTTTTGTTATATTTTTTTGTGTACATATTCGGGTATGACGGGGGCCTGTCCCGTCCTTATGTCTCAGTACTCTAGTAGAGGCTCATAGATACGTATGTGATAGTGTTCATTGATGACATTATAGTATATTCTCGAACTGAAGCAGAACATGCAGATCATTTGCGTACTGTCCTCGGAATTCTTCGGGCTCGTGAGTTGTATGCTAAATTTTTTAAATGTGAGTTCTAGCTGAATTCTGTGACTTTTCTGGGCCATATTAACTCAGTTGATGGTATTCCCGTAGATACTCAAAAGATTGAGGCTGTGAAAACTTGGCCGAGGCCCACAACCCCTACAGAGGTTCAAAGCTTTCTAGGTTTAGCAGACTATTATAGAAGATTTGTGAAAGGATTTTCTTCTATTTCTGCGCCACTGACGAACTTAACTCAGAAATCAGCAAAATTTCAATGGACTGATGCCTGTGAACGTAGTTTCTAAGAATTAAAAGACAGATTGAATTCAGCCCCAGTCATGTCACTTCTAGAAGGACTGGATGGTTATGTTGTCTCTTGTGAAGCCTCTGGTGTTGGGTTAGGTTGTGTATTGATGTAGCACGGCAGAGTTATTGCCAATGCTTCAAGGCAGTTATGGAAACATGAGAAGAATTACCCGACCCACGATCTTGAATTGGCTGCGGTTATCCATGCGCTAAAAATGTGGAGGCCTTACTTGTATAGTGTACATGTTGATATTTATACATATCACAAGAGTCTACAATATATTTTCAAGCAGAAGGAGTTGAATCTACGATAGAGGCGATGGTTAGAATTTCTAAAGGATTATGATGTAAGTATTTATATCATCTTGGAAAGGCAAATGTGGTAGCTGGTGCACTTAGCCGCAAATCAATGGGTAGTCTATTTGAGGTTTCTCCGGAGAAGAAGGAATTAATCCTTGAGCTTCACCAGCTAGCTAGCCTCAGAGTTTGTCTAATTAATTCAGGCAATGCAAGAGTTGATATTCATAACCAAGCCATTTCATCCTTAGACATAGAAGTGAAGAAGCGCCAATATGAAGATCCCCAGTTGAGTCATTATAGAGATACATTTCCTGAGAAAGAAAAGTCACCATTTGAAGTTTCAGCGGATAGGGTTCTCAGGTACCAAGGCAGGCTATGTGTTCCAAATGTTGCAGGACTATGTCGTCAGATTTTAGAAGAAGCTTATTACTCGCATTATTCTATTCACCCAGGAGCGACAAAGATGTACCATGATCTCAAGTTAATGTATTGGTGGGATGGAATGAAGAAGGACATAGCGGAATTTGTAGATCAATGTCCAAATTGCCAACAAGTGAAAATTGAGCATCAAAAGACAGGAGGATTGTTACAAGCCATGGAAATTCCAGCCTGAAAATGGGAAGTGATCAACATGGATTTTATTATAGGTTTATCTCGTTCCCAGCGTAAGTACGACTCCATATGGGTGATCGTGGACAGTCAAAACCACGTATTCGGTAGAAGATTATGCAAGGCTGTATCTTAAGGAGATAGTGCGACTTCATGGTGTTCCGGTGTCTATTATCACCGATAGAGGAGCACAATTTACGGCTAAATTCTGGAAATCTTTTCAAGAAGGTTTGGGGACTCAAGTGAGGCTCAGCACAGCATTTCATCCACAGACTGACGGACAAGCTGAGCGCACTATTCAGACCTTGGAAGATATGTTGCGGGCATGCATATTAGACTTCAGAGGTAGTTGGGATGAATATTTGCCACTCATTTAATTTGCCTATAACAACAGTTATCATTCTAGCATCCAGATGGCCCTGTATGAAGCTTTGTATGGAAGGAAGTGTAGGTCGCTAATTGGATGGTTTGAAGTCGGGGAGACACAATTAATAGGTCCAGAATTGATTCAGCAAGCGGTGAAAAAGATCAAGCTTATTATAGGTCGATTGTTGACAACCCAAATTCGCCAAAAATCTTATGCGGATAACTTCCGACGAGACATGGAATTCCAAATCGATGATTGGGTGTTCTTGAAAGTGTCACCGATGAAAGGCGTAATGAGATTCAGCAAGAAGGACAAGCTTAGTCCCCGATATATTAGACCTTATAAGATTGTACGCAAGTTGGGCAGAGTAGCTTATGAACTGGATTTACCTCTAGAGCTTGAATCAGTCCACCCGAATTTTCATGTGTCGATGCTCCGTAAGTGTGTTGGAGATCCCTCCAGGATCATGCCAATAGATGATGTCCAGATTACTGAGAAGTTGGCTTATGAAGAGATGCCTATTGCCATACTAGATAGGCAAGTGCGGAAGCTCAGAAACGAAGAAGTAGCTTCAATCAAGGTCTTATGGAGAAACAATAACCGAGAAGAAATGACTTGTGAAGCGGAAGAAGACATGACGTCCAAATATCCGCAATTGTTTCCACCCCCGGAAGAGATTCAAGATGGGACGCCATTATCATAAGGTATGTAATGCTTTCTTTTTAATGCTTTTGGTCGTGTGTGGCCATATTTTTCTTGCCATTGTATTGTAGCCCTGTTAGGCGTTGTTATTGTGGGTTGTTATGACAGGATGGTAGTGCCATATTACAGGGGATACTCTGGCGAAATTTCTGTAGAATTCCCAAGAACTTGACATTCGAGGACGAATGTTCTTAAAAGGGGGGATAGTGTTACACCTCGAAAATTTCATGTCGTTGCATGGTAAATAGACTAACACAAGCTTAAGGTGAACATGAGGCCCTTATGACTATGAGAAGGGTACCTAGAAAGTTTAGAGTGTATACGATAAGATTTTGAAGTGATATGAATTAGTGAGACTAAGTTCGTCAAAGGGAGGTGAGGTATAAGTTGTGTTTGGGGAAGATTTTGCGATTATCGAGTTAAGGATTGATTGGTAATGCCTTGGAGAAGAGTTATGAGGATATTTATATTGTTAATGAAGTGTTAAACAAGTGTTAAGAAGGTTCCATAAGGATTAGAGATCAAACGAAACGACGAGATTAACTTCAGAAAAATGGAGTTATACGACCACTTATACGGTCCGTATAACCTTTACAGGAAGGGAAAATCCCTGAGGGTGGAATACGGTCACTTATACAGACCGTATAAAGTTATACGGACCATATAAGTATCCGTATAACATGATCGGGACAGCTTTTTCTCTAAGTATAATATGTGACCCAAGTTCATATTTTTCATTTTATATCTTCTCCCCTTCTCTCAAGACCTCTAGAAGCTTCCATACATTTCATTAACACAAATTCAAGGTGAATCCAAAATCAAACACCAATAATTAGTGGAATCAAGTGCAAGGAGGCTAACAAGGGTTCATGGAAGCTAAATATTTCCTTGGAATTGAAGTTAGGATTTTCCCCAAGTGAAGTATTTTCATCCAAAGCCCATTCCTACATAATCAAAGATGAATTTTATGATCATTTCATGTTATTAAGAATATGGAATGGTTGAAATACTTGGATTGAGGAGGAAAGTAGAATATGGAGCTCAAATGTGAATATAATGGTATTCCTGAATAGTGACTTGACTTGAATTATAGTTCTTGACATATTATGAGTATAATTTTGTTATAAGTGATATAAATGATGTTAAAGAAGAATTATATGAGGATGAATGTGGTGTTGTATTATAGCTATGGTTATGGATGACTTTGAGAGGGAATTTGGAGAATTGAATAATGACTAACTTATCGAAGTTTATTGATGATGATATTGTGGGTGTTGTTGTTGATGTTTGGGAGTTGTTTATTATATGGAGAACGTTGTAGAAACAAAGGAAGTGCTGCCCAATTTTCATTAGTCCTTAGTCGCCTTAGTTTAGCTTCAAGTATGTTTCCGGTTATCTAACTTTAGTACGAATTCTCTTGAATGTAGAATTGTGAGTATCAGAGGGGAGCACTTAGTCGGTAAAGTTAGAGCAACGTAAAGGTATGTAAGGCTAGTCCCTTCTTTTTCTAAGGCATAATCCTTATAATATGACTTCCTTCATCTTTCGATAACTCTCTTATATTCCATAAACTATAAGTCTATGTTTATCAAGAGCTTCTCATGAGATAAAGATAAGAGATGTGTTATGAATATAGCAATGTTGATGGTGAAATCTAAGTCTAGAGACTCCAAAGCTTATGATATGATATTCTTATGAAGCTAATGATTCCTTGATGTCACTCATTGTTGTTAGGCTCACCTTATAATGCTAGTTCCTTCAAGGTGATACATGATGATCATGACTACTCCATAATGGAATCGGGGCTTCTCGACCTTACGTCACCCCGATAGAGTTGTAGCTTTTAATTGAGTTCTAATGCATGCTTTATGATAAGTATTTAAGGATGACATAACACTGTGCCTAGATGGTCGGACATGACACCACTAAGGCAGACGACTTATGATAAAACCGTGCTTAGATGGCCGAACATGATACCGCTAAGGCGGGCGGCTTATGATAACACCGTGCCTTTTTGGCCGGGCATGACACCACTAGTGGGCGGCGTGATATGATTATCCCAGACTAATGATGTTATTGATTCAGACAGCTCATGTATGCATGTGTGATATGTTATAAAGGTACAAAGTAAGCATGCATGCTTCCGCCTCAAGAGGCAAGCAGTTACAGTTATCTCTTCCTCTCATGCGTTCTACATTTCCTTATTATGTTACCATGTATGCCTTACATACTCAGTACATTGTTCGTACTGACGTCTTTTTCTTTTTGGACGTTGTGTTCATTCCCACTGGTAGAGAGAGGGACGGTCTATATCCTTAGGAGCCAGATCTGCTTGCACACGAGCACTTCCCTACTCTGAAGGTGCAATTTTTGTTATATATATATATATTTTATTTGTGTACATATTCGGGTATGACGGGGGCCTGTCCCGTCCTTATGTCTCAGTACTCTAGTAGAGGCTCGTAGATAGGTATGCGTGGGTAGTAGTTCTTGTCTCATGGATACGTCAGTGTATATTTTTATATATCGTTTTTGCAGCCGTGAGGACTTATGTATATATATGTGTTGCCAAACAAAGATATGTAGAGCTTCAAATGAGCATGTCATTTGGTCTCCTTTTTTCTCCAATTTTTTCATTCGATTTCTCACTTCCCAAGACTTTTACTTATGTGTTCTTTTGACATATTCTATTAGTATTTTTGTTAGTCCAAATTAAGATTGTTTATAAGAAGATTTATTTTATTTATAGAATATGAGTTGCGTTTTTTCAAGTATTAGTGAAGGGGAAAGTTTCTTCAACTTTAATTCTTAATAGACACCATATGCTAAAAGCTCTCAATTATTCAACTACTAGTGGATATGTCCGCGCTTCGCGCAGTCGAGAAGAAAAATTAAATATTGTTAAATAATCTACGTAATGAGAGTAACGTTTGTATGTACAAAAAAATGTCCTTCCATATAACTTTCTGTTACATAAAGCCGTGAGTAACACTTTTGTTTTTCTCTTGACGATAGTAATTGATGAGTAACCAATTAAGCAATCTAACCCAGAAAAATATGAGCTATAAATTCATGATGTTGAAATATCACATACAGCAAAAATTAATACATAGTAACACCAATAATTAGAGAGTAAAAGAAAAAACGAATATAAAAACGTTACCAAATAATCACCGGTATTGCATTATTTCTTTAACACAATAAAGTATAATCTTTGAATTAACTCACATTACAGTACTATATTTGAAGTCTGTTATTGTGAGAGAGGAAGCTGAAGAAACATAGTTCGTACTTGGAAGATAAGCCTGTGCATTCCCTAACAAAGTGAAAACAGTTATATTTATAAGCCAATTAAATTACATCAAAAACTGTCTAGAACTTTGAATATAAAATTTTACGTAAACGAAAATGAAGAAGTGGATAATAGAAATTATAACCCTATGGAATGCTAAATGATTTATATAAGTGGATAATGAAAATATAACCCTATAAAAATAGGAGGACTACAAATCAAAGAAAAAGACAATATTGTGAAAAATACATTTAATTTAAACTTCTAAGAAATTAAAAGGTTAGCTTAGCAAGTTACATTTTTATATAAAACAGGAAGTGAAGATTTGAGTAATTAAATATGAAACTGGTTTAAGTCACTCATAATATACAACAGGCTTTAACTTTCACTCTTTTTTTTTTGTCACCTTATCTTTTCACTGTTTTCTAAACCCAAAAAAATATTATCACATAACAACCAAAGGTACTTCATGAAATTGATCAATATGATAATATAATGCATAATAGGTTAGAACACTTGTAGAAAATGGAATTAAGTTAATCATCTTTTTCCTTTTTAATTTTACTGAATTATTTTTTGAATTGATCAAAGGTTACCATGGTCTTCATATAAACTCTTTAAGTGCCTTAACAAATGTTTATTCTCATGAAAATTCACCAAATTAATGTGAAGAATTTTCATTGTTTTGGTTTATATAAAAATTTATTGTTTTTATTTGTTTCAAGAGAAGAAAAAAGATGAGGATATAAATATAAAAAGCAGCTCAACCTATCAAGCTCTAGGTTTTCCAACTCAAACACAGAAAAACACCCAATTTCATTTCTCATCCCTTTCATTGTTAGCACGAAAATCATAATTGGTTAGTATTCATCATCAAGTTTTATATACATTTAAGTGCTTGTAAGGAGGCCGGGTTATGACCTTTGCAATGCCGAAAAATGAAACTCCACCTTCATAGGAATGGATAATCGAAACTTGAAGAGCGACTCCATTTCTCTTGCAAATATTCTTTCATGTAAATTGTTGGCTCGGTGTTGTTGTATAGTATTGATCTAAAATTTAATAATATCCTCAAAAATAACTTTAACAATATCTTCGAAGACAAAATAATTCAAATGTAGCAGATTCACGCACCAACCAACCTGCAAAAACAAACTTAAAATCAATAAAATATGAAAAATTAAAAAGAGTAAAACTAACCAAAAACACAACTAACCCTTTATTCTAAATTATGACTTCAGACCTACCATAAAAAATAAAAATAAAAAGGAAGAAGAGGAAACTTGATGTCAAGAGATATTAGAATGAAAGGAACGATAAATGGAAGAGAAGGAAAAATGTTATGCAATATGAATAAGATGCTTAAGTATTTATAGTAACCAATGAAATTGGTAACTAATGAGTAATACAAATGAAAAGAGTAACGTATATTGATTTAATTATAATAGAATTAAGTGCATTAATTGTAATAAAAGCATATTAAAACTTGGACGCATGATCTTCTTTTTCAACGTGAAGAATAGATAACTTCAAGAAAAATAAGAGAAAGTTTTTTTTTTTTTTTTAAGTGGTTAAGATGAAAAACTAAATATCATAGCCTATGTTCTGTTGATTATACGTTTCAAACAAAAGTAAGGGCAATTTTTTTATTTGGACTTTTGGATTTGTAAAGCAAAATTCGATGAGACTTAAATGCTTCTACAACTACTGGTATTATAAATAACATGAGGGAGTCGAGTGGTTTTATTCTTTTGAGCAACGTACATTATGTAACTGCCATGGATAATAAAAGCCTTGTAAAAAACAAATCAGCTAATATTCTGAGGAAATATAAGAGAAAAATGTCAAAAAATTAACAAAAAAGATAAAAAGGAATGCTAGTCATAGAGAGGTGCCACATCACCTTGTCTATGCCTAGCTTTATATTATATATAGATTAGTTTCATCCCTTTAAAAGCCTTTATTTTTTGCTTCTGGAATGAAATTTTAAAATTATTACTCTCTTCGTGATATTAAAGGTAAATTGTTGAGAAAGTTATTGTTAGAATTTCTGTACGGCGTATCTTATTATTACCTTTGTCGATTATTTTAAAGTGAAGTTTATATATGTTAATCTCCTTTTAATATAATAGAAATTTGTCCATATTCTCGAAATTACAAGTGATACATGATTTTAGGAATTTTAGATTTTTAAACTCCGTTCATAATCATAAAATTGGATTGTGCATAAATTTGTTAGAAACATAACAATACACAATTTATATCATACTAATATATATCGTGAATATTAAGTATATACAATGCATTTAATATATAAGAATGAAATACATTATGCTTGTGTTTCTATACTTATTATAGGACAGGACTTGGTCGTGAATTACATATCGATTCTATGTAAAAGGTAAAATTAATTACACCGATCATTTTGAATTTTAATAAGAGCAATTGATTATGCCTTTATGTCCTCTCCATATACAAAAAGGGATATTGTATTTGTATGCTTGATCTTTTTACTTTGCTAAACCTGTAGTCTATGAATTTTTTTTATTTGTGCATTCATTTCTTTCAGATGAATATAAATAATTAATATTCATATAAATTTGAGTTAACCTATATTGAAGTATTTTGGTGATATATACTTTTCAGAATGTTCATTAAGACATCAAATTTTACAAGATAGTCTTGAAAAATATCAAAAAAAATATTTAAACATCAAAAGTGAGAAAAGGAATCCAAGTCCTTAATTATATATGGAAGTCTATTCTAACACTGAAATGAAAACTATTAAAAGAAAATTTAGATTTTATAACAAGAAAATAGAATGATTTTTCTATATTTACTTTTGGCAAAGCTATAATTAAGATTACGAGAAAATATGACATTTATAGGTAGGGCATTTTACATTCTTTTATAAAACTAAAAGGAGATTAATAAGTACAAATTATCCTTTATTGCAATTTAATTGTAAATAAGAACTGTTATTGCTTTGATATTTATACTTGAAGGGAGGGCAGACCGGTGCACTAAGCTCCCACTATGTGCGGGATCCTGGGAACGGTCGGACCACAAAAGTATATTTATGCTTTGGGAACTCTATATATACTTAATAATTATATATTAATATTAAAATGTTAAGTAATTTAATTTTTTCTTGGATTGATAATTATTTTCAAAATATCTCATAAAGTTTAAATGTTAATGGGCTTTATAAAAGCAATCACCCATAATACGTATATTCAAAAAATTATAGTAACTTGCAAAATTTGAGTATTTACTATTCGGAAACTTATATTTTTACATCTTTTACAAAATATAAAATGAGATTAAATAAAAGCAAAGCTTATTGCAATTGAACTTTAGACAAGACTAGAGATTTCTAGGAGCTTACCCTAATATTTCTTTTGTATTATCTAAAATGTTCCTTTTCAACTCCTATTTATAGTTGATGTAACTAAATAAGTATGTAATTCCAAATAATTTTACCAGTATATTTTGTGGGTTGAGTGCAAATTGTGTTCTTATGATATTTTTGGCCACTCCAATATTATGCGTTGGCCACGTTGCTTTTTTAAGTTTTTTTGTTCTTTAGTATATTACATACAAAAGCAATATAATATTTAATATAATTTGTTTGATCAATAAGATTTAAATTGCTGAAACAAATAAGATAATATCTATGATTAATTTCATTTTATATATTAACGTGCATTGCATCTCCACGTTTTAGTGAGGAACCAAAAGAGAGAAAATATTACTGTAGAAGGATAAGAGTTATTTGAATTTAATATAAGAAAATGTTTTGATTTTATGATGTAAAGTTTCATGCAGACATATATATATCAATAAAATCTCAATAGATTAAGTAAAAAACAAAAATTATTGAACTATTCAAGAATTTTAATCAACATAGTAAAAATTGAATAATATAATTAATATCATAAGCTTATCGAAAGTATCAAGATTACATTGGATCAGTAAAATTGTTCTAAGAAGATATTTACAACGATATATTGATGTTCAAACATAAATGGATAATGTGGATTTTCAAGCAGGTAAATACTTTAGTTTGGAGATTCAGTAGTGAGAAGTTCGTATATTTGATAATTTAATATATAAAATTTGATACTATTAGTCCTTTTAATATTGATCGCGCATCGCGCGGGTATGAATACTAGTATTTTTAATGGGCAAACAACTGACATTAGAATTACTGTATTAAATTGTCGCTCCGTACGTGCATTAAAAAAAAAAGGAATATCAGCAAGACTTATTAAACAATTCGGTCAACAAATTCGGTCAACTTAAAAAAAGAAATCCTTCACATATTACGTTCTTTATATACTGTCCCGGAAAGTGAACATCTCATCACTATCAGCTTGAAGAAAACTACTATCATCTTTAAAAATTATCCTTAATTTCACATTTGTTAACCAAGAAATACAGATGGAAGAAACAGGGGTGAATTTTCTGTGGGAGCACCTGTTACAACTGTTAAGTGAAAATGTTGAGCTGATTAAAGGTGTAGGTGGCGAATTCCAAAATTTGCGGGATGAAGTTGAACGCCTAAGAGCCTTTTTAGACGATGCTGCGCAATTCCACAGTGACAGCAATCAGTGGGATCTACTGGTGAAGGATATCCAGAAAACGGTACTGTTGAATAATAATTCAAAGTTGTAGAAAATTAAAATTATTTAGAGATAATATCTCATAAGGATAATTCAACTATTTAGACTTTATAAGTGAAATACTAATAGCTAAGTGACATTTGAGTTAGAAAAGAAAATTAAGTGATTTGCTGATTGAACTATCCTTAGTTACGTGACTTTTGGTTAGAAAATAAAATTGGGTGACTTTCTTAATAGATAAACTAACATTTATTTTTTCTAAATAGAATTTGTAATCACATTTATTTATATATAGATATGCTATTAGCTAATTTGTTTGTAGTAGAGCAGTAGAGAATTGTATAGTACTGTAGAATTTTGAGTAAATTATTTTCCTTGATCAGGTACACAAAGCTGAGGATGTCATTGATAAATTCCTGGTTCAATCAAAGCTGCACCGAGAAAAGAATAAACTGGAAAGAATCTTCGATGTGGGGCATCTAAATACAGCCAGGGAGCTTGCAAAGGAGATCAAAGGCATCCATGAGAAGGTGAAGAAACTTCGCGAAGACAATAAAGATGCTTTCCAGCCCAGACCAGTTCTTGAGCTGCCTAGTAGAGGTGTCCCAGAGCAGGTTCGACTCAAACCCGGAAACTTTGTATTATTGTATCTGTCTCATATAACTGACAAAAATATAACCAGAAGGGTATTTCTAGCAAAATATGTGGATGAAGAGTATTTTAGACCTTTTCCTATAGTTCACCCCCTTTTTGTTAAAGATAACAAGCATTGCATAATTTTTTTTTAAAAAAAAATTTGATTGTTTACAAAAATGTCCTCCACATTCTTTAGCTTTGTACACTTTCTTTGCAGCGACTAGTTCTTTTACTATCTCTTCAACGACTATTTTTATTGCAACGTCCGTTCACTCTATCTATTATTCGAGGTGGAATTTCTAGCATATGAGAATGAAAGAATCTATTACCAGTTTTATCATTTATTGAGTGATTTAGGGCTCGATCAAGTGGCCATATGGTTGTATAAGTTTCCAGTATTATTTTCTATTTTGTTGAGTGTTCAATCAAATTACGGCAGCTTCTTTTATTTTTTGTTTTAGAAATTTCAGTTTTTTGAGTCTGAAAATTCGGGATTTTAGGGGTATATTCTCTACTGCTGTTTTTCTGAATTTGTGTTCTAAAGTGATAAGAATGAAGTTCGATTTATGTCTTTAAACTGTTGAGATTTGAGATTTTGTGTGTACAACATTTTGATTTGATGATTTAAAATAACCTTCCCAAATTTACTGTAGGTCCAACTTAACAATTGAAAAAGTTTTTGAGAGACTTCAGGGGCAATTGTGTCTTTAGTCATGCTTATGCATGTTTTAAAAACTCTTGTATTGCTAATACCATTGTTTGCTATGTATAAGTTATATATAGAATACCAAATAGGGTATATAACTAAACTAGTGTTAGTTTTACACATGTTGAAAAACTGTACCAAACAAGGTATTAGTAATACACAAAGCTAATGCATGCATTATTTTCTCTCAGTAGTGGTAATATGGAGTAATTGATAACACATACGTTTTGTTTTTATTTGTAAATTAATTACGAATTCTAGAGCTCAAATGGAAAAAAAGTGTTGCAGCAAAATAGAACATAATTAAGTTGGCAGACTGTGAATAAGATATGATAAAATGTTAACTAAAGGACTCAGATTTTTTGTTATTTTTCCTGTGGCACTTATGCAGTAATTTGGGTATGCCATCTCTGTTTTCTGATGCAATCCATTTGATTATCTTAAAAAGGGTCCTTCTTTGGAGGATGCTGAAGTAGTGGGGTTTGATGAGGAAGCGAACAAAGTGATGAGCAGACTTGTTGAAAGATCAGAGGATCTAGATACTATCCCAGTGGTGGGTATGCCCGGGCTTGGCAAAACCACACTAGCGAGAAAAATCTACAATGATTCTAAGCTTTCATATGAATTTTTCACCATCATTTGGGTTTATGTCGGTCAGGAATACAAAAGAAAGGATATTTTTCTTAAGATTCTCAAATTCTTCACAAGACGCATTGAAGATTATCAAGATGAGGATATGGACGCATTATCTAAGGTGATAGGTGGTTTTATCAGAAAAGGAGGTAGATGTCTCATTTGTTTAGATGATGTTTGGAAAACAGAAGTTATTGATGACGTAAAGAAAGTTTTCCCAGAAAACAAAAAGGGGCATCGAATCATGATGACGACGCGTAACAGAAATCTGGCTACTTATGCCAATCCAGATCCTCATCATCTGAAATTTTTGACTGAAACAGAGAGTTTTGTGTTGTTGGTAAAGAGAGTTTTTGGCAAGGGAAGTTGTCGTGATGAGTTAGTAGGACTAGGAGAAAAAATTGCAAAAAAATGTGATGGAGTACCACTTGTAGTAGTGGTAATTGCAGGAGCATTAAAAGGTCGTCTGGACAAAAAACATTGGGTAAGAGTTGAGAAGAATGTGGTGCACCATCTTTATAAGGATAACGAAGATAGCTGCTTGAAATTTGTGGAGATGAGTTATCATCATTTGCCCCGAGAAGTGCAGACGTGCTTCTTGTATTGTGGTGTCTTTCCTCGAGGCTTTGATATCCCTTCTTGGAAATTGATTCGCTTGTGGATAGCGGAGGGGTTGATAAAGCCCCAGGAAGCGTACACTCTAGAGGAAACGTACACTCTAGAGGAGATAGCAGAGTTTTATTTGAACGATCTTATCAATAGAAATTTAGTAATATTAATGCAGAAGAGGTCTGACGGTCAAATAAAAACTTGTCGTCTTCACGACATGTTGCATCAGTTCTGCAAAAAGGAGGCTTGTAACAAATTGCTTTTTGAAGAAGTGTGTCTGACGCCTGATCAATCTATTCCTTCTATGTCAGACCCAAATAAGTGTCGTCGATTGTGCATTCAACCCTCTAACCTGAAAGACCTTCTCTCTGAAAATCCTTATGTAGAACATGTTAGATCTTTATATTGTTTTTCCTCAAAAGAAAAACAACTTGGGTTGTCTCCTAATGACATTAAACTCATCCACCAAGCATTTCCATTGATCAGGGTCTTGGATGTTGAGTCCTTCAAATTTATCTTTTCTAAGACTTTCAACAAGTTATTTCATTTGAGATATATTGCTATCTCAGGTGACTTCATGGCCATTCCTCTAACCTTTGGTAAATTCTGGAATTTACAAACTCTAATAATTAATACAAGTACCTCAGCGCCCACCCTTGACGTAAAAGCAGACATATGGAACATGTTACAACTGAGACACCTGCACACCAACATACCTGCAAAATTACCACCCCCTGCTACCACGACAGGTAAAGCTTCTTGTCTACAAACTCTTTCTTTGGTTGCACCAGAAAGTTGTGAGAAAGATGTGCTCGCAAAAGCTTGTAATCTTAGAAAATTGAGCATTCGAGGGCAAATGGCAGCTTTTCTTGGTGCTTACAAGGGTACTGGAGTCTACAATCTTGAAGAGCTGAAGTGTTTGGAACATTTGAAATTGTTGAATGATGTTCTTTACATGAATAAAACGCCTCACCTCCCTCCAACATTCTCCAAACTTGTACATACAGTGAAGAAGTTAACTTTGACAAACACAAGGTTTGCTTGGAGTGAGGCGGAGAAACTGGGTAAGTTGGAATCCCTTGAGGTCCTAAAGATTAAAGAAAAGGCATTTGCCGGTGCTTCCTGGAAGCCAAAGACTGGATTTAGCGCACTCCAGGTCTTGTGGATTGAAAGGTCAGAATTAGAATCCTGGGAGGCTTCAGCTCGTAACTTCTCCATCCTTAGGCACCTTGTTCTTATCTCTTGTGATAAGCTCGAAGCTGTGCCATTTGAGCTTGCTGATATATCTAACCTTCAAGAGATGAGGCTGGAGAACACAAGCAAAGCGGTAAATTCCGCAAAATATATACGCGAAAGCAAGACATCTAAATGCAAGAAATTCAAGCTAAGCATAATCCCTCCTGAAAATGAGTCCAAGGCCGCACAATGAAATTGAAAAGTCAGTTGAATTCATTTGTATTGAAATGATTAAATCTATAGTATTATAGTCTTTACTAATTGTCATGCTGGAATATATTATTTGTGACTGCATTTGTCTCATATAGTAGAATGCCCCGTAAGACCGCCTATTCTGTAATTCTTTTATTCTTCTGATATATATATGTATCAGCAATATATGAATTTCCGTAACTAACTAATTCTTTCCTAATTACATTATGAATTGCAGTATGCTCTTTTACATAGACAAATGGCTCGACCATGTTTTGGAATAGAAAATACCATTTGCTTATTTCAAACGTAATTGACTTTGTTGTGCCGTACTATATATATGGATTATTGTGAATAATTTTGTTAGTGGTTCCTTAATTTGAAACCTATCTGCTACAGTTTTCCTCTATTTGTTTATACTTTTCATTTACTAATTTTCCTTCTTTCTGCAGAAGAGAATTTGGACACCGAGCTTGCTGAAAGGCAGGGTCATGGACAAAGAGCTGGAGTACTGTGATTTTGAAGTAGGGCTAGTAGGTCTGTTGCATTTTGAGTTTCCCTTTCATGTGTAATGTTTTTTTTTCTCGGTTGTAAACTGTTCGCATCTTTTCTAATATGTTATGGTTGTATTTGCTTTGTTTCATTCCTGTAATATTGTTGCTTCCATCTATCGTTGATTTTGTTGAAAGCCACATTACTTCCAATAAATGAGGTGTTGTTGCAAGTCTTGTTAACTTGATATCTTTCAGATGAATTCTTGTTAATATTATTTTTGAATCGGAAGGTATCAAGTTCAAATTATGAATCCATACTTTCCAAAATAATTTACACTGCGCTTATGTGAAGTGAAATTAGTAACTTAGACAGTAAGATAAGTTACCTGCTACAACATATCATCAGTGTATGTAAATTAAGTTGTCGGTTACTGACAGCTCTTTGTCGGGGTTTTCCCTTGAAAAATTGCATGTTTTTACTAGTTATAATCTCTCACGGTTATAGATGATATTATCTGCCGGTTGTAAAACATGATGTAACCCTGTTGACAACAAATTGAGCATAACATTATAGTGTTCATTGACATGAAGCATGTTAGGCTTCTTTGATGTTGTTGTACGTGTTTATGATTTTGATAGAAATTAAGAGTCCACCAAAAAAACAGATAAGGGATCAGGTACCTTATCTGTTCCCTCAAGCAAAAAATTGAAAGTAAATGAGACACAATATTTACGTGGAAAACTCTTTGTTCAAGGGATTAAAAATCACGACTTACACCAGTAGGATTTCCAACTTCAATAACTAAGCAACGTTTTCATATTACAAGCTTTTTGCAATCAAGGAATTAGCCCGCTAATCCCTCCCCTTACAATAACTCTATTGCAAGCACTCTCTTGACTAACTCTAGTCAAGAACCAACTTATTCAACCAACTCTAGCTGAATCAACTCACCATAACTAACTATAGTCAGGCGTTTACACAAAAAGCTTAATAAGCCAAACACCTACAAAAGCCCTTCATAAAAGAAGTGCAGGTTTACAATATTTAGACCAAGAAGACAAAGACTAAACAACCTAGGACTTAAGACATCTTCAGTCTTGGGATCTGGTCCTTGGAGTTAGTTAGTATTGATCTTGAAAGCTCAGAGAAAACAGTGGCGGCTGCTCTTTTCAACAATGAGAATAGTATAATTTTAAGTGCTAGGTCAAACAAATGTCAACATGTTGTTTATATAGGGAACTAATGAGAGCATGTGAGGATCATGTGAGTGGCATATGATATAGATAGAGACGTTGCAATGATCCTTGTCTTTTGCCCGACATGCAGCTACTGTTCCGTTGTGCTCTGCAAGTCGGAACAGTGCCAAAACTTTATAGCTGTCACGTTCGTACAGTGCCCAGAGGACCTGATTAAGGACCTGGTCCTTTGTGTATATGTCGATCATCAAAACTATGAAATGTCACAACTCATTAATTTCCCCCTTTTGATGATGATAAACTCGTAAGTGATGTTCCCTCTGAGAACCAGGTTCCCTCTGCAGATTTGACTCAACAACATGTAGCATATAGTATTCTCATTTTCATTCAGAGAAACAGGTTCCTCTTGCGAATCTTGCCCTCAGCAACATGCTAACATTTTCAATCTTACCGCACATACGCAACACTTGTTAAAAAAAACACACTACACTTCCCCCTTTTGGCATCATTGAAAAGAGATATTAGTTGGCATAAGCTTTAAGAAGTTCAGAAACATTAACTCAAGCCACTTGGGCAACTCAACATGAGTACCAACAGAAACAGCAAAGCAACATGAAGGAAAACATATACATAAATCAGAGAAACTACCAATCAGAACAATATTTTAGTACAAAACATAGTAATCAATTCAACACAAACATACTAAATTAATTGTCAAATGCCAATATCACCAATACAGAGAACAACAAAGAAAATAACTAAGGACAAGTTTCAAGAATTGGGCTGAAAAGAAAGTCAAGGATTGGCAGGGTTTGATGGGTTGACAGGTTGAAAGCTTTGAGCATCATGTCTAGTCTAGCATCTGCAGCTTTATGATTAGCCAAGATTTGCTTCTGGAGCTCTGCAACTTTCTGCGTGAGACTATAATTATCCTCTCTTAACTCTGCAATTTCTTTTGGTATATCACCACTGGGACCAGGTCCCTGCACTTTCAGTCTGGTGATTTCAGCCTTCAGCAAGGTGTTCTCAACCTGCAACCTCTCAACATCAGCCAAGATTTTCTCATTCGCTTCAATCAGACCCGAGATAATGGATGTGGTTCCTGCTCCTCCCTTCTTTGGAACAACTTCACACTCCTCCAGTGTGGACATAGAGAACATTTTCTTCTTGGTTCCTTTGGAGGCTTTTCCAGCAGGTACTTTGAAATGCTCAAACACTTTGGTAAGGAGAAAGCCATAGGGAAGACTATGCTTACCATCCTTGACATCCACTACCTTTATCATGTGTTGCAACATTATCCCGGTCAGACTGATCAAGTGGCCACCATCCAGGATTTCCATAAGGACCAGGTCCGTCTTGGAAGCGGTACACCTTTTCTCAGTCTGAGGGAGCATGACCTTGTTCACAAACTCAAAGATCAACTGATACCGAGACTTCATTTTTTTCTTACAGAGGGTCTCAGTGGTCACTTGCTCTCCTCTTTTGACTATGTGAAGCTTGAAGTCCGCAATAACCTTGTCTCCGTCCTCTAGTATACTTACTCCATCAGTTGGAACACCAAGAATTGTTCCCAACTGCTCTTCATCGAGGTTGAACTCCATTGCACCAACTTTGCAAACCAAAGAGTGATCATCAGTGTACCTAAGATTTACAAATAAGTTGGCTATTTTTTTTTCATAAGCCATTGCAGGACCTTCCATCAAGTGCTCCCATTTTTTTTATATTTTAGCAATTCCATTAATTCCTCTAACGCTTTGTGCCCAACAATCTCTGGGTCAATCACTCTACCCAATAAAATTTTTTGCCCTTTTATATTGTTTTGACTTTCCTTCTCCAGCTCTTGCTTTCCTTTCTTTGTGGAACCAGGTCCCTTTGTACTCGCTTTTCTTCTTAAAGGAACCTGCCTCCTCACTAATAGCGCTCTTTCTTTTCTTAAGGGATTTTGACACCTTCTTCCCCGTTGCCACTGCTTCTTCCTTTTCACTCTCTTCATCATTTTCTCCATCACCTTCTTCATCCATAATTCTCTCCTCAATAACCACATATTTCTTCTTCTTTTGGAATTTTTCCCGTTCAAGGTGGCTTCCTCCCCCCCTTCTTCTTTATCAGACACAGAAATCACCTCTTCCTCTTCATGTCTCAACTTACTGAAATTTGCCAAATTTACTTGCCTCCGCTTCTTACCAGTAGTCTTTTCTTTGTTAACTTGTAAGGCAGAGTCTAATCTTTCCTGAGTCTTCTGCTTAGTGGTAGGAGGTCTCTTTCTTTATTTAGAAGCAGGCTTCCTATCTGCAAGATGTTTTCTCCTGTTTTCCCCCCTTTTCATCTACCTAGCAGCCCCATACCTCTACATATATATAGTTCTCAATACAATATCATCATCAGAGTTTATCTTATTACCTTACGATTTAACCTTCTCAGAGTGGCTAGAGGAACCAGGTTCCTCCTCTGAAGAGGTTTTCCTTTCAGGTGAAGGTTCTTTCCAAGGAACTGCGATTGTAGACACTGATTTAGACACAGACGTTATCTCAGAGGGACCAGGTCCCTCTTTTACCACTGTATGACTTAAACTACCCTGTTCCCCCTGACTTGAAGCACCCATTTACTCGGTCTCCATCTTCCCATTGTTACTAGGTACAGTATTAACAACATCATTTACCCTATCCTTAGCAGTTTCATCACCCATTACCATACCTTTACCCAAATCACCAGAAACATCCATATTTGCAAGAGAAGTTGGATTACTTGAGCTTTGAGGAACTTCCCTTAAGTTCCCCCTTTCAGTTGACATACAGTCTCTGTTTTCACTCCGTGACTTGTCACTTCCATACCGTCATCCTTCTTAGCAATTTCCGCAAACGCCTCAAGATATAGAGAAGTTGTCATAGTATGAGTGCCTCCTTCCGAATTGTGTCTCTCAAAGGAAGTGAAAGTAGGCACGAACTTCTTTGGGATTTGGCTTTTATGAGTTCTAAAGGAACCAACAGGTTTTGGTGAGGACATTTTAGGGTTTTGGTTTTTTGGAAAGGAAACTATTGGAGATGACAAACTTGTTTGTGGGTTGCTTGAAGTAAGCCTTTTGGGAGAGGAATGAGAGGATTGGCTTCTGAGGCACTAGGGAATGAATCCTCTTCGTTTGACATGATCGATTTTGGAGCTAAGAATGTGAGAAGATATAAACGATGAAAGCTTGAATGTTGAGAGTAAAGTAAGAGAGAGAAATTTATGGTTTGGGTTTTAAGAGGTGGATGAAGGAACAGGTTCCCATTGACAAACAAAACGTTTCTTTTAAGTCGGGTCAGTTCTGAGGAATATTAATGATTCAACTTTAGGATTTTGAAAGGGGAGGCGGGAACAAATGATGACATGGCACTTTGACAGTTCAAAAGTATATAAGTACTTAATTGACTACTAACCTGAGTCAGAGGGACCAGGTCCCTTGACTATTTTTTTGAATATGCATTGTCTCCAGTGTTTGTGTTGTCCTGAGAGTGCCACGTAAGTATACCTGTAACAGTACAAGAGTGAGTTAGATATCTCCAGAAAACACTTTAAGAATTATACCTTTTTCTCTTGACATAGCCAATCATTGAGGGACAATTAGTTAAGCTTGCTCAACCCAACTCCAGACGATTCCTTTCAAAGTGTTATCAGCTCAGTGCCTTGGTGAAGATATCTGCAATCTGATCTTCTGTATGTGGAACTTCATGCAGATCAAACCCTTCTCCATATTATCCCTTAGGAAATATTGTCTCACATCAATGTGCTTGGGTCTTTTGTAGTGCACTGGATGTTTTGCCATATTAAGTGCCCTGGTATTGTCACACATTAGAGGCACAACATTCAGTGAAGACACCAAAATCCTCAAGTTGTTGTTTGATCTACAACAATTGAGCACAGCAAGAGGCAGTAGCCACATACTCAACCTCAGAAGTAGAAAGATCCACAGAGTTCTACTCCCTTGTACCCCATGAGATCAAGCATGATCCTAGAAAATGTGCCATACCAGAGGTACTCTTTCTATCCACCAAGTAACCAGCATAATCAGCATCAGCATAACTAACTAAGTCAAAATTATCTCCAGAGGGATAGAAGAGGACCAGGTCCTGTCAACCTTTAAGGTACCTTAATATTCTTTTAGCAGCTTTCAAATGAGACTCTTTAGGACTTGATTGGAACCTAGCACACAGCCCTACACTGAACACAATATCAGGTCTGCTAGCAGTTAGGTATAGCAGTGACTAAATGATTATTCTATTCATGGTTTCATTCACAGAAGTACTGGGTTAATCCATGTACAACTTAGTAGCAGTTCCTAGAGGGGTATCAATAGGCTTTGCATTTTCCATTTCAAACCTTTTAAGAAGCTCTTTGATGTACTTTTGTTGACTAATCATGGTGCCCTTTTGAGATTGCTTGACTTGCGGTCCTAATAAGAGGTTTAGCTGACCCATCATGCTCATTTCAAATTCACTTCTCGTGAGCTTAGTAAACTCTTCACATAGGGAATCAAGAGTAGCACCAAATATGATGTCATCAACATATACTTGCACAATCAGCAGATTCTTCCCTCTGTTTCTACAAGAAACAGAGTGTTGTCAATTCTACCTCTTGTAAACCCATTTTCCAAAAGAAAGTTTGACAATCTTTCATACCGTGATCGAGGATCCTGCTTTAAGCTATAGAGACCTCTTCCTTCAAGTATCCATTGAGAAATGCACCTGTGATATTCATTTGGAACAATTTGAATTCCATATGGGATGCAAAAGCAATTAGAATACTGATTGCCTCCATTATTGCCAGTGGTGCAAAAGTCTCATCATAGTCAATACCATCTTCTTGATTATACCCTTAAACTACCAGTCTTGCTTTATTTCTTGTAGTGTTTCCAAACTCATCAAGCTTGTTGCGAAACACCCACCTATTCCCAATCACTGCTCTCTCTGCTAGTCTAGGGACCAGGTGTCACAATTTGTTCCTTTCAAATTAATGTAGCTCTTCTTGTATAGCAGTAATCCAGTCAGCATCTTTCTATGCCTCCTTAATATGCTTGGGCTCAATTTTAGAAATGAATGCAGAGTAGGCAAATATGTTTCTTACCTTAGACTTGGTTTGGATGCCAGAGTCTAAGGGAGTGATCACATTTTCAAGAGGGTAAGATTTTTTATGCTTCCAGTTGGATACTTGAACTTCAGTGCTTGAGGGACCGTGTGCCTCCATGTTTGATCCATCATTCGCATCTACAGATGCATGGTCTCCACTTCTTTGATCAGCACTAGAAGTGCCAGACACAACATCAACTACTCTATCTTCAGCTTCAAGTAGAGTGATGGAAAGACCAGGTACCTTGGCATCATCTGGATATTCTGCTGCATCTTTTTCATTACTTGCCTCAACTTGATTCATCATTTCAGGCTTTCCATTTGTGATTTCCAGGACCTCATTAGGAATTGAGAGGCCTCCATTGTCTGCTTCACCACTTTGTGTCCTTTTGTTTCCCAACTCATCTATCTCATCAAAGATCATATTCACGCTTTCTTTCACAATTTGAGTTCTCTTGTTGAAGACTTTGTATGTCTGGCTGTAAGAAGAGTACCCAAGAAAGATTCCTTTATCACTTTTAGTATCAAACTTTCCTAAGGCCTCTTTACTATAGTTGATAATAAAACATTTGCATCCAAAAGCCTTAAGGTAAGTTAGCTTGGGTTTCTTTCCATTTAGCAGCTCATAAGGTGTCTTCTAAAGCAAGGATCCAATCATACACCTGTTGATCAAATGACAAGCAGTGTTAACAGCCTCTGCCCAGAAGCTTTTGGTCACATCACTTGCAATCAGCATTGTTCTTGCCATGTCTTCAAGTGTCCTTTTTTCCTTTCCACAACACCATTTTGCTGAGGTGTTCTAGGAGCAGAGAAGTTGTGACTAATCCCATTTTCAGCACAAAATTCATTAAAGTTTGCATTGTCAAATTCAGTGCCATGATCAGATCTTATACTTACAACTTGGTGTCCCAACTTTACTTGAATCTGTTTCACAAAGGCTACAAACACAGGGAATGCTTCATCCTTCGTTCTTAGAAACAGAGTCAAAGTGAATCTTGAAAAGTCATCAACAATCACAAAGATGTACTTTTTTCCACCTCTGCTTTGAATCCTCATAGGACCATAAAGATTCATATGAGAAGCTCAAGTGGCCTAGAGGTGCTTACTTCTTTCTTTGATTTAAAGGAAGTCCTGACTTGCTTCCCTTTTATGCATGCATCACACACCTTGTGATCTTTGAACGTGACATTTGGTAGCTCATGGACCAGGTCCTTTGCCACCAGTTTGTTTAGCAGAGTGAAGCTTGCATGTCCTAGTCTCATATGCCAGAACTCAACATTATCATCTACTGCACTGACACAAGTCAAGTCACTATAATCAAATGAGCCAAAATCTGTTGCATAGATGTTCTTGTATCTTTTTGCAGTTAGTACCACTTCTCCATTCTTGAGATTGGTAATAGTGCACACATGAGACAAGAACTCCACTTTGTTCTATTTGTCGCAGATTTGGAACACACTTAGCAGACTATAACTTGAACCCTTCACATAGTAGACATTTTCAATAGCATGGGAGAATGTCTTGCCAATTTTGCCAATACCAAGAATATATCCTTTTTTCCCATTACCAAACACACTCCCACCTTTCAAGGGCTTGAGCGAGAGAAAATTTTCCATCCTTCCAGTCATGTGCTTTGAGCAGCCACTATCCACAAACTATTTTTTTACTGCTCCCTCTCACTCTAGCATGCAAACAAAGTTATTTGTTAGACTTAGCTAACTTAGATCCCTTGTAATCATACCAATAAGAGATCTATTCGCCCATGCAGTTAGCACAAATTTCATCTTTTGGGGACCAGGTCCTGCATTCTTGGGTTTATTTTCAATATAAGCGTTGTTTCTGTGCATAGACTGAGATCTTGTTTTGCAAGAGTCGTTGTAATGACCAGTGTTTCCATAGTGGGTGCAAGGCCAATTATCAATCACAGAAACACACTTGTTGTGAGGATTGAATGGGCTCTTGGCCTTTTTATAACCAATACCCTGTCTACCATCATTACCCTTGCACATAACAACAACCTTATCAGAGGAACAGGTCTAATGAAGAGACTCATCAAGCTCAGTTTTCACACGTCTTAGATCTTCTTGAAGTTGCTTATTTTTCTCTAACTCAGCAAAGAGATTCATTTTAGCCTTTCTGAATTCACTTTCAAGCACAAAATGAGTCTCACTACTCATTTATTTTTCTTTAGAGGGGGTGTTCACCATTTGTTCATCTGACTAATCAAAAGAGCATTATCTCTAGTTAACTCTTCAACTTGTTCCTTTAGATCAACAATATTAACTAACATATAATCCTTTATTTGTTCTAACCCTTCAATCTTTTCATTTAAAACATGTTTCTCATTAGTAAGGCTATGATAGGTATCAATCAACACATTTGCAAGAGGTATTGATTGCTTTTGAGAATAGTTTTTCAGATTTTTCGGAACATCAAAGAAATTTACCTCTTGATTCTTATTGTCATCTTCATCTTCCGACTTGACCATGAGTGGGAAGATGGACTCATAATTCACAGGTTCATCTTCAACGACCATCATGGAGATGTCCCTTGTTTCTTCATCTTCAGACTCACTAGAGGGGTCTCTCCAAGCAGCTAAAGCCTTCTTTACCACGTTATCAGCCACATTGCTTCCTTTGAACTTCTTATCAGGGACCTGGTTCCTCTTCACTCCCTTATCAGCATTCTTGTAGTGATCTTGCTTGTGAAGACGATATTCCTTAATGTAATGATCAGGCTTCCTACATTTGTGACATAAGTCATTCTGTTTGAAGTTCTTGCTGGAGCTTTCCATCTTGGAGAACCCACCATTTTTACGAATCATCTTATAGAACCTTTTTGTAATGTAGGCCATATCAGATTCATCACCATTTGAGTCACTTTTAGCTGCTTTAAGGACTAGGTTTTTCGTTTTCCTTGGCTCCCGTCTTTCAAGCTCCTTTTTTTTCTTCACCTCATAAGTTTTGATATTTCCAATCAAATCATCAATGGTCATTTTCTCCAGGTCTTTGGCTTCAGTTATAGTATTAACTTTACTCTTCCAAGACCCTGGTAGAACACTAAGTATTTTTTGACCTCGCTTGTTGATTGGAATGATCTCACCTAGAGAATGAAGCCTATTGACAATGAAGGTGAAACGAGTGTGCATATCCTAGATTGACTTATCATCCTTCATTCTAAATAGTTCACTTGGTGAGCATGTCTATTTTGGACTGCTTGACTTGAGAGATTCCTTCATGAGCCGTCAAGAGGGCTTCCCATATTTCCTTGGCAGTTTCACAAGATGAAACACGATTGTATTCATCTGGTCCAATACCACACATTAAAATCTTCTTTGCCTTGAATTCCTTTTCAATGGCTTTTCTATCAGTTTCAGTGTATTCTTTTGTTGGCTTTACCTCTAGCTTTCCAGACTCTGTATCAGTCTTTGTAGGGACAAAAGGACCATTAAGAATGATGTCCTAGAGTTCAGAATCTTCAGCCATCAAATAGTCATGCATTCTTATTTTCTCCATCCATAATACTGTTCGTTAAACCTTGGAGGTCTCGTGGTTGACTGTCCTTCCTCAAAGTTTGGTGGAGCAACCATAATGAGAGATCCTTTCTAGGTGTTACCCTTTTAGAAAGAACCCGCTCTGATACCAATTTATAGAAACTAAGAGTCCACCGAAAAAACAGATAAGGGACTATGTACCTTATCTGTTCTGTCGAGCAAAAAATAGAAAGTAAATGAGATACAATATTTAAATGGAAAACTTCTTGCTCAAGGGATTAAAAACCACGACCTACACCAGTAGGATTTCCAACTTCACTAACTGAGCAACGTTTTCAGATTACAAGGTTTTTGCAACCAAAGAATTAGCCCACTAATCCGTCCCCTTACAATAACTCTATTGCAAGCACTCTCTTGAATAAATCTAGCCAAGAACAAACTAAATCAACTAACTCTAGCTGAATCAACTCACCAAAACAAACTATAGTCAGACTTTTACACAAAAAGCTTAATAAACCAAACACCTACAAAAGTCCTTCTTAAAAGAAGTTTAGGTTTACAATATTTAGAACAAGAAGACAGACTAAAAACCTAGGACTTAAGACATTTTCAGTCATGGGATCTGGTCCTTGGAGTTATTCAGTCTTGATCTTGAAAGCTCAGAGAAAAAGTGACGACTGCTCTTTTCAACAATGAGAAGAATATAATTTTAAGTGCTAGGTTAAACAAATGCCAATATGTTATTTATATAGGGAACCAATGAGAGCATGTGAGGATCATGTGAGTGACATGTGATATAGATAGAGACGTTGCAATGATCCTTGTCTTTTGCCCGACATGAAGCTACTGTTCCGTTGTGGCTCTGCAAGTCGGAACAGTGCCACAGCTTTACAGCTGTCACGTTCGTACAGTGCCCAGGGGACCTGATCAAGGACATGGTCCTTGGTGTATATGTCGATCATCAAAACTATGAAATGTCATAACTCATCAGATTTGTAACGCAAGATAATCTGATGTTGTTTTGCTTGTACTATATTGCCTTGATTGAGTTATTTGATACTCTTGTTTTTATTTTGCTCTAATCGTTTTACCGGTGAGAAAGGCCAAAGGGTTCAGTCTAGTCAGTTTATTGATGAGGGCATATGATAGCAGTCTAACAATTTTATCTTTATCTGCGAAGGATTTATGATCTTGGCCTGGCAGTTCTATCAGCATATGGCTTATGTTGGATGCTCACACTAGGACCTAGGGCGATTATGTAGTTGTGATTTATGCTCACTGTATTGTTATCACCTGATATGGTTACTTACAACAATTTTATAATTTTAGGGAAAAGGGTTGTCAAATATACCCCTCTACTTTAGTTTGTTAGCTAACTTTGGCCTCCGTTAGTCAAAGTAGTCAAATATACCCTTCTCTTTATACGTTGGGGCTAAATATAACCCTACCGTTAGCAAAGTTTCAGCAATACCCCTTATGTCTAACATATTTTCACATAAACAAGTTTAGTTATTGGAATTGGGTGACATGGATGCCGCATGACATTGAACTTATTCTATGTGGTGCCTACGTGACAATTTTTTTAAAAACAATCTGAAAAATTGATTTTTCTAAAAACAAATATGTTAAAAATGACTTTTATTAAAAATCTAGATTTTTTATTTTATTTTATAAAACTCGCTTCTTAAAAGAAATATTTTGGAAAATTGGATTTTTTTTAATTAAAAAATCCAGATTTAAAAAAAAAAAAGTACTTTACAGTTTTCCAGATTTAAAAAAAAAAACATTTTCCAGATTTTTTTACTAAAATATCCAATTTTCGAGAATATATTTTTAAAAAATCGGGTTTTATTAAAACGAAAAAGTTTCAGATTTTTAATAAAAGCCACTTTTTTTAGATTTGTTTTTAAAAAAAAATCAATTTTCTAGATTGTTTTTAAAAAATTGCCATGTAGGCACCACATAGACAACATACCTAGTTTATTCGCACAAGGTGGGGTCTAGGGAGGGTAGAGTGTACGCAGACCTTACCCTTATATAGGCACCACATAGAATAAGTTAAATGCCATGTGGCGTCCATGTCACCCAATTCCAATGACTAGACTTGCTTGTGTGGGAATATGTTAGAAATGAGGGGTATTTTTGAAACTTTGCTAACGGTAGGGGTATATTTAGCCCCAACTTGTAACGGGAGGGTATATTTGACTACTTTGACTAATGGAGGGCAAAGTTAGCCAATAAACTAAAATAGAAGGGTATATTTGACCCTTTTCCATAATTTTATATACACTTGCTTTTATCACATGCTTCCCTAAAAAATATTTTCTTCATACCAAACACATCCTAAATATTTGTTCTAACAAATCCGTTCATGTGATCTGGGCATAACAAAGTTCTGTTTCGGTCTTTAACATTGGTGTTCCAATGGGAGGAGACGACGGAGAACTTTTCAAGAATGTTATTTGATTAACTAATACTACTACAAACAATAACTGCCCAAGTGCAAAGATAATTATTTTTAAATAATAAAATTTCAGTATTTCATTTTCTGGAAAATACTAAAGTTCATTAACAGAAATGATAGTTTGGTCAACTGAACTTCAACTTTGAAATATTGGCCGGTGAGAGTATTGAAAATAAATTTTAAGTGAAATTGCAATGTTTACTCATAGAAGTTTAAATATTTTTTCTAAGTAAACCTCATATCCAAAAATAACCTTTACATCAATTTTAAATTTATATACTTTTTTCTCGACTTCTATCAAATATATTCCAATCGTGCTTGTTATAATAATAGTAATTATTATTATTATTATTATTATTATTATTATTATTATTATAACAACAACAACAACAACAGCAACATTGATAATAATAATAAAACAACATTAATAATAATAATAATAATAATAATAATAGGCTTCATTTTAGTATTAAAAAATGCTTACGTAGTTTTATACGACAAGTGATCATCACTAAGTTGATCAATATTTTAAGCTTAAATTGAATACTATTGAATAATATTTGTAAGTTTACACGTTGGAATATTCATTAGCGACCTATCGTGACCAGACCCCTCTTTGAGATTTATGCTCCGAATATAATATTAGATAAAATGAGGTTTCTTAAAAGCCAGACTGTAGATTGACAAGTATAGGCATATGTTCTCTCCTTTATATTCCTCATGCACTTTATATTCCACATGCATGTCTCAAGTCTTCAGTCGCTGGAAATTATGTACTAAAAAATAGACCCACCAACTCTCTAATATTTATTAATTAAGAAAAACGGTAACCTGGAAGTAAGTTTGGGGAGCTGCTGAGTGCTAACCAGATCGATGTATAAAATGTTACTTACGTATTCGTCAATGAAATAGATTGAGTATCATAAAATATTTTGATCTTTTAGCGGAGATAAAAATATTACTCTCTATATCTCAGTTTATGTGACACCTTTTTTTTTTTAGTCTGTCTCAAAAAGAATATTCACCATTTTATATTTAGCAACAATTTAACTTACATTTTCTTTTTACCCTTAATAAAATAATTTATAGCCACAAAAAAGTTCAAGGTTTGTTTATTTAGAACACAAATTTCCTAAAGACTACTTTCTTTCCGAAACTTTGTATCAAATAAAATGGTGTCACATATATTGAGACGGAGTAAAGAAGTGATTTTTTCTTATTTATTCAAGTCTTGATAGACAGAATTATCATGTGCCTGTAGATGGAAAGTAGCACATATTCCCTATTATATCGTGGAATTAATCAAAATGTGTACGCGCTAGAACGAAAACCATGCTTATAAAAACTACTCCATATATTACATGTGATACAGATAATAAACGTTAGATCTAACTCAATCCAAAATATTAAACTCAAAAGCAAGAATCGCTCAAAATCATATGAAAAGACCAAAGGAACACATTAATCGTCGACTCGGCTCAATTATTTTGCCCAAAGTCACTTTTAATCAGAAGTCATTCTCTTCACTAGTGATTTGAGGGACCTCTAGAGGATACGATTTGAGGAAAAAGAGATTTGATTACCCAACAAATAGAGATGGAAATCGAATTCTTAGGTAGCATTTGTCCTGTGTCCACGCCTTTACTTTAGAGAATTCTTTCCACGCTTTTATGTATTCTCCATAGCAATATTTAGTCCATTAAATGGACTCCATTCTTACTGATCCATTGGTAAACTAATACAAACAAAAACAAAAAGTCTAGGAACTAAGATAAGTGCCAAAAAGAAATATGAGTCTTTCGGATGTAGAATCCACGAGTCCGGAGCCTAAAGGGCACAAAAATACACGATATAAACTAAAAGGGGGCTGCCTTCCACTATATACCAAAAGGGGTATAACGTGGAGGGGCCAACGTTATACCCCAATTTTGTTTTTCCAATTGTCAGACCAAAACAAAAAAAAATAAAAAAAATAATAGTATAACGTGTACTGATCCACGTTATACAAATAATTTTGTATAACGTGGATCAGTCCACGTTTTACAATATATATGTTGTAAAACGTGGACTGATCCATGTTATACAAAATTATTTGTATAACGTGGTGATGTCCACGTTATACAACATCTTACACTTTGCATGCGTTAAAATATTTAGGGGTGGAAGGCAGCCTCCCCCGTTTTGGTAGTATTATATTTCTCTAGGCCAGCTGTTTTAAGTTTTCTTTGAACTATGATAGTATTATATTTCCATCTACTTCAAAATAATTTGTCCCTGTAATTTCCTTACCTCAGACCCTCAATAGTTTTAGGCATTTTAATTCTTTTATCGATTCTGAAAAAGATGCTTAATAATTTAGACGTTCGTGTTATAGTAGTAAATGCTAAAATCGAGTGAAATGAACCTAATCAGACTGTATTTGAAATTAAGGTAGTTCAAATCTCACAGTTATACCATATTTTATAATTTATTGCAAACATTATACCATAATTTAATGTTTCGTCTGTTAGCTGGAGCAATAGATGAACTAACATTAGACGAGAGCCTAACATTGTCTTGAAAGATAATTTCTCAAGGGCTATATTTGCAACGTTTTTATAATAGGACAAATAAAGTCTAAATGATTGCCTAAAATTGGACATAGGACCCTGATTCTTTTATGTAGATCATACACATGAAGTATTTTATTTTATAACCGTGAGATTTGAACTACCTTAATTTCAAATACAGTCTGATTAGGTTCATTTCACTCGGTTTTAGCATTTATTACTATAACAAGAACGTCTAAATTATTAAGCATCTTTTTCAGAATCGATAAAAGAATTAAAATGCCTAAAACTATTGAGGGTCTGAGGTAGTGGAAGGCAGCCCCCCTTTTGGTTTATATCGTGTATTTTTGTGCCCTTTAGGCTCCGGACTCTAGAATCCACACACCCCCCCTCCCACCCAAACAAAAAAAAAAATTAAAATATTGATTGGTTATACATAGAATTATTCTTTAGCTATTTTTTTAAGATGAGTCTCTTTTTTGTTCGAAAATTGGTTTCCAATGATTTTTTTTTTCCAAATGAAATGTGTATCCATATAACAATCAGACCCTTCATTTTTAGTATTTGATTAAATTGCCTTTTTATTTTGGGGCTTGTTGAGGTGGTTCGATTATGAGTCGAGGGGCTTGGGGTGGTAATCGGCTAGTTGAAACATTTCAATGGTTACATAAACGTTTTTGGCGTCTGGTGCATCCCTATCACGAGTCAGATACCTGATTGAGAAGAGCTGTCACGAATTGACTGGTTAAAGGAACTTTGTTCTTCGTGATTGTGATTCATTGTCACCGAACATGGAAATCCAAATATTGACTCACTGCAACCGTGAAGGTAGGAACACGATCGCCTAGTATTAGGGAGGAGTTGACTGAAGGATCAAATTCTCGCCACAATTGCAAAAGTAGACCGCAATCGTAATGAAAAGAATACGTATAGAAGGATGGTAGAAATTTCAATCAGAATTTCTTACCATTTTGAAGAAGTATTAGAGCTTGATATCGCCAAATATAAAGTGGTCGTTATCAAATACATAACGCAGCTAGGTTGGAGTCAGACCGAACAGAGAACATGACGAGAAACACATTCTATGCGTTTATGTAATTACCTTATCAGGTTCTCTATTTCTAAGGTAACGAAGGTTTTGATTTGAGAAATTGTTTGGAAATTGTAGTTGTTAGCAATTAAGTTAAAATTTTGAATCAATAATTGTTTGATTTGAGGATTAGGGTTATTGGGATGTCCAATGAGTCTTGCAATACGTTATTTTGCTAAATTGGTGTAGGTGTAGTGACATCGGTAGTGGGGACTAAGGCTGGTAACCGGTTTAATCGGAACCGGACCGGTTAGGGAACCGGCCGGTTTCCGGTTAAAAAACTGAAACTGTTTAACCGGTTTCGGTTTACCAGTTTGAAACTTCAAACCGGAACCGATCCGGTTCAAAGTGTCCAAAACATGTTTTTTTTGTTTGTTTTTTGTTTTTTGTATTATATATATATATATATATATATATATATATATATATTATAGTATTTATTAGTATATTACTACTCTATAGAAATGAGAATGTTGGGTCTTGTCGTCCTCAGAAACTTGCATCCCCGGTTGAAAGCTTGACATGTGTTGTCCAACTTTTAGATTTATTCTCCCATTTTATTTTGCCCTTGAGTTAATTTCATATTACTTCAATTGCTACCATGTAATTTTTTAAATAAAAGCAACTTTTGAGACATTTTGTAAGACTCATATTACAATCTCCAACTCCTCTCGTGCTACTTATTTCTTTTCAAAGTTTTTCTCAATAATATCACGTGATAACTTTATCTCAATTTATGTGATACTTTTTATTATCTAGAGTCGATTTGATTTTATTTTAAGTTAAATTGAATTAAATACAACAAGTTGCAACTCTTATCATATCAATATAATCAATAAATACGTTTTAAAATGTTGGTCAAAATTTATATAGTTTAAATCTTGAAAAACGAAAAGTACAATATAAATTGGGACAAAAAAAGTACGTTGCATCATATATGAGGTTTTTTGGGTAATTTAATCAAACCGAAATTGTATATTAATCTAAAATCTTCCTGAATATCTTTTGAAAAATTATTAAAAGTGCCATCACAACTTTTACTCCATTTCTGATGATCCCACTAGCTAATAAAAGCCCAAAAAAATAAATATTATACATAAAATAATATCAATATTAAAAACTAATATACTAATTATTAGCTAAGTTCCACTTTCCTTGGATACATAATTTCACGTGGTATTATGAAAACGTGTTACTATATTATTAATAATTGAGAATAACTATTTGTAAATATTAAGTTACAATAAACGTTATGGAATTGCATTCAATATAGGTTTACTTTTTCAAGTTAAAGAAAAGAGTATAAGACTTATTAGCTTTTTATTTTTCATGGACTTCCACATGTTGCATTATGATATAATAAATGTATTAAGAGATCAAGACACATTTGACATTGCACATATTCAGTGTTTGATGATTCCATCTTATGGGATGGGTTAATTAAAACAGAATTTTGGAATGTTATTTGCTGAATCAATACTATAGACTCGTACTACCATTGATTATGACATTTCTCGAGAGGTTTTGGACTTTAGGCATTCTCATGACCAATCTGTCGAATTCTTATATGGGGAGCTTGCTATCAGTAATGGTTTGAGGATAGTAGTTTTACGTTATTTATTACTTTCAGCTTGAAATCGACGCTTGCATTTATTTTTCTTCTAGGAATGTCTAAACAAGAGAATGAACCGACATACTTTGTTTTGAGCTTCAAAGTTAGTTAAAATATAATTGCAATAAAGGTGGAATACCCAAAACATTAAAGAAAATAAAGAAGAGAATTTGTAAATAATGATAAGCTTCATCTGTAGTTTCCTGCTAACTGATGTAA